>NC_133231.1:445764-1045764 GCF_040436345.1 Pagrus major
ACCTTACCTTAACTTTTTATCTGGATGAACTGTTGGCCTGTTGACAACTTGTCTGACTGACTGCTCATGGTTCTTGACCCATTGGATGTAACTGTTGTGATGTTATGTTCCCAAACCCGCACAAATTCATGTGCTCAGCATTTGTGACTTCAATGTCATCTTGACTAAAACATGGTTCAATCTGGGAAAATAAGCCCCAAGTTGGAATAAACATGATTTTTTTCTTAAAAGTCTCGACATAGGCAACTTTGTCATCGAATCACACACACACACACACACACACACACACACACACACACACACACACACAAAAGAAATCACTTGGTTTTTGAAGAAAAAATGTTCTTAGGCAGCACATTTGAACACTTATTTATTGGTCAAAAAACTTTCCAAAGCATTGCATACTGTGTATTCTACAAGCTGGCAGCCTGTGTGTTCTTTCACAAACCTTCCTGACTCACAATGAAGCCTTAAAATAAGCTCAACAAAGTAGTCTGGCACTTTTTTTTTCATTCTGACTACAAAGAAAAGCAGCAACCAAATATATGTCAATCATGATATTTTAAAAGATGTTTGAAAGTCCGTCAGGAAAGAGTCACGGGGCTATTAAAGATGTCACAGAGAGATTTGGCATCATAAGTACATCACATTTCTATGCTAATGAGGGCTGTAGGCTGTCGAAGAGCATCAAAAAGATTGGGGCCAATTATGTACGTCTCTTTTGCGTTATAATGTGCAGAGGCATAGATCTGGTCGACGTGTTTATTGTTGTTGTTGTATCTCACCAAAACTCTGTCCATGTTACTTTTAGGGTCGCTGCGGTTGTAGTACTTTCTGACTTCATATGGCAGGTCCTTTGCATGAGGAGCGTTGAGGTTTCCAATGGTGTAGTATCTGTATTGCTTCTTGTCCTTTATCACTGGAAGCAGACGCCTTGGCCCCCGGTTCACAAACACATGAAATCCATACTCCCCTTGAGTGGGATCACACAGGGCCACCATGTTGTTGTCAAGGCAGTTCTGAACGTACCACACCAGCAACTTGAGACCATGGCGAGGCGGCGGTTGACCGAACCCGCTGTCCTGCAGCTCTTGTTTTGAATTTAGGGTTTTCAGAGCCGAGGTCAGAATGACTGATAACACCAACACGAAATGAAACAAGAACTGCATCGGTCTGCCGTGTCCCATGTTGAGGTTATCTATGAAAAAAGACCCATCACATTATCTTGATAACAATATCTTGAGTTTAACTACAGCGAACACATAACAATTCTGTCTTTTACAACTTACCTCACAGTTGGTAGTAACAGCAAATGTATCTGTGGCAGCTGTCTCCAAATGTGCCTTTAGCTTAAGTCTCTACTTCTGCTGTAGATGAAAGAGGTTTCTCAGCCCTGTGGTTGACTTGTCTCTTTCTTGTGAGTGTATGATGAAAGCAGCACACTTGTTATTTTGACCAGAGGTAAGGCTTTTCTCTGTTTGCGATGAAAGAGGAAGTGCTGTGGTTACTGCACAGCTTGGTTTAAATTTAGTCAAGTTAAGCCTCAGCTTGAAAGAACCACATAGGGGCCTACTGCATGTAATATCGACAGCTGCAAAGTAGAAGTATCAAACTGCAATGTGTAAAGACTTTTTAATTCTGTATGCTGTTTTCAACTGTGCCATTGTGACAGCAGGAAAAGGAAGATCAAGATTTAGGCTTGCAGGACTTTCGATGAATAGTTAATTTTTTTGTTGTTTCCCACTTGCATTTGTGAATAACATCTGCTTAAAGGTACAGCAGAGAGATTTTGGCATAGCACTGACGAATAGACATGTAGACTGTGTCATTATTTTGGTTAAATATGGTTACAATTTTACTACTACTGCTGCAGTAGTAGTAGTAGTAAAACACACAACATACCTCAAACAAAGTAACAGCTAAGTAACTGCGCCCAGTTATTTCCAACACATCCTCACACCTAAATGTCTAAATAGGTCAGTTTTTCTTCCTGTCTAACTCAACACATTTATTTGTCAAAACATATTTGGCAAACCGTGGCTCATTGAAATTGCCAGGAAAGGACTCAGAAAAATATGAACTATACATAGTGCAGAAACAAGTGACAGACGCACCATTCACCTGACTACAAGACACTGTAACATTAAAATGCTTTTGAAGCTGTTATTTTAGGTACAAAAGTAAATATTGTCACTTCAAATTTGTCTGTTGTTGTTATGTTATTCTTACCCCCTGCTGGTACAGCACTTTCATGCACATATGTACGTTTTCCCCCGAGGCAACGCAAACCATTATCCTCACTCTTGTTCTGTATATATGTCATTACTGTTTTGTTCTACCTTCTTTTGTTTTTGTTTTTAATCTTTTGGCTAATTCAGGCATTTCTACTCATATGTTATGTGTTTTATTAATTGGCATTGTCCCTTCTGAACCATGTATGGTAGGCATTATGATGCCAGTTGGGGAAAAAAATGTTTGGAGTGTGTTTTTGTCATAAAATAGACCAAAAAAACATAATCTAAAGAAAATATATTTTGGGGTGCGTTGCTTGAGGCAACAGTGTACCATAATGGTAAGTAATGAAAAAAGAGAGTTATTGTTTCAAATTTGAACAAAAGTTATTTAAAAACACATGGAAAATACTCACAGTGGCAAGGGGTTTGCCTCAAGGCAACATTTGCATTTTTACAAGTTTTCATTACTTAATTAGCAAATAAAGTACATTAGCCTATTAAACTTAATCACTCATTATTGTGAATATTTTTTTCCTGACTGAAAAAGGCCAGGAAAGACGTTTTCAGACCATTTTTGTGGAGAGAAATGTCTGAGCTGATCCCTGTGAGAAAGTCTGCAAAAAGAGATTCAGCATGGCCTCCAGAGAGTCATGTGACAAATTCAAACACTGCTTTTGGTTCTGTATGGTCCTGTCTCTTTTTTAAAGTATTGCATCATAACTGGGGATGTATTGTGTGAGTGTAAAAGGCCAAAAATGGGTGTGTTGCCAAGAGGTTAGTGTTGTAGTACTCAAGATCGGTCTTGGTCTTGAAACCGGTCTCAAGACCATTTTTTGAGGTTCTTGGTCTTGTCTTGGAATCGAGGGCATTTTTACTCGGTCTTGTCTCGGTCTCGGACTGGGTGGACTCCACCTTAAAATTCTTTAGTTTGTCTTATGTAGCATGGACTACGACTTGCATGTTTTTTTGTACAACCCTGTGTTGTAAAATGACAATTCAATGAACCTTGAATCATGTTTCTGGCCACCTGCAGATGTTCAGTGAGTCAAATATTTTCTCTCCTTTAAGAACTGATAAAAAATAAAACAGCCACACGCAACATGCATGCACATTCAATCATTAAATCAGCAGAAGTCAGTGCAGCAATGCTTTTCCTCCAAACAAGACCTCTTAAATGGGTTTCCTTTTTGTATTTATAGTTTGCAAATCAAGGTAAATCTGTGTTACTCAGGCTGAGTTTTAAGCTGTGTCCCATTTTAGAAGCTGTCTCCTAGACACAGCCTATCATGGTGTAGCCTTAAAGGACCAAAGGCTAATAGGCTGAACCTACACCTCTTCCACAAATGAGATGTGATTGCCAGGTCCTGCTCCGCTCCCTCACAGAGACTACGCTTGTTATTCACAGTGGGGCGTTAGAGCCTGATGCAAAGTTAGCTTCTAAAGGGAAGTGAAAGAGGCACCTGGCTGTGGAGTGGAGACATGAAGGGGAATAGCACGTCATAATGAAAGACTTTCAATATAGACAGTAGGATAATGTTAAAAAAGTTCAGCTTCGATTGTACATTTTATAAGAATGCGTTAAACGGTGTTGTGCAGTGTGACTGTAAGACACACAGCTGCAAAGATAAAAAACTAAATCGCATGAGTGATTACCAAAGGCATTCTCCCAGGAAGTACAAGAGAGAGGGATACAACTGTCTCTGGGGGGCTTTCTTTGCTCACAGCCATTATTGGACACATGTAGCACACTTTCCCCCCTTTTTTCTAGTTATTGTCTCAGCACCAGTTTGGGCTGACAGGCTGTTATGGTCTTCTAGCTGACTGAGGGGCTGAGTGGGCAGGAAATTACAACTGGACAACAGCACACAACAGATTGTGGGACACTGAGTGCTGTGAAGGGTTTGCTGGTCTTCTCTTTCATATGTGTATATACTAGGGATGCAACAATATTCAATATTTTATCGAACCGTTCAATACGCCCTGTTAGGTTCAATACACAAAGGCAAACAATACAATACAATACAGTACAATACAATACAACAATAATGTTTGCTGTTTAACTTGATTGGATACTGCATATGTTTTTTATGGAAGGCAATTAAGATAAGTGTTAAATTTTTATAATAAGGTTTGTGGTTTGACTATATCTGCTTTTAATTATTTTTACATGCAATATTGCCTTTGCTAGTGTGAGTAGTTTTATATTAAGATATCGAAACCGTACCATTACCGTGGCCCAAAAAATGTGTATGAAAAAATATATATATACATATATATATATATATATATATATATATATATATGTATATATATATATATATATATATATATATATATGTATATATATATATATATATATATATATATATATATATATATATATGTATATATATATATGTATATATATATATATATATATATATATATATATATATATATATATGTGTGTGTATGTAGATATATATATATATATATATATATATATATATATATATATACATATTTATGTATGTGTGTGTGTTTGTGTGTGTGTGTGTGTGTGATACATAAAATGTGTCTCTCAGTTGCCTATACAAGTCGGTGGATGATTTGTTTAGGTTGTTTAATGTTGCCGGACTGTGGGTTTCTTTGTGAAGGACTTGGGTGTCCTCTCAGTGTCTCTCTCTGCTCTGCAAACAGAGAAAGACAGCAGCTAGTGTATTAATGGAGCCCACTAACATAAACTAACCAGTTCCAAAGAGCCCCTTTAAGGTTATTCATGTTAGGTTTATTCAAGCTTACTGAATTCCTTCCTCAGTCTCCGATGTATCATCCAGCATTTCCTGTACTTTGAGCGAATGAAATGCGCCGTTGCCTTAAATAAAATGAAAGATTTCTCTTCTTTGAACATTGTTTGAACATTTTGCTGGTGCATGATTTCAACAGTCTGCCTAGAGCTTTTGCCTCGGGACCTAAAATCTGACTACTTTCAAAAACACATTGCATGACATATACAATGACAGATTTCAATTATTATTATATTTTATATGTATATTAGTTGTAAATTTCACTTTAAATAATTAGAAGGCAGGGGCCAGTACACATTCATAATATAACTGCACTGCCCCTATAGTTCGATAGCAGCTCATGTTTTTTCATGTGAATACTAATGATTCTTCACACTGGTACAATATGTAACCAGACAAAGGTGACCTCTATCTTTTCGTGCATGTACAGCAGGTCAGGCTTCAGTATTTATGTTGTTGACTTTATGAATAAAATATCAAGATTTTTCCTACTATTATCACATTTCCAAGGGAGAAGGACAACGGGAATACAGGGGGAGAAAAAAAGAAGCTACAATAGCCCTACAATGTGTCAAGCTCTCTGCCTGGAGACTCAAAACCAGCATTTCACCTGGATCTGAACTGTCTGAACATGTCTGAACATCTAATTTCTCCCAACAGCACAAACAATAAAAAGGAATAGATGATACAGTAATGACCCCAATAATTTTCGCCACCTCAGCACTCCGCTAAAGAAAACTGTAATCAACTGGGCTGTAGTAAGGAAGGGCGAGCCTGAGCGGGTCCCTCCCCTCTCTCACACATGTACAAATAAAGGAATCAACACTCAAACACATAGGTCTTGAATGATTATTAGGGTTATCAGTAATGACTGTCAAAGCAAATCTAAAATCTGTGACAATTTGTGAGAACATTATTGACTGAAGGTTCTTAGTTTTTTATTGAGACAAAAGGAGGAAAATGTCCTTGTTTCTAATAGTACTTAGCATAAGAAGCACTTTTTTCATATCTCCACTGAAGGAATTTCATCGGGAACACCTTTGGTGATCAGATGTCTACGCCAGATTTATTCAGTGTTGAACAGCTGCTCCATGTTAACCAATGTCCGTGCAAATTCATAACCGTACATGCAAAAGTGCCATAAGGCAAACACACATGAATCAAAAGAAAGGTGGGAATCAGACTTAAACACAACTTAAGATGAGGCCTTGTGAGATCTACAATATGTCAAGACAGTGCAATGTGCAACCATTCATTTTTTAGGTTGAAGCTGTACAACATCTGAACGTGGCACAACAGTTGACATTTTAAATGCTAATTGGCTATGTGTGAAGCTATGGCACTTTTGGAAAGCACTCTCCTAAACAACTGAAGTAGCTGAAATAATATATAAATGGCTTGATACAGCTTGGCCAGCGTGTATATATACTAGGGATGTTACACTACCAAACACTCACGTCCATGATATGATATTTATCACAATATTAAAAAAGCAAAGAATGACTTGAACAATTTCCTCGAATAATAAATCTGATGTGTACAGCATTTATTATTCATATAAATTTTTCTTTTACTTGAGGTACTTCTGCTTTCCTTCTATAGTAACATAAAAGTAGCTGGGTCGAGAACACGCACTTGGCCTCGGGTCCCACCAATCTTTTTTTCTCTTGTTGTCCAGCAGATGACCAGGGCTACAAGAATCTCTGTCAGCATAACTAACACGTTATTATTTCCAAACTGTATGTTCAGCTGTTGTTTGGTGCTAATGGGTTGATGTTGGGTTGTTTCTCTTTTTTGGTTTGTAAAAACAAACAGCCAGGTCAGGTGGCAGGGCAGACCGCAAAGAGCAGCTCCGGAGAATGAGTGACCCCGACAGGAGCAACAGAAGACTGGGAGAGATGACGAAGAGTGTCGGTGTGAAGAGGTTGGAGTGTTCCTACAGCTCAAACGTCGCCGAAAACAGACATTACCAGAGCAACTCTGTGAGTTAACAGATTGAGTCAAGCATCTTATATAGAACAGTATGAGCAGTATGATTGCACTCTCTGCTGTTCAAACAGAACGATACAATGACAAGAAGAGATACTAGAATGCATTTGTACTGATTTCCCTTCTATCCATGAGCTTTACGAGCAAAATAACCATTTGATATATTGGTAGATATCGTCATATATATATAAACATAGCACAAAAAGTAAAGAAATTTGTGTTTGGTAGATTATTTCTTTGTTGTAACAATGCTTCTTGGCAATAAATCTTATACCGTTGGAAAGCCTGTTTATTTCCCTTTTAAATGGTCCCACATTCGTAAGGAACATGCATTTGTGGGATGAGCAGCAGAGCTGAGTATGTGGGTTGTGCCCATGAAAAATTTGCCAAATCTTCTCTGCCAAACAGTTTATTCTGCTCTTGCTTTATTGTTGGCTTTCTTAGTCAATTATGGATGACTGTAAGCTTTGATTGGTCATCTCATCAATTCTGCTTGTGTTTGCGTTGGTGAAAAAAATATCTAGACATTTATAAATCACTTCCGATTAGGGGTTAATGCAAAACATTGCAATGGGAATGCAATCTCCCTTCTTTTATGTTAATGAGAATAATTAAAGACTGTGGAGACAAAATGAAAACTTTATTTCTATACTTGGTCTGCATCTTCCCACCCGTCTGCATTATAATGTATTTACATTACATCTATGTCTTAGTTTTTCTTGTTACTATTGAAGTGTTTCTCACACAGGACTCAGATTTTCTACTCATGCAAAAGGTATTCACAGGACATGATTGATCTCTCTGTTACTGTGCTCTGCTTTTGTATGGAAAACTACAAGCATCATGCACATAGCCTGAGATCCGATCATAGTATGATGGAGGAAGGCCAATTATTGACTTTCTTTTTTATTAAAACAATGTGACACGATGGATCCTCTCAGCTCAGATTATTTGTCTGCAACACATTCAGCATGTTGTCCTGTTTTATTTCTGACAGAGAGGCTGCTAGAGGTGTGTGATGCCAGCGCCGCCTCTCCCTACACGCAGAACACGCGCTGTGCGTAGGGCCCCACGATCCATGGGGGGGCCCATTTTGCGCAAGGGGACACATTCTCTGCAAATGCGCAAAGGATGCGCATCGCTGCCGTGAGGCGCGCGTAGAGCACCAAGTCAGCCCGAGGCAGGAGAGAAAAAAAAAAAAGAGTAATCTGACACCGCACACGTTGGCGCAATGATTGACAGCACGCAGCATCTGACCAATCAGCGGTCAGATGCGCCGACAGGCAGTTGGATGCAGGTGGAGAGATGGCCTCCAAACGGCAATATGAATCGGGAGAAAGCAAAAGAAAGACAAAGTCAAAACAAGAGGAGGAACACCCCAGCTGCTAGCCTGCTAATCATGAGACAGAAGAGAGGATAATTCTGGACTGGAGATTAAATTTTCCAGCGGCCCTGATTATCATTTATTGAATGTCTTGTTAACTGCATATACATTCACCTCTGTTGAAAAAGGAGTGGTTAATTGACCAGTTGGTGGTCGTATGTTGGCTCAGGTTTATAGCCTATCAATCTATGCTATCAATAGAAGTTTTGGGCTATTTTTATGGAGGTAAAATGTCACCATCTCTTGGTGAATTTAAGGTAATCCTTTATTTGACCCACAATGGAGAAATTTAAAGCGTTGCAGCAGCAAACAGCAGTATAGGAATATAGAACCTAAGTACAAAATGTAAAAATAAGTATATAAAAATATTTAAATATAGAGGTATCAAATAGCGGCAATAGCTCAGTCCGTAGGGACTTGGCTTGGGGGCTCAGATGTGGCCGGTTCAAGTCCCGCTCGGACAAAAAAAAAAAAAGAAAGTATGATGTGAACTAGTAATGGAGAATACTAGTTCACATCCTGGGCATTGCCGAGGTACCCTTGAGCAAGGCACCGACCCCTAACAATGCTCATTGGGCACCGCCTTGTGGGATTAAAATAGTATAATAAAATCAAATCATAATGAATATAATTATTATTTGCATTAATTTTAATTTTGTGAGGCTAGTGTTTACATTAATTTCATTGTGTAATTTACCATTAAGACCAAAACAAATCTTAATAATCTGCTTGTATGATGGATTTCTTGTCATAACAGGGTCAATGCTTAAGTTTGTGACTAAGGGTGACACGGAGCCAGCGCCCAGTACGTCACAAGGGCCATCAAGCACCATGTCTACTGAAGCAGCCTGCATCTGTAAAAGGCTTGTTCCATTGTTGAAAGAGGCTGTCCATTTGATTTGTTCCTACTAATAAAGGTTGTAAACCTAAATGACCTTTCATGATACAGTCATTTTGTAATGGGGGGGGGGGGGGGGGGGGGGTCTAAATAAAATTCTGCTTAGGGCCCCAATTTGGCCAGGGGCGGCCCTGTGTGATGCCCCCAGTGACTAACAGTAATATTTTAGATGAGGATTGTCACAATATACCCCCCCCCCCCCCCCCCCCGTTAACCTGCCATTCCTCTCCATCCCATGCAAGATCACTTCAGACCCAGACACTTTACTACCTATAACTAATATATTATTGAGAATTATTACATTGACAGAGTGTTTTTATTTCAACTGGCACAACTTTTCTAGCTTTTGTGGCACTAGGAGCCCAGGAAACTCTCAAACTCAATTGCATGAGTTATAAATCACTCACATGATGATACTCAGCCAATCAAATCTGTGTATAGCGTTAAACATCATTTGAGTCATGAGAGATGACACAGATGAGATATGAGATCAGAGACAACAGTCAGAGGAGATAGCAGAGAAAACAGAGCTTTTAGTGAAGCGAAGTTGAAGATGATGCCAGAAAATCTTTAAACAGCACAAAGTTCAGCTGTTTTTACAAAGCAGATAGGATGCCTCATTTTCTGTCCACTTGGTCTGGATTACTTAGTGATCTCGATAAAACTGATTAGACCTCGAATCAAGTTGAAGTTGGGTGGAGCTAAGTTTGCATGCAATATCATAAAATAACCAGTAAGAATGTTAACTGGGCAAACCACCCTGCCCTAGCAGGTGCAACAAAAGATGCACCTGTTACATTTATGTGAATCATGAAAATGTTAATTTGTACACACCCCTCCTGGAGAGGTCTTCTCTACATTTTTTGTGTTTTGGGACACCAAAAGGTCTTGGTGATTTCACAGTATCCCTCATGTTCTCATGACTGCAACAGGTCCATAATTTCAGAATATTTACCCAACAATTGCCAAAGTATGTCCTGGGAAAAAAAACAATGTAATGTTGTACCAAAAAGGTAGATACAGTTGGTACACTTAAATTAAATCATTCCAGTTAAGTATATGGTAAATGGACAGTGTGTTTCTGGTCTACTGACCACTTAAAGAACTTTACAGACTTGTCACATGTACCCATTCAAAGCACAATCATACACTGATGACAGAGGCTGCCATGTAAGGTGCCGACTTGTTTATCAGGAGCAATACAGCATTTCCTATCCAAAGCTCCCAACAGTCTATGCTCAGCTGTTCAAATATCCACTCACACACCGATGGAACAGTGTAGTGTACAGTCTTTAATATAGTCTGTTTCATATGTGAGACTGTGGCGATTATTAAAATCAGCAGTCTGATGCGCCACTACTAGCCGAAGCACAAAGCATGTTATGAGCAAACATATCCGCTCAAATCCAAACTGAGGGGACAGGAAATCAAAAAAATTTCATATGGCAATGAATCATAAGAAATGATGATGTTCTGGACCTTTGCTTGAGGACAATTTTTAACAAATCTGCCACTGATAATATATGATAATATTGTGTAAATGTCCAGCTTTCCAAAAATCATTTCTGTTTCTTTCTGGTCTCACTTTGTCATAGTAGGTTGCAGTAATGCACCTTAATGCTGGTTGGTACCCGTCAACGTAAATTAAGAGAAATAGCAGAACACACAATAACTAGCTGGCTAGCTTCTACCATGCAATGTAGATATTGCAATTATAAAATTTTGGTGAAATCTTTTGGCCTTAGTAATCATGTAGTGTGATTCTGATATTGTGACAAACCTATTGGAGACACATTCAATTGTGGTATAGAGTATATATGCAGTCAGGGAGGACTGTGCACCACTACTGAACAAAAATGAAAAATCCTTTCTTGGTGGGATCTGGGTTGAAAAACACTGTTGCTTACTGCTTATGGATATTTGGAATTACAAACCAGCTTTTTAATTTGTATGATTTATTTATTTATTATTGTCTAGAAGCAGGGCTTTAGATTCAATTGTAACTTTTGTTTGTTTTAGCCTCCAAGAAAAGGATCACTCAACACTTTATACAGGTTACTGAGCAACGTCATCAGAGAGATGCGCACGCAACTGCAGGGTAGAAAAGAAACCAGAAAGACTAAGAGCTTATGAGAAGATCAGGTGAGGAGTTATACATTAAACTGTAAAAATTACAATAGAATTCAAAGAAAATATATTTAAAATCTCAAGAAGAAAATCTCCATATTAGTTCAGAGTGGATAATTAGCTACTTATTAGCCCTAATGATGTGGTCAGAATAAAACATTTTCAGACTAACTTTGAATAAGCCTGCAGGTTTGAGTTTATAGACTTATTGCTGGAACTAAAACTGCAGATAGATTTTCAGATAGATTTAAGCTTCTAACAGTCCTATTGACTGAACCAGGTGAAAAGATTTTAGGTGCTGAAGAGAACTAACCAAGGTTAGGTTTACGTATGGTTTAAGTTTTGTGGTCACGGTTATGGATGCAGCCAAAAAGAATCCCTCACAAGGGTAGAATTTTACTGATACTGATACTTTTATGATTTCATTGTCTCACTTGGCAGATGTAAGTACTTCTGTGTTTTTTGTGCTTCCTCGATGGAGCGTCGACATTGACTGAGTCAGACTGGCAGTAAAACCTCTCCTTTAAGTCAGCCTGACACTTCTATTGAGGAGCTGCCAGGCACCCCGGGGCTCACTCTATACCTCATCCCTTTACTGCAGTGTCAGCCTGCTCCCATAGCCACTTCTGAAATTACCCAGCACACTCTCGATTTACACCGTGTTTTCCCCCCACAAAATGGACTCCCATTAAATCTGCAGCCCACGTCAGCCTCAATAATGAAGCAAAAGTGTTAAATATCACAGCAGATGATGCTGCGATGTGAATGTGTTCCTACTGTACTCCATCTTTGGAGTAGTGTGTGTGTGAGAGAGAGTGTTGATGGATGTGCGTGTGTGCAGGATTTCTGCCGCTTTCAGAAAGCCAAATTTAGGACATTTTAAAGTCTTACATCAAATGTAGTGAAAAACCAAGAGATGATGCCATTAAATCTTTACACAGCACAAAGTTCAGCTGTTTTAACAAAGCAGATCATAAGCATAGCATTCTGAGGAAAGAGAAATAGAAAATTTTACCTAAACAAATGTCAAGTAGCAACTTCACGAATTGATAGAAGATTTGAAAAGGATAGCAAGAGGGTCATGTTCAGTGGATGATAGAGGTGGAGGTCGGTGGATGAAAAAGGGGTCAAATGCTGGGGCAGATGAACTGTCCAACAGGGTTGTGGAGTGGCTGGACCATCTAGGAACCTGTTGAGAATCAGGGTGGGGACACATCTTGATGAGCGCACTGCATCATCATCTCCAGGTTTACTGGTCTAAGTGAGAATGGGCTCATTGGATGTCGCTGAGGTGGCTGTACATATAGCTATTGTAGTCGTGGGAAGACCAGCAGCCGAGAACTTTCATGATGCGGTCAGGAATTCCTGAGTGAATGAGGATGACTTTTATGGACCACTTGTGCCCCCAAAGAAGTGCAGCTATGATGACAGGGTACAGTTTGCAGAGGTCATGCCACATTCCTAGCTCCAATTTGCAGGAGTCATCCAAGATGTAGTCATGGAGGGATGGGATAGTGGAAGACAGGGACAGTAAGTGGGAGATGAAGGATTGACTCTGGAGGATGATGCAAACGTGAGGTGTCTGAGCAGGGAGAGAAGCTGGTACAGCGGTAAGCGAGGAAGTTGTTTGAGATGTACAAAGAGATATGGTGGAGTTTCTTGGTTGGGAGGGAGGATTGGGAAGTGAGTGAATCGAGGGTGTTGTCGAGGAATTCAAGGGATGTACTGGGTCCTACTGTTTTCTCAACAGAAAGGGGAACACCAAGCTAGAGGAAAGTGGACTTAAGAGTGAAAAGACCATAAAACTGAAGGGGGGATGATGTAGTGACGATGAGAAAGTCGTCCAAAAGGTGAATGACGTATGGGAGTTTGTGGTTGAGAGGGATCCAGCAGAGTACTTCAGCAAGGGAATCCAATATTTTTGTGCTGCTTTTGCATCCAAAGGTGAGGTGGACTGCGAAATAGAAGGAGCCTTTCCAAGAAATGCTAAAGATCTGGATGGATGGGCAGAACTTTGAAGGTGCTGGTTATGTCGGCTTTAGCCAACCTTGGGTAGAAATATAGCTTTTACGTTTGTTTTGTGCAATCATTTGAGGACAGTTACAGTTTAATTTTGTCGGTGCAGTTGATGCATCAGTGGACATTTAAGTCACATCTTCCACAAGTCTGTATCCTTTTGGGGTTGAATGCTGTAATATTCTAATCAAAATCTGATGACAGCTGTGGGTTAATGTTGCCAGACCATTGTCCATCAAATCCGATCAAACAACACCCACACCCACTTAATGAAGCAGATTAATTTAGAAAAAATACCTAAGGAGATATAATTTTAAATTTCACTTGAAAGGATTGAAACTAGGTTTTCAGAGGCTTTAGGATCTTGAAGATTCCTTGGGTGTCAAGACATTTAAACTTTGCTAATAGCAGTTAAATTGCTGGAGATCAAGTGAAGCAGTAACTGGTAATTAAAACAATATTGTTATTTATTTAATGGGAATTACATGTGTGTGGGCGGTAATGAATCATCAGCAGAGTGTGCTGACATTTTATGTGTATTCTGTACATATTTTATGTTCAATGTATCATTTTTCCATATATAGGTTCAAGGTTCATAACCTATGTGCAGAAAGCCCACTCCCCTGTCAGACCCAACTGACGCTCATGTCTTTAAAATAAATGATATTCCTGTCAGCAGACAGTGTCAGCATACTGCATGCTCTGCTCTCTGTGATGACACTGCTCTGCTGTCTGTGTGTGACGTACCTGTCTGTCTGCCTAAAGTCTGACTGACTGATCTCAGCTCCCTGAGGCACACTGCCTTGATCATTTGTATTAGAGCCGAAGATTGAACCCTCGACAGCCTGTTTGTTTCTCTAAGCTGAGGATGAAACTCTGAGGAAAAAAAGAGCATTTATCAAAGAACATGAACACAGAGGCAGAGAGAAAAGAAGATGAGAGAGTGGAGATGCTAAAAGTTAAACCTTTAGGGCTGTACAGTATTTGAAGATAAGATGTGTGATAGTTTTTAAGGTGCTTTTCTCCACTTTTCTGTTTGGGGCTGTGGCAGGGTTAGGATTTCAGGACCTATGCATTTATTGAACTTCACTGGAATTCCCTTATGCACAGATCGAAGTCTGTTAATGACAATGCTCCCATTGATGCACATACACAACGTGTACTTCAGAAAGTTCCTGATTGACCTTGGAAATGTATAATAATATCTTAAAAAGAAATGTTAATACAGGGGTCACTTACCTCACCTTCTTCCATCCTCATGGCATTTTATTAGCGGGAGGAGTGCTCGGGAGTTGCTCAGTTGTCATGGGAATGGTTCTGTTGCATCATGTAACAGTATTGTTGACAGAGCGCACCAGAACACGCTCCACCACTCCTCTCTCCATGTGAAAAAACGGAATATGGAGGAACAGAAATCAAGTTGAAAATTCATATACAATTCTTTAAGCACTCAAATATCCAACCATCACAAAAGGGATTCACATCAACTCATGCACTGAGTAACATGGAAAAAACAACATCAACAACAACAAAAAAACATTTCACCTTTACAGTTCACTCAGTGAATTAAATATTTTTTTCTTCAGCCTTCAGATAGGTGATGTTAATCAGTCCCTCCAGGATTTCGCGATGTTGCGAACGCACCAATTCATGCAAATTCAACCAATCACCGGGAGTTCTTTGCGACCTAGCAATTTGAGCTGACTGGAGAAGGCACTGGAGACAGTGCAGTCTCAGCACACACACTCTGCCTTCTCCAGTCAGCTCATCTGGATCATCCTCACCACCTGCAAATATGGATTGTATGATTTATAAAAGCCTGTAAATAAAGTCAGTGACAGCTCTCACAGAATCGTTACACTCGATATCCTCACTGTGAGTCCTGATCATGATGCAGGCCGAGTTCACCGTAAATACACTTCAATGTATAAACAATGTTCACCTATCAAACTTCCATTTTCAAACGATATCCCAGGCTGAGGGATACCACTGATTGTCGGGCATAATTTTGGCACGTGAACAAAAAAACTTAAACCTTTCCCGTGTTCATGAGAAAGTATCTCGTGCGAACAGGAAATGTTTAAGTTTTTTGGGTTTTTTTTCCATGTCCCTTTAGGGGCTCCACACATTCTGGCTGTTTCTGATGTGTCTAAACCCCTTCCCCTTATTGCCCTCCAGCACACACACTCATGCCTACACAGGAATCCAACACAGACTGCCATACAATTTCTCTAGTATACATCCCTGTTGCCATTGCCTTATTTTTATTGCCATTTTCTGGATTCAATGTTTGTTTGCTTTCCCTTGACGTGCTAATCCTATTATGTTTCCCAGTCTTCTAAATTATCTCTGGACATTTATCAGACTTCACACAACTTCCTCTGGAAACAGACTTTGTACAACTTTTTCACATATGCATTAATACTTCCTAACATCTGTAAACAGACATTAATATGTAAAATTGGTGGGAGCTGGTATTATTCCATTTATTTTCTTAATGACAACAAATTCTATCAAGAACAAAACTAATATTGTGTTACAGGCTGAACACACTGCCTGCGTGAACAGTGCATGTGCATGGCGTAACTTCATTTCATTTTGGCCTCCATGTTAACAGGTCAGGTCAGACACACTGTCGTCGTGAGTAGCACGGCTCATGCACATGTCAAGCGAGGCTGCAGTGGCGCTTCACAGAGACATTCAGAATCTCGCTTATTTTTATTGTGACACACTCACCGTTCTCTGCAAAAATAGATCTAAAAACAACCTGTAGACAGTCATGTCGACATCATACAACTACACTACAGTTTTATTGTCTGTATCTGTAGAATATGTAGAACATTACCAGAACATACCCAACAGGTGAAGGGCATTTTTTTTCTTTCTGTGCACTCTTTTTCTTTCTCTTCCCCCTCCCTCTCTGTGGCACTAAGCTCCAAGCCCATTGCTTTCTACTAAAGACGGAATTCTGCACGAACAGCTCACTAATACAGTATATTGTTTCATTTTTATGGGCTCAGTAATTTCATTCAACACCTTACATATAGCTGTTAGCAAACATTACTAAAATAGGAGGAAATTGGGATTTGTTGGATGTGGCATTGAGTATGCAAGTGTGCATGTTCATGGTAATGGAGGAACCCAGTGTAACAGTGTGGCTCACTGATTTGTTTTTAATCAAACGGAGCTTTGTGGCACAGATGAATAAGATATATCAGACTTTGGATACAAACACAATACGAAGAAGATTTCCAGCCTTAGTTTTGAAGGACAACATCAACCAGAGGCATCTTCATGTACATCAGCGTGTGATGACACGAAGCTTCACTCAATTCTCCAGAAAAGCAGCAATTTCCCTTCCTTGATTGGAATATATGGTGTGTTCTGTCTCCAACAACAATGGTCTCCAATGCATTTTTTTAGATGTTTGAAAGCAGTCTTAGTTGGGCTTGTTTGGAGTTGCAGCCTGAACTCCTGAAATGTGTAGGGGAGATTTGGGTGGAGCTCTGTGCTCACACCACCCTGTGTCTTAAACAGTGGTGGTCCCACAGTAGAAGTCATCACCCACACGCACATTCCTGGTAGATAAATTTGTTACAAGAATACTGTTAATCTACTGTTTACCTTTGATTGTTGAGAAGAAGAAGAAAATGACTGTTAACGTATAACATCTATAGTTATTAAATAATGAGTCCTGTCTCTGGGGAAACTTTTAAACTCATGAATCTATCACTCAAAGTTCCTTGACTATATTCATGTCTCTACATGCATAAACATGCTCCCACCAATGCAGCTAGCTAAATTAACACAGTGCTGTGTTCAGCCAGAGTATGTAATAAACTGATGATTAGTCAGTTGTGGAAAATCTAACATGAATCCACAACCCATAGTGAGTGTTTGAGGAACAAAAAAACAGAGCCCTTTTGAGTTTGAAATATCAAAATCTATAGAGGTAACAGGAATGTCAGCACAAGCTCCTCCAGCTCATAAATTATAGAAATTTTGTGAAAGAAGCTGGTAAAATATTACAGGTTACACTGTTGCAGCGAGACTAATTACCCCTTTCACACTGGCCAAAAACCCTACTAACATCTTTTAGTTGGCGCTAAGTTTGAAAGACAGATTGAAGTTAAAAAAAATATATTGAAAAGTAACCACTGTTGCATTGTTCCTGGCCTCCATGTCAGTACCAGATAGTTGCCAGCTGCCTGATCAGTACTGCACATATGCAACTTTCAGCAAAGATGAACTCTTTCTCCACTAGCACTTCCATCATCAGTTATGGAAAAACGTGTCTAATTCAGAATCATATAATTTCTTCTTAAAGGTCCAATATGTAAGAATAGTTAAAAATATTCAAAAAACCGCTTAAATTATAAGTAGAATGTGAAGAAATAAAAGGTTGCTAACCAGCTAACCCCGTACTGCTATGTACCTGAAGAGATAATAGTCCAACAGTACAACACCAACACTACCTCGGTGTTCTGAGCTCCCAGTCTGTGCAGAGTCAGCTAATCGGAGCGCTAGCTGCATAGCTAATGGATATGGTTAGCTTTGTCTCTGGTGATATTCTGCCCCTTATTGTTTTAAGTACGAATTCGACACTTGGCCAAAAACTACATATTGCACCCTTAAAACATGTTTTAACGTCTTCTAGATGTAGTCTGATGAAGTATATGATCTGCTGCTTTCTACTGTTCACTGTTTCCCCGGTGCATTCGTGAGACCAAATGTGACACGAGGAGAAAAAAAAGGCAAACTCATCTCCTGGCAATAGAAAAGGAGTCAATCTGCATGTAAAAAAACTGCATATACAGGCTACTTTTCGTGTAAATGTGCAGCAGTATCAGCTACCTTTGCTGCCACATATAATTATAGGATGCTGGTACATTTTAATCTGTTGAAATGTTGGTGGTGAAGCTGCTCTATCAGGAAGGAAACACTATTCCAGGAGTAACAGACTTCAAGACTGAGGCAAAGAGGACAGGAAAGTCTTTACCTCCCATTTTACTATTATGATCTCTTGTCGTGAATATGCTGATCAGATTACCATGACTGAAAACATCTTGCCCCCAGCTGGGTGCTAAAACTACTCACCAAAAGCCCACTAACTGGTCTGGTCAGGGTCTCACCATGGCAGGGGTGACAACTCAAGACATGTTATTAGACAGTTAGTGAGTTATGATCCACATCATCTTCACTCACAGCGAAAGTACAATCTGATGGCTGCTTGTATGCAACTTAATTGGTTAACAAGCTACTTTACAAATTGGCAAGCTAATGGGCAACTGTAATAATGACAAGTATCCCGGAGCAGCTGACATTCTAGCCCCTGGAGGCTAACGTTAGCTAGCATACTGTTGAAATATTAAAAATGAGTTAAAGTCCAGTTCTCACTGAGAATGAGACAACCCATGTTGACCACACCTCCCAACATTTTTGTGTCCAGACTCAATTCTTCTGCCTTTACTTTTTTCTCAATGCAAAGTATTAACTTCATGCAGTCTCCATTTTGTTTACTTCTGCTTCCCCATGAGATCACATGAGAGAGACTACATGAGGTAGTGCACATCCTGGAATTTGTGATGCACCAACTACTTTCTCATCTTGTAGTGTGTGCATGTTTGAGATGAGAAAGAAGAACATCTGTGAAGATTCCCCTTGTGTGTGATGTAAATTGGTCAGGATTTTAAAACTCCTGTAGTCTGAGTCCGACCAGTCTTGTAATGTTCAGTGCTCCATGGATAGTGGCAGTGTTTCCAGTCACATTTTTGTTGTGATCAACCTTCTTCTTTTTGTTTTTTGGTGACTGGCAAACAGTTTAGTGACTCAGTATGTTGCCACCCACTGCTATGAAGTGTGTCCTTGGTGTTTTTACCCTCTTTAACACCTTGTTGCTTAGAAACACACATGATGCTTTCAGGCAACATTATCTGGTGTCTGGAAAATAGGCTGTAGCAGGCAAAAAGAAGTTAGGGTGGGTGCAGTACATTATTTCTGTTGCTTAGAAATCTAACTCTTGTTTTTGATGAGAGAAGATGTACTTTGTGTACATTTAAAAGAACATTTAAAGTTTCACTTTAAGGGCTGTCTACTGTGATCACTTAATCAGCATCAGTGTAATCTCCACAATCTTTGAGGAAATTATGGTTTTCCTTCGTGGATGCATGTACCCTACAAGTAGTTCACAGTGTAGCCTACGGAGACACTTGCAGACCTCCGTCATTATGGTCTGATTGCTGATGTCAGTCCTATTTCATGCAATGTAACTGCACATACACATTGCCAGCGGGTCTGGCTGGATGATTAGCTGTGCATTAACTAGGTAATTTATGTATGAGGGCACTTATTATGACCGGAGCCTCCCATCACAGATTGCCATGCCACATCTCATTTGTTGTGAGCGGCTGGTGGATTCCCCTCAGAGCAGCCATTCCTGAGGGCAAGAAAACAGAGCTCATACACAACGATTGCATCTCTCAAACAAATAAAGCCATAATGAAAAGTGTTAGAGGGAAACAAAAGAATGCAGTGGAAACAATAAGTGACATTTGCTCCTGTAACCTCTCTCCATCTGTGCTGAGTACATGAAGGCATAATGAAAAAAACAATTTCAATTTAAGATCCATTTCTCATTTCACCATGGGTGTTGTGTCAGACGTGAGAAATTAAGTTACAGCAATGAAAACATTGTGTTGGATAGAGGCTTTTAGTTATGCAAATATGTCTCAGAGTTGTTCTGAGGGTACATAATGACAATAATGGAAACATTTATTAAAGGTTGTAGATATAAAGAACCACAAAGTCTAAGTATAAATTTACCAAGTGGGAAACTTTTATTTCAGAGAAGGAATCGAAATATGAAGAGCAAGAATACAGCAATGGCCTCTACCTTCATTCATCCATAACAATGGCATTTATGAATCTAAAAGGTTACCACGTCTCAGTAGACAGAATTTTGTTGGACTCGGCCTCCTTGGCCTCTCACAAGAGATTTCACTCCATTTGGACTTGTTCTGGGACCCAACAACTTGGGATTTTCTGTGTTGGGACCAGTCAAATGAACACTGCAGTTCAATCATCTGACTGTGTCCCATGTGGAAGAGAGTTGTATGCTGTCTGTGGCCTTTTTTGACAGCAGCCTTGTGATGCACCACTAAAATTGACAGTAATGTGAGTGACCTAAGAATCAAAACTGGTAGCATTTGACTTGCCGTCTTTAAAGTCCTATGTGTAGCATGAAATTAGTCACCCAATGTAACGAACATGCAGAAAATTATCACCCCACAGCTCTGTGGAGCGTTTTAGCATCTCTCAGCTCACTGAAGTATCACCAGTATCTCATACCACCACATTGTCTTTTTTCAGTTATTGTTTGGGACATTTTATGTCTTTATCAGATAGATGTTAGTAGAGAGGCGAAAGAAAATGAGGGTAGAGAGAGATGGCGAATGACATTCAACAAAGGGGTTGTGGTGATTCATAGTCGACACCTTACCCCATTACCATCAGTGTTCCCCCAGAGGAATGTCTTCAATTATATACAAATAGCTGTGGCATATCTATTTGGAAGTTTTGTAAAGTTTTTAAAACTGGCACAGAAACAGTGTCGTTTTTTAACCTGTACTTTGTTGTCACCCTGCAACTTAATTTCAGCCTTATTTATAAAATGGTAGGGTTAAGGGAAATTCTGGTATTTTTAATCCTGGGCCCTGTGCTGACATGTTTTTGTGTGCAAATGACTAATAGGTACAAAAGGTTTTGGAATTCATCCAGTTGATTTCCTCACTCAGCAGCCACAAGTCTATTGTCAATCAAACTCTCCTCTGGCTGCATACCTGACTCTTTCAAGACAGTCATTGTTTTTCTTATTCTCAAAAAATCCTCCCTAGGTGCCACCGATTTAGATAACAACAGACACAGACCTTTCCTTTCTAAAATTCTTGAAGAATTTGTCACTCACTACCTTCTCCATCTGGGGGAGGGACACAATACCTTTGAGAAGTTTCAATTTGGCTTCAGTCTCAAACACTGAAACGCTACATTCAAAGTAACTAACTTGAAATTGTTATGCATGCAGATAAAGGTGAATTAGCCTAATCAGGTTTACTTGACTTATCTGCTGCCATTTACACCATTAATCATGTCGTTTTAATTGACAGGTTATGAAACTGGATTTGCTTCTTTCATACTGCATTAAAATTGGTTTACCTCATATTTGTTGGAGAGAAATTTTAATGATCCTATTCACGATTGCATGTCTTCCACTCCTTTCTGGGGTGGGGTCCTTCAAGAGTCAAACCTTGTACCCATTCTGTTTTGATAATATATGCTGCCTCCAGGCCATCTACTTAACTTGTCCATTAGCATGTCTTACCTCGGCTATGTCCATGGTATGCTTTATTTCTCAGTTATACCTTATAATGTTAACAATATTAACAACCTTCATGACTGTATAGCTTCATCTCAATTCTTGCCTCTCTTTATTGGCTTCTAGTAGAACAGTGACAAGGAATCAACTTCATAAAAGTACATACAAGGCCACTTCGGAAAACCATTGTCAGTTAACACAGTTCGACGCTACATCTACAAGTGCAAGTTAAAACTCTACCATGCAAAGCGAAAGCCATATATCAACAACACCCAGAAATGCCGCCGGCTTCTCTGGGCCCGAGCTCATCTGGGATGGACTGACGCAAGGTGGAAAAGTGTGCTGTGGTCTGACGAGTCCACATGTCAAATTGTTTTGAGAAATCATGGACGTCGTGTTCTCCAGGCCAAAGAGGAAAAGGATCATCCAGATTGCTATCAGCGCAAAGTTCAAAAGCCAGCATCTGTGATGGTATGATGGTATGGGGATGTGTTAGTGCCCATGGCATGGGTAACTTGCACATCTGTGAAGGCACTGCTTAATGCTGAAAGGTACATACAGGTTTTTGAGCAACATATGCTGCCATCCAAGCAATGTCTTTTTCAGGGACTTCCCTGCTTATTTCAGCAAGACAATGCCAAGCCACATTCTGCACGTGTCACAACAGCGTGGCTTCATAGTAAAAGAGTGCAGGTACTAGACTGGCCTACCTGCAGTCCAGACCTGTCTCCCATTGAAAATGTGTGGCGCATTACAAAGCGCAAAATACGACAACCGAGACCCCGGACTGTTGAGCAACCAAAGTCGTACATCAAGCAAGACTGGGAAAGAATTCCACCTACAAAGCTTCAACAATTAGTGTCCTCAGTTCCCAAACGCTTATTTAGTGTTGTTGAAAGGAAAGGTGATGTAACACAGTGGTAAACATGCCCCTGACCCAGCTTTTTTGGAATGTGTTGCAGGCATCAAATTCAAAATGAGTGAATATTTGCAAAAAAACAATAAAGTTTATCAGTTTGAACATTAAATATCTTGTCTTTGTAGTGTATTCAATTGAATAAAAGTTGAAAAGGATTTGCAAATCACTGTATTCTGTTTTTATTTACGTTTTACACAACTTCCCAACTTCATTGGAGTTGGGGTTTGTATATCATAGATAGCGCTGACCATGCTTTGGTGATGGTAGCACCTTAACTTTGGAACAACCAAATTTATTCCATCAGATCTGATGAACCTCTATCTATTTTGTTGTGGACTTACTTTGATGGTCAAAGTTGCCCTTAAGGATTACGTTGCAGCCATCACAGCTGTGTCATGGCTGCCACCTGATGTGATCAACTGGACTAATTCCAAAACGTTGTATATATTAGTAGGGATGAGCGAGTACCCAATTATCTGCATCTGTACTCGGAATGGGCAGGGCTTGAACTGGAAGTAGGTGGGACCAACGAGAAGTTCATAAATTTATTGAATTGATAATGGTTGATCACTAGTTGCTATATTTCACCTCATTCACACTAAGGACATTTAACACTCGCTCACATTAAAAACAGCTTCTCTATATTTACTATCTCAGCCCCTCTCAATCTCTTAGGCAATATTTAATTAGAGAAAAAAATATATTGTTTTAATATTTGTATGTGTATTTTAGGTTGCTTGTTATTTTATTTTTATATAATTCATAGTGTGTGCTTTATTTGTAAAGTGTATATTTTCCTTCTACTTTTGTGTGTGTATTTGCTCTGCCAATTGCCCTTCTTTGTCGTCCTTGACTTTGTAGTCACAAGCTGATTCTGAAACACACAAGAATTCCAATGTACCTGTACTAACCTATACCTGTGCAAATGGCAATAAAAATCAATCAATCAATCAATTTATCTATTTAATTAATTAGAAAACTAATTATAGAACAGCCTCAGAATTGAGTTTTAGATACTTGTAATGTTGATGAAGGTTCTCAGTCATCCAGGTCATGGTAATTCTGTATGTAAAGTGCTGTATCGTAGGTAACTGGCCATGTTTCAGTTTCTTGAAGACGTTTCACCTCTCATCCAAGAGGCTTTGTCGTTAAAGCAACACTAGGTAGTTTGGACTCATTACTACCCCCGGCTGGTTGAGAAGCACAATTATCTGTTACCAGTGTTGTAAATACTGTCGCTGTATGAGCATCCCTGGGGAAAATGAATACACGTGAATTTGTTGACGGAGCCGGCGAATCACGAAGCCTCGTTTGGAAACATCAAAAACATGAAACCTCAATCGAGTGCCAACAGGAAGCTAGATTCAGAGATAGCAGTTGGTAGTTAGCATATAGGCTACACAGCACATTAGCATGCTAGAGTTATTCTCATACCGAGTTGGTTATAGTGATTGCACCGACTAAGTTTCCAAAACACGACGCTTGGGCGTGAATGTGTTTAGTAACGTCTGAAATATAACTATGTTTCCAGGAGTTACTAAATACAATCACAAGTTGACGTTGTGTTTGGTGTTATAACTACAACCAACTCGGTACGACAACAGTAAGTAGCATGCTAACGTTACCTCCCGACCACACTGTTCAACAATTACGTTGATTAGCAACTTTTCAAGACAAGACGTTCATAGTGTTTTAGTAAGTTAGTCATCGTTTACAGTCACTACATGAAAACGTGCAAGCAAAATGGACAGCATTAGATTATCTCCCGGCTTTACTACGGTTATAAACTGTGGACAAATAGAGCCCCAATGAACACCACATAACAACAAATCAACTCAAAGTAAAAGTCGGTAAGATAATAAATATGTATATATGTAATATATGACTTACAAATCCAGTAGCATCAAGGCTAGGTCGCCATCAGTCTTGAAACCCATTTCTTACTCAGCTCGCGCCACCGAGTGTAAGCTGGTCCAATATTTATCCTTGTCCGGGCTCTGTTCTATCACTTTCTCTTTTTCTTTTCTTCGCCTCCTCAGACAATACCTTCTTGGCTTTTTTAGCTGGCTCGGCAATGGTGTTGGTTTACGAAAAATCCAAGTAGCTGCTGGCTAAATCCACCGGCGAATAAACGTGTCGTAAAGCAGGTCGCACTAGACGCCTTTACGTCAGATAGGTTCCTGCCAGCGTGACCCCCCTCAGGCTGCAGAGACGTCACCATTCATCCTATTGACCGTTTTTCTACCACTTAACTGAGTTTAGAAACATTATTTTAAGATCGAAAAACTACCTAGTGTTGCTTTAAGGACATGTGTGAGCTCTAAGTTTCAGAGGCCACTTGTGGGTCGTTGAGTTAAACAGCCTCCATGTGGTTCTGATTTTGACCCCGGTGTCATCCACATACCTGAACCAGTGGCTAGGAGCAGTTCATCCTCTTGGATGAGAGGTGAACTCAGGTACTCATTGCACCTTACCTGTTTTCATTTACACACGCTATGTAGATATGTAAACGTTGGGCCCAGGTTTAACACTATTGCATATATATATATCTATATATATATATCTATATATATATATATATATATATATATATATATATATATATATATATATATATGTATATATGCATATATGTATATATGCATATATGCTAGCACAGAAGCTAATTTGGTAAATTTACTTGGTACCTGGTTTATTTCAACCAAACCAGAGTTGTTGATTGTTATGTTGGAACAAAGCCAAGACATGGCTAAGACATGGTGAGTTTTACATTGTTTTTGTCAAGTTTGAACTGAAGTGTGTTTTACATTGAGTTAAAAAGACAATTAAGCTTGCCTTAATAAAAGAGAGAAACGTAAATTTAGAGGGTGTATGGTTGTATTTATTTATTTATTTAAAAGAGAGAATATGTATAAGAATATTAACTTTTTTGGACATTTTGTGAGTCTATGAAAAAGCTCAGCCACTGCTCCCCTTCTTCACCTGTTTACACATCTTATCACTGTTTGGCCTACTCAGGTCACTCCTCACCTGAAACTCCTTCCATCATCAGTCACTTGCCATATTTACCGGTCTAATTTCTTATCTCCTTGCCAGATCATAAGTTGCATTACTTTGTGCTTGTCTTTTCATGTCTTTGCTCTCCAGCCTCTGTCCCTATATCTTGGACCCTGTTTCTTGAAACTCTGTAACAGCGACTGTGTACCTGCTGTTTTACCCTTTTGCCTGATTCTTAGATTCTGGATTCCCACCTGCTGTTTCTGGATTTGTTTGCTTGGGATAAGCTGCTGTCTTCTCTGTTTTGACCCCTTGCCTGCCTTACCATCCCATGCGCCCATTTTTTATTATTGAACTGCTTCTGCTCTGCCTCAGTCATCTGCATTTTGGTCCCATCTTGTTCTCCCGTTACCCTGCTAGCACCAGCCATGACAGAGATTATAATAATGAGATTATTCCTAAACATCTTTATTTTCTGGTCAGTAAGAGAACATTGACCCTCGCAAAGGTGTGTGTGTGTTTGCAACAAGGGGGGCCAGCTTACTGGATCATGCTTATACCAACATCAAAAAAGCATTCAAAGCAGTAAGCCGCCCCCACCTTGGCTCATCTGACCACATTGCTGTGATGTTAATGCCAGCATACAGACCACTGCGGACCAGAACCAAGCCCTCCTCGAAACAGGTGAGGGTCTGGCCGGAGGGAGCCATGTCATCACTACAGGACTGCTTCGACTGTACTGACTGGTCTGTCTTCAGAGAGGCTGCCACCATAGACCACATCACAGATGTCAGTGAGTATGCTGAGACTGTCTTAGGCTACATTGAAAAATGTATGGAAGACGTCAGCATCTCAAAAACCATCACAGTACGGGCAAATCAGAAACCATGGATGACCACTGAGGTTCGCGCCCTGCTGAGAGCAAGAAACTCAGCTTTTAAAGCTGGCGATGCAACCGCACTCAGATCTGCGAGAGCAAATCTGAACAGGGCCATCAGAATGGCAAAGAGAGCCCATGGACAAAAAATCCAAAGCCACTTCAACAACCACTGGGACACTAAGAGACTATGGCAGGGAATTCAAACAGTTACGGATTACAGGACTACTCCCCAGGCCTGTGATGACAGCACTGAATTCCTAAACCACCTCAACAACTACTTCGGCAGGTTTGAAGCACTGAACACGACACCAGCAAAGAAAGCCACCCCACATCACGACGACCAGGTGCTAAGTCTTGACCCGGCTGATGTCCTACGGACCCTGAGGAAGATCAACCCACAGAAAGCTGCAGGTCCTGACAGGATACCAGGGTGCGTGCTCAAGGGGTGTGCAGACCAGCTGACTCATGTCCTAACAGACATATTCAACATCTCCCTGAGTCAAGCTGCTGTGCCATCATGCTTCAAAACTTCAGCCATCATTCCAGTCCCCAAAAAACCCACAGTCACCAGTCTAAATGACTACCGACCGGTAGCACTCACGCCCATAATAATGAAGTGCTTCGAAAGGTTAGTCAAGGACCACATAACCTCTGTCCTTCCCCCCTCACTTGACCCACTCCAGTTCGCCTACCGCCCAAACCGTTCCACTGAGGATGCTATATCCACTGCACTTCACCTGAGTCTCCAACACCTGGAGAAAAATAACTCTCATGTGCGAATGTTGTTTGTCGATTTCAGCTTGGCATTCAACACCATAATCCCCCAGCATCTGGTCGATAAACTCGGCCCACTTGGACTGAACACACCACTGTGCAACTGGATTTTAGACTTTCTCTCAGAGAGGCCTCAGTTTGTGTGGGTAGGCAACAACACCTCATCCACCATCTCACTGAACACCGGATCGCCACAGGGATGTGTCCTGAGCCCCATTCTGTTCATCCTGATGACCCACAACTGCTGTGCAAAGTCCAGTACAAACCACATCATTAAGTATGCGGACGACACAACAGTGGTGGGCCTGATCCAGAACGATCAGGAGAACACCTACAGAGAAGAGGTGAAACATTTTGCTGACTGGTGCGGGAAAAACAACCTGGTCCTGAATGTCGAAAAAACCAAGGAGATAGTGATCGACTTCAGGAAAAAACAGCCCGTGTACACCCCGATCTTCATCAATGGAACTGCCGTGGAGACGGTTCAGAACACAAAGTTCCTGGGGGTGCACATCTCTAATAACCTGTCCTGGTCCCTGCACACCTCCTCTCTGGTGAAAAAGGCTCACCAACGCCTACACTTCCTGCGGCGGCTGAAGAAGGCCCACTTCAGTCCTTCCATCCTCACCACTTTCTACAGGGGCACCATAGAGAGTGTGCTGACCAGCAGCATCTCTCTGTGGTTTGAAAACTCTAACACCTCGGACAGAAAAGCCCTGAGAAAAGTGGTGAGGTCAGCAGAGAGGACTATTGGGGCTGCGTTGCAACCCATAGAGGATCTGGCCCAGAAGTGCTTACTGACCAAAGCCGCCAGCATCCTAAAAGACCCGACCCACCCCTGTCACAGACTGTTCTCCCTCCTGCCATCAGGAAAGAGATACCGCAGCCTGCGTAGCAGCACGGTCAGGTTCAGGAACAGTTTCTACCCTGCTGTTATCAGACTGCTTAACAAACACCCACACTAACCTCAACCAATGTGCAATAATACATATCTGGTGCAATATATCCATTATCTGTGCAATAATAATTATCCTGTGCAATATCTATTTATTATCTATTATTTGTCTGCTCAATTCACTTCTTTTCGTTTTTATATCTGCAATAACCCTACCAGTACTATTTATTCATTCTTTTTTTATAATATATTTATATATTTAAACATTTCATTATACATTTGTTACATCTGTGTTTTAACAGTTTTCTACAGTGTTTTTAAAAAAAAGCCATGCACGTAATTTTGTTCTGCTCACTACTTTTTTTGTTCTGTGCTGAATGACAATAAAGAGATCTTGAATCTTGAATCTTGAATCTTGTGTGTGTGTGTGTGTGTGTGTGTGTGTGTGTGTGTGTGTGTTTGTGTTTGTGTTTGTGTGTGTGTGTGTGTGTGTGTGAGTGAGAGTGTTTTATTAGGGCCCAGTAAGTGATGGCGAAGTATCTGGCTGGAGGGCTGCCAGCTCTGTCGATTCTGTAGATAAAACCAATGTGAAGAAAATGAGAGTGGGAGCTGATTGGACTGAGCGGGTCCTGGCCATAAAAGGAGAAATGAAGACTAATGGGCATATGATTGGCCGGGGAGATGGGACACAAATGAGAGGCTGGTGGGGAGGGTGGCGACCGGGACAATGACTAATGACAACTCCATCCCACAATCAGGACATCCACCTACTGAGAGGATCATTGGCCTTTTGGACTCGATGGCAGGCTCATCGACCACACTCCTATTCAGTATCACACACACAAACACACACACGCCAGATGGACACAGCATGAAGGAGAGACTAAACACATGCACACCACACTTATCATTTCAATAATGTCTTTTATATAGGAGTATTTGTCACTGTGTAAAGCTATTGTTATCATCATTATCAGACAAATGAGCCTGTCCTCTTCAACTCAATTAAATATCAGTTGGTGATGATAGTCACTCTGAACACTTATATCACCACTGACTACGCGTTCATGTAGTCTCATCCTTGATTGATAAATAATGTATCTCAAGTCAATAATGTGCAGCTCCATCAAGGCAAGATTACCATCCAGGCAAAGGCAGAAACTGCCCTGGAGCAAGACCAACTGCAATTCTAAGTGCTGTATCGTAGGCAACTGGATTTGTTTCAGTTTCTTGAAGACGTTTCACCTCTCGTTCAAGAGGTTTCTTCAGTTCTAACTAGCTAGAGGGGAGTTGCAGGCTTTAAACCCTGTGTGGGTGTGTCCTTACAAAGTCGTTAAGGTCACATGTGAACTTTGAGGGATTAGCATTTCCCCCAGAACTGGGCTAACTGCTTCAAGGTGTATCTTAAACCAATGATGCACTTGTCCAGATGTAATACAATAAAAGCCCCCTGTTAGTAAGTCATTTAAAGCTTTAATTAAGAAGCAGCATTACAGGAAATGTAGTGTGCTGCTTGTGGAAGGCCATAGCATGGCCAGATGTCAGCCATAAGCGTACTGAATAAACCAGAACAGCTCATTCTATTCTAGTGGGCTGGATCTGGCCCAGACATTGCACGGCCAGGAGTGGACAGCCCAAGTGCCATCATTCCACGCGGTATGTGGGCCAGATGAACGTATCTGGTGTGGGTCAGATCTGGGCCGCAATAATTTTGCTATCTGAGTTGATAATTACCCTTTCAATGATGAACATGATTACACATTTCTGTCATGTTGACCAATACAACATAATAAAATCTGTCACTGTAGACTTTTAACTATTTATGTTTGTTTCCTTTCTTTAAACACACTTCATGTTTACTAAAAGCAAAGAGTGACAGAGAGCAGACAGGCGTCTGATAGACAGACTGATAGAGATGCTCTGCTCTCTCTGTCACTCTTACAGGTTGTGTCACTCAGTGTTTGGCAGCCCTCTTACTCTAAGAGCCATCTGAATGTGCAAACCTTGTAATGCTCTCTGATTAATTGGCTGGGCTTTTCCAGCACTTTGGCCTGATAGCAGCAGAGGGAGCTCAGTAATGGAAATGTCATTTTCATGCTACTTTAAGTGAGACTTTATTATAGGACATAACGTGGCTGGTACAGCTATGAAGTGGCTGAGTGAGGGGAGTGGCATTCTGCTCTTATATTTACATATATCATGGATGTGGCACATTTGTTCTCCTGTTGTCAATGGAAACTACATGTCCTGGACCAACAGTGGGCACACATAGTTAAGATATAGTAAATAATAATGTGAAAGTGCTCTGAAAGTGCTAACTGACTGACTATAGACTTTTTAATAGATGGAATGAGTGAATGACTGCACAGTCATAATGGTAATACGTTTTTTTGCAATCACAAATGATTCATGATATGCATGTTAGGTGAATGCCACAGGCAGGACTGTTAAGAATGGTTTGGTCTTGTCTCTGATAGCATTGCATAGCAATGATGAGTCCACAGAGAACTGGGGGGTGGGGGCCTCTGTTGTTATTGACGAGAAGCACAGCTAATAAAGCTCTTAAAGGTTGGGTTCACTTCAGTAGTAACTTAGCAGAGCACTGATACAGCTCAAACTATCAAATAAAGTTGATATCTAAAAGTACAAACAGGAATATGAAAGTACTGACAGCTGAACACAAAGAAACATAAAAAACAGAGCCTCTTCTCTGGTGTCCATCAAGGACACAAATTAGTTTAGCCACTGCTCAGAGCCCTGCTACCCAGCAGGACCACAGCAGCATGGCTGTAGAGGAAACACTTGTCATGATGGCTCAGCACGGTGGACTGACCCACGCGAACCCAACTGAAAACCCTATATGTAACTTTTTCAAACAAATAAAAAGTTAATCTTTAAGCAATAAAACACACGCTTACTCAGTTAAAAACCAATCAGCAACCTCCAGGGCTTATAAATGATGCCAACGTGGAAGTACCATAAACTGCAGTTCCTCAAATGGCCACTTGAGGCGGGCTCAAAAAGCAAGTAAATCCCAAAAGAGCCCATGTTAAAATTGCCAACTTTAAGGCAGAAATAAACTTGTTTATATCCTTATCACTATGTTTTGATCCATGGAGGTTTTGAATTTGTACAACTTTCCTTAAGCCGAGAAAAGTGATTTTCAAATCTGTGTCGTCATGTAAGTTCTATGGGCCGAGTGGGAACTTGTAGGAAGGGCCAGCAGAAGAAACTCTACTGCACAGTAAAGTGAGCTGTTAGCTCTTTTTAAAATCTATTGTTTCCCCTTACCACTGGGACTTGAGATAGTTCAAAACCAGCATACGCTGCACTAGATTAGTAACAAAACCTGCCTAGTTATTTATACAACCGGGTGTTTTACTTTGGCTTTTTATAGCACTAAGATCAGGGTTTCTAGTCAAATTGGGATTTTAATGGTTGTTTTTGGTTTGGACAGTAGCCTGGGAGCTAGCAGTAGCCATGCGCCAACAGAAATACCACAAGGAAACACTTGGAAGGGGAAAGTTGAAAAGTTGTCATTCCTTCATTAACATTAAAAATTCTAAACATAGTGGCTTAAAATAAATGTTATGGTAGCATCATAATAGTAAAAGTAATAGTAACTACAGCTTGTCTCGTTGATTGATTGATTTATGCATCTGAACCAACATCAGAAGATGAAGCTGTAATTTATAAGCAGCCTGTCCTGGAAGATCTTACAGTGTCAAATTATTGACAGACAAAAACTTCACAGATTTAACAACACCTAGCTGAGATAATGAAAAGACAGAGGCAATAAAAGCACATGTAGCTGAACCACAATCTACTATACCCAGCAGAAGCCACACGCTTGGACTTTAATTTCCAGTGAATGAGGAATCTCTTGCCTCACCCTCTGTGCAATCAAACAGTAGCTTTCATTTCATGGCTGCAGATGGAATAAAAATAACAACAGCCACTGCAGTCATCTCCACATGGGTTTGATGACAGGCTACTTATATCTCTTTTATTAGGCCCACCCCCTCTGAGATAGGTCAGGAGGGAGCGCATCCTGCCATGTTTTTATTGTGCTGCAGCATTCAGTATTGGGCGTGCCTGCAGCATACTATCCACTGACACACACCAGAAATGAATATGCCATTATTTCACCTGCCTGACGAGCAGCACACAATCTGTTGATGCTCAGTCAGTCAACTGGATCTGATGGATTCATCCCTGAAGACAAACACGGAACGCAACACAGCAAGATGGAAATTGACCCAGCTGCAGATTGAAATCAGGTTTTATTAGAATGCTGAAAGAACTTGAGTCTTTTGATTTTTTTTTAGTGTTTCAAAGTTATGCTTTTGCTTGCAAGGATGTAAATTTGGCCTAACTATAGAGTTGGTAAGAAACCTATTAGACGGCAGGAGAATTATAGAGGTGAGATAAAGTTGTTGATCAATATAATAAGAGAGGGTTTAAATTATTCAGATATTATTTTGGAAAAATCCTCAGTACATACACCAGGGCTGACCAAAAGTTTTTCACTGGGATGAATGTTAACATGTAAGACATCTCCTTAATGAATACAAAGATTGGAAAACACTCACACAAAAACCCTATCTAATTTCCAGACCCAGAAAAGAGCAAGGATTATGGATGTACTTTGAAAGTTTATGATGAGACAGTCTCAGTCTGCTAATTTTGTTTCTGTCTCATCACAAAATGGTCCACCTTGGGTAGTGTACCCAAAAATTACAATGTCCTGCACGAGCGGCAATATCAGAGGCTGAAAAATGAAGCCAACACAGAAGTACCAAAGTCTGCAGTTCCTTGAATGGCCACGTGAGTCAATCCCCATGACAGCCCATGTTAAAAAGCCCATTTTTTGCAGCCTGGTACAAAAAACGATTTTGGTTTTTTCAATGTACAGTGGCCCAGAAGGGTCAAACCAAATGCAAAAGTCACAAAGCAACAGTGGAAGTAAGTGACAGCAGATGTTGACACGTTATTATGGGTCCTACTCATCTTCTTGCAAGACCTGCCCTACTTCACCTCTGATTGGTTGGCTGTATTGGTTGCATTTTCTATGCTTGACTCAAACTGTTAACACAAACAGTAGCTCTGATAATGTCTCTTTTCGGTAGTTTATAAACTGCAGTTTAGCAGCAGCAGCGGCATAACACCATCCCAGTCTTTTTATACAGCATGCTGGTATTGTGAAAACAAAAGAGGAGTGATGGTAAACATCATAACTTATGTCATATAGACATTTTACATTGTGTTGTGATTGAGACCCTGACCCACCATGCATCTATGAAGGCGACAAAGAGTTTTTTGCACAGATTTTTATCACATAATCACCATCAGTAAATAGCAGACCCTGTCCGGCTCCCACTACTGGAGAGGGATGCTGTTTTCTAGGGGGAAGTTCACAGAAGACTCAGTAAGAAGGGACTGGGTCGCGGTGATGCTGCTTTCTGTGTTTTGTCTCCTCTGTATTAGAAGGTATTTATTGTTTGTGTATATTATAAAACCTCAAAAACAACATGAAAAACCATGCTTAAATCAATATGGAAGGGCTAATGAAAATGTTCTGTATGTGCATTGTTCTTTCACTTCCGTACGTGCACACACACACACACACACACACACACACACACACACACACACACACACACACACACACACACACACACACACACTTATCTGGCTGCATTTTCAATTTTCCTAATGCAGAAAGAGCAGGAGAGAAAAAATCATTTCAAATCAGTGGGAAAAGAGCATGAGTGGAGATGAAAGCAGACTGTTTCACAGGCTTTCACTCAATCAAATCCACTGAGCTTAATGATCTAAGAATTCAATCAAGATTCAGCGACATGCCGTCCTCCAGCACATCTTTCTACATATTCTCTTCACTTTTTAAAAATTAGACTTAATGACTGGAGTCTGATTTTTCTGTCCAAAATGGGAATTCCAGCCATTTGTTCTGAGTGGATCCTTGACTTTGAACATAGTGTTATCATAAAAGTAAGCAAAACAGGGGCCTGGGGGTGACAGCGAGAACAAATGGTGAAAATGAAGGTTCCTGCCTGTGTTGGCCACGGGAAATTAGATTTTTGTCTGTCAAAGGAGTGAAACCACAGCTGCTGCTCTCTATCTCTAGTCTTCAAGGTTAAATAGAGATAAAAGCCTGTGAATGTTGGGAGACCTGCACTGGACCACAGTGAAGGCCCATCTGTAATGTTAAACATGCTCTGCGCTACACCTCCTATCACCATATCTTGTTTCTGCTGCTCCACCATTTACTGCTGGGGCCTTCCATATCACATGGCTCGCACACGGGGGTGACCCTCGCTCCAGCTAAGAGGAAAATAAAAAGGCTGGAAACAGAAGCGAGAGAAAAACACAACAGGAAAGTAAGGTTAGGATGAATGAGCATTGCACATGTTAATAAAGCTTCAAGGCAGAGCGGCAGGGAGATAAGATTAGCTAGTGTGTGTGGAGATGTAGGACTGTGCATCAATTTACCAATGCACAATTCTTTAAATGTCCTGCTGGGGGCTCCCTACTAAAAAATGCAGTTTTAGCTATAGTGTTTGACAAGTGGCTACATCTGAGAGCTATAAAATGAAGCCAATGCAGAAGTGCCATAAACTGCAGTTCCTTGAATGGCCACTCAAAGCAGAGGCTTGAGCCAGTCAATCCCCATACATATTCATAGCCTGGTAAAGTTATGCATAATTAGGGGAGTGGCTGCTTTGAGTGACAGCTAGCTGCAAGCTGTCTGCTCAACTTCACCTCAACTTACTTCAGTCACTAAACTGTACCGCTCTGGTGTTGATGACTTTCGAAAAAAATTTTATGCAAATATCAGACAAATAATATGGATTGCTGTGCAGTTAATTGGACTGACAGACCAGAGTGAAGGGACAGATGACAGTGTTTTGAAATAATGACGAAGCATTAACCAGCAGACAGCTGCTGGACCCTGAGAGAGTACAGTTTGTTTTTTAGGCAGGTGAGGTCAGATTCCTCCTGACCTCACCTGCAGTACTGAGCTGTGGAGGTGCTGAAATCCACTGTAATGATATGTAATTGTCTTTTTTGACTGCTGAATGAAGGGGAAATGTTTTTCCTCTTTTATCAGTGTTGGGACCTAACCACATGGCTACTGACTCTGGGAGATTTAAAAAGCAGCTAGTGGAAGTTCTTTAAGTTAACAGCTAACTTAAAGAACGTCAACCAAAAATGTCTGCAAATTGGGGAGATAACACTAGGTCATGGAGTTCATTACCCTCTGAGCAGAGGACCAGATCAACCACGACAGTATATGATTATTGCCATGTTATGCCATTGATTAGAAAGTGTGTCCACTGCATTGTAAAACGTTCCACTAGACCCAGATGCCTTGTGTTGCACGTCATGCCACTTTTGGCATGCTGGCACGCTGGCATGTTATCAAAAATCACGGGGGCGGCCATTGTTTTGTTCAGTGTAATTGAACACGGTGGCATAAAGACGGATCTTCGTCGGTGCTTCAGATTCTTACCAGTTACCAGCTTAAGTTACCCGTTACCAGCTATTAGACGCTCTACACCTATCATCTGGCGGTTGTCTCAGGTCCAGTGATGAAGTGAAGGAGGTGTTTCCATGTAACAAGCACTGGTATAAGATGCTGAGCCAAGGAACTTTGGTCGGTTGCTTATGCACAACCACAGCGAGTGACACAAGCCTAAGCTTGCACTTAGCTGAAAGTCCATTGTTGACAGAGGACGGCCATAAAAAAACTCATACCCTGCCACTCCTTCACTGGACATATACCCATCACTGGGGATGTTGATCAGGAAGCCCAGCATGCTGTAGACAGTTGAGAGCAGACCCTCACCAGAAACCAAAGAGTGGGATAATGACAGCATGTTCATCCAGGAGTTGGTATAGAGCCTCAAATTAATCATGGTCCATCATGAGCTTCAAGTATGTCTATGCCCTGGAAAGGAGGGCAGTTTGAAAATTAGGGTGTGACAACCCACATGTCACAATCGCACCACTCACAGGATGCTTAAATGGCATCTGGATGTAGACATGTGGGGAGTCCACATGCACCTGGAGGAAGGTCAGCTTGTCTTCATTCCCAGGTGCATCCAGGAAGACATTGCTGACATCCATCCCAGTGTTGTCCACATTTGTCTGTAAATATGTTGCTTCTTGAATCCCTATCATGATGGACAATTTGCCCATGAAACCCACCATACCAAAGGCATGCAAGCATACCTAGAAAAATGGTGTGGATGTTGGGGTCCCTGGCCACACACTTGCAGGCCAAGTGGATAGGTGGTTGATAGGTCAACCACATCCGCAAGCTCCAGCCTGCCTGGATCTTTTTGATCTAACTGGTTGATAAAGGCTACCACCTTCATGGAATGTCAGGTATTGGCCTTCTCAGCTGCTGTGTCAACCAAGGACAGGATGAAGAGGAGATTGTGCCATAACACGTGGAAGTTTTACATGTTGCCACTGCCCTGTCTCTGGATGGTGAGCCTTCTTTTGTCCTTTGGCGAGAGGCTGCGAAGCAACTCTGTTGCCATTACACATAAGAACTATTGTAATTACTTGGACAAGTAATCTCTGTGTTCAGATATATTATATTAGATATTTTGTCACATATACCCACCAGGATCATTAATCATGTCCAAATTGTCCTTCAGCGTGAAAAGATCTGCATTTAGAATCTGTTATGTGCTATTCAGGCATTTCAACTTATCTGAACTAGGTGTTTAATCATGCTGAACTCTGAGCTGTTAAATGTCAACAAGCTTCTCCTCATACCTATAGAGCATCTGTTTTATGCTCATGTCTTCTATTTTATTGATTTACATGTTTACTCATAATCAACTGAAAAATCATTCCTTTGAGGACAACAATATAAACATCTTGGCCAGAGAAGACAGATGGTTTGAAAGAGGAGTAAAAGAATCCATCTATGTCAAACTGGAACAAACATCTTTGAACAGAGGAGGTGGCCTAAAACATTACTTATCACCCACCTACAATGCAGTACTGAGTTCACTCCCCAGACAGCTTAACAACCATTCACACTTGGGCTCATCTAGCCAGAGCAATCCACATGAAGGCCCTGCCGACTCTGAAACTCAGAGCTCACACGTGTCATTAACAACTCTGTAAGGACACTCCCACATAGAGTTTAAAAGCCTGCACCTCCCCTCCAGTTAGTTAGAACTGAAGAAGCCTCTTGGATGAGAGGTGAAATGTGTTCAAGAAACTGAAACAAGGCCAGTTGCCTACGATACAGCACTTTGATTTACCATGACCTGGATGACTGAGAACCTTCATCAACAATAAGAATATATAATATATAATATTATGCTGAATAAAAGGGATCTTATACTTACGATGTAGCCTGATTCTGCACTCTACAGTATTCACAGTCCATCAGCCCATAACTTTACATGATGTGTACTGTTGCTATGGCAACAAGTGGCAGCTGCCATTAGCACATATTAGCTAGTTTAGCCCCATTGTCTGAAGAACAATAACCCATAAAATTACAATTTGGCGTATTTGAACAAAATCAACAACAGCTACCAACAGCCATAGTCCTTACAACCTTAACTAATGTGTTGTCATGGTTAGATTGTCAAAATTAGAAAAATAACAGCTTAAATCCCTGAGGAGCTACATTGGCATTAGTGATGGCTGCTTCCACAAGCAGTTACCTATAGTTCCCTCAAACAATGTAATAAAGATGCGCATCAGAGGGGATTTACAATGGGTATACACAACAGTGACTGAAATAGGTAGTTACATGCCGTATGCCTGCACCGCTGGTTAAAGTTATATCACAAGTTAATCACACTCTGCACTCTGCCACAGATAATTAACAGCAATCTCTACACTGCCTTCGAGTTGGGCGTAAACATATACCTCAGACTGTATGTTTCACTTGTAGGCTTATGCAAGTACAAACAGTAACTTAACATTACACATCTTTAGTTTATTTAACTTAGTTAACAGATGAGCTGTTATCCGCTGAAGCAGTCATTAACTGCTAACTGCCACTCTGCCATTGATGCGCACATTGTAGTCGAACGGGGTATGAAGTAAATCCTGTCATCAGTATTTTACTGTCATCATCAGGATCCAAGCACTCTGCTGCCACCTAGCATCTACAGTTATAAAGTGCAGCCCTCTCTTTTACTGCCATGGCGTCACTGCGGTAACATAGCAGCAAACATGCCCTATGAAAAGAGAAACATCTGTATTGCCCAAAATATCGGTACCAAACATTTTTATAAATGCCTCTCAGGAATTCCTAACTTTGTATGAAGACTGTTGCAGGATGACTTCATTGATTATTTAGGGTACCTTAATAAATACACAACTCCCTAGAAGGTATAGGCACACAGACAAGCACACAGATAGCAGGTAAGCAGGTCGACGGTAATTGCAAACCCCCATGATAAGACCCATTTGACCCACTGAAGTAAGGTCATTTTCTCATAAGCTTATGCAGTCAGACTTTTTTTAAGCCAGTGGAATTGCCTCATGCTAGACATTACAGAGAATGCACGTTTCAGGCACTTTGGCTTCATATTTCAGACTCGGATGCTCCATCCATATTTTATATGGTAAATGATAGACAGAGGCAGGTTGGTGAGCTACAGGTCCAGACAAACATAAAGTCTAACAGATTCTCGTACACAAAAACACAAAGCCAGAAATCAACAAAACAACTACAATGACCTGGCAAAGGGTGGAAGAAAATGGGCTGGGGTTAAATAGCTTGATTGCTGGTGAGGAAATTGGGCACAGGTGGGCAGGGAAAGTCTGGTTACTGCAGGGCTGATGAGAGAAGTGGGAACAGGTGAGTGGATTGGTGAGTAGATTGGTGAAGTCAGAGGGCATCTGTTGGACAGGAAGAGCATGGCAGGGGTTTGAGGAAGTGGTAATGTGGCTGAAAGGAGGAACAGAGTGTAACATTTTTGGTGCTTTTCCTTATGGAAATATGTCTCCTCCTCTTGTCTTAGTTCCTCTCAGTGAGGATGTGAAAGAGACATGCAGAAGAGATGGGAGTGTATGATGCAAGGAGACATCAATGTTCCCTAGCTCTAAGCTCCTCCTCTCTCCTTGCTCCTTGTCTTAAGGGATTAAAGGAACTTTCTTGATGGCGGAGAGGGAACGATTTACAGGTCACAGGAGGAGAGAGGACAAGAGAATGTATAAGTTGGCATAATGAAAAGCACCCACAGTCTCTTCATAAGTGGGTGCATTAAAGTGTTTGGACACGTCTCCACAGATAATACAATATGTTTATAACAGATAAAGAAGAAAAATCTAGATTCAATGAATCTCTTCTGAAACAATGAAAAAGTGCTGTTCTCTGCCTCTAACTTTTTGAAGTGCTCTGTGTGTTAGGAGCCTCAAATCAGTCTGGGCAGAGTTCCAGCTGGTGTGCAAAAAGCAAAGAAAGAAAAGGAGTGCTTTGAGCTGTGTGTGATGAATGACTTCTGTAAGCTAAAATTCGCCGAGCACTTGTTTATAGTGGGAACATAATGTACCATAAATTCTACCTCCACTTTTCCAGCTCCCAGATAACATTTTATCCAATTCGCCGGTGCTTTCTCTGCTGATTAAAAGGCACTCTCAAGCAAACAGTTGCAGCTGCTGCTACATTGCTCTCTCTCGTCCTCTATAGTATCTCATCCCCATTTCTCTGACTTTACTTCTTTCCCTACGCTGGTTGGTCAATCATATCTTATACCATCTGTCTTTCCCTCCCACTTCCACTTCACATCTATAGGCAGGAAGAGAGCCACAATGCTTAACTTACATTGTGCAAATGTCGTGCTTTTGTGCAAGGACCAGGATTTCAGATTGGGTATTCATGTCTCCAACTCTCAACCTTCTCATCTTGTCCAAACATTTTACCACAATGTAGGAAAAAAGGCAGAGCTCATATTTATGCATGAGAGAACCCACATTGATCTTGATGGCAAAACGCATTTATTGTTAAGAGAGGCCTCTAAACTACGCTGCAGCTGTTTCCCTGTCTCCTACTCACTGTCCAATTACAGTCTAGGAGAGCAGGGCCGGTCATAGCAGGACACAATCACTGTTCAAGGTAGGGAGAGACAAAGTCAGGAATACAAAATGCAAGAAAATCACAGAAATGGAAAGTTAGACAAGCCATTTTTAGAGAAATGAATAAGTCAGGAAGATAAGTAAAGCCTTACAAGGAGTGTCAAAGCCTATAAAATCATAGAACTTGAAGCAAGATACACAGCATCTTACTTAGGCCTTCTGTCGTTATTATGACTTTGTAATGAAGAAAATTACATTTTCGTTGAGATTAAATCCAAAATGTCCTCTTTTGACTTATGATTGAAGAATCTGGCTACAGTTTGTGAAAGGCAGCCCACTGGTCGAGCATTTCACTCCTATAACACTGTTGGACTAATAGACAGATTAAAAACAAATAATCAAAGTTGATACAGCAGAACCCACTAAGCTCAAAATCCTGGACTGGAGCCACACAACCCTGTCCAACCACACGGCCCAAATATGTCACTGTGGCCATGGCAAAGTCACATTTAACCAAATTAATGGTGAGTTGCACTTCAGCCAAACGCTCAAAGAGTGCACAGATGCACTGGAGATGAGTTGACCTGGGTACCAGGTATCACTGTAAACAACCAAATCATCAACCTTTGAAACCACTCACTACTCGATTCATCAAGTGCTGAAAGGTTGCAGGGGCGTTCTCTAACCCAAAAGGTAAACCAATCAATCTTTGTTCATTATAGTGTTAAATCACAACAGAAGTTATGTCATGACCAGGGGTGGGACGAGACTAACGGGAAGAACCCAAAACCAGACTCGGGGTGGAGTTTTTCTCACATCATTACTTACATTTGCACAACAGTTGGTGCATTTCTCAAAACAATTAGTACAAACTGCAAAACCTTGTTGATAACCTGCAAAAGCATGTCACATGCTCAAAATAGAGGTCATTCCTCAAAACCAAGTATTCCTATCAATGAAAGTGTGTGTGTCATAAAAAAAAGTCCTGACACCATCATTTATGAACAAGATAGTCAAATGGCTTTGTCGTGTTTTCATTAGGACACTTTACTTAAAAAAGCCAGATCTTTGTGACCCGAAAATGCTCAAGACTATACACTAACACTATACACAGCCATTTGAAAACTACAGTAAAAGTAACACATTTACACACAAATTAAAGTTACACACAAATTATACCTATTAGATAGTTATCACCTCAGTAAACAATAAATTAATTGAAAGATTACAATAAATTCAATGGCAAATATTGCAAATTAAACTTATTATTTCCTATAGGTTTACTTGTGTTTTGTATCTCAGCTTGATTTTGCATCCATTTACAGCTCATCAGGCCACGTGAGTGTTTACTGTTGCTATGGCAACAAGAGACCGCTGATGTTAGCATCTGTTAGCTAGCTTAGCTAAATCATCTGAACAATAATAACCCATACTATCACAATTCGGCATATTTGAACAAAATCAACCACAACTACCAACAGTCACAGCCCTTTAACTCTGGGCTAATATGCTGCCACATGTTAGATTGTCAAAGTTAGAACAATAACGGTTTCAGTCCCTGAGCAGCTGCGTTAGCATTAGCGGCAGCTGCGTTAGCATTAGCGGCAGCTATGTTAGCATTAGCGGCAGCTGCGTTAGCATTAGCGGCAGCTGCATTCATCAGTATGTTAGTGAGGTCACATCACATTCAATGTAAAAACGTCTTTTACTTTGTTTTGGACATGTCTCAAACATTTAGCCTAGCCAGCCCCAGGCTAACGTTACTCACCCTGTCTGCCTCCACTCGCTCATCATCATTAGGTCCTCCACCCTCGTCTCCCGGCGCAGCAGCACCTGTGGCTGCTGGCGGGTCGGTGTTACTGGTCCCGGCACCAAAAAGCTCCGTCAACTTCGCACATTTAGAAGCCTCCACCTCCAGAGACTTCGACTTTTTAATCGCTGTTTCTCAGCTGTTTCTTCCTCTTATCCATTTCAAGTAGCGGACACAGTTTGGAAGACGCTCACTACTACCACTCACTAACGTTACTACTGGCTCAGCAGCAGCCCGTCCCGCCCATCGAGGTCCGCGCCACCCTGGTTCGTGTAGTGATTGACAGCACTGTCAGGGCTCTCTGAGCCTGTCAGCCCATGATTGATTGACAATGACAAACAATAGACCAATTATATGTGTCGATGCTGGGAACACACTGCTAGCCCTCTGTAGCCAATTGGAGGGAATTTAGAGAATAAGAAAAAACTAAATAAAAAACAAAACATAGCGGACCGGACCAGACCGGCCCACATTGGGTCAACGGCCCACATTGGGTCAACGGCCCACCGGGACGATGCCCGGTATGCCAGATGGCCAGTCCACCCCTGCATACAACAGATCATCATCAGGTTCTGGCACTCCTTCTCCCTCATGTGCTACACCCTCTGGAGACACAGTAAGAGCTCCGTGCACACCATCCTTCGCATCCTGACCCAAATCTGAATCAACTACCTGTCTGTAGTATGGTTTTAGGAGATTTACATGACAGAGTTGCCTTGCTTTCTTATGTCCTGGTGTTGCCACAACATAATTCAAGTTAAAAAACGCTCTCAAAGACTGTATATGGGCCTGTGTAATTAGCCTGAAATGGCGAACCAACAATAGGCATAAGTGACAGTACCTGGTCTCCTGGATTGAACTCACATCGCTCTGTATGGCTGTCATACATCTTTTTCATTTTACCTTGACACTCACACAACTTTTCACGTGCCATACATCCGGCTACAAACAAACGGTGATGAAAACCATTCCCAAAAGTTCTTGGATAGCTCAGTGTCAACACAATCATCTTTCAGCGCTGCCAATGGACCCCACTCAGTATGTCCAAAAACCAACTCATTTGGGCTAAAGCCTGTGCTCTCCTGTACTGCGACAATGCCTTAACCACAGCCTTAGTTGTAATCAACCTCAGCGGATATGCAGCAGGATACCTGATTTTCTGACACATCACTGTAAGCAGATGCTTACACCCAGATTTGGTACACAGCAACAGACCGACACAGTCGACAATGAGGTGTGTGAACGGCTCAGATTCAGCTGGAATAGGCCGCAATGGTGCAGGCTTGGCACCCTGATCACCCTGGTTCCATCCACAAAAAGCTGATGGGATTTTTTAATTCGATTTTGGACTATTGCTGATACGTCCCCGTATGGCTAGGGGATGAAGGGAGTAACATAGTTAAATAATAAACCGGGTGTAAAGGAGGGGAAAGAAACGATGGGTAACGGTAACTCAAAAACTGCTTTATTTAAGCCAGCAAAAAAAAAACACCAATCAGCCAAGAGGCCACCACCTTCAAGAAAAAACTGTTGGTCATGGCTCAGGCTCTCTGCATGTCACGGTCGCCCCAGCCCACTGGCATCCGCGGCAACTTATACTGGTTTGCCTAAGTGGCAAGTAGCCTCAGGTGTGGCGCTCAGGATGAGGGTGTCACCTGAAGGGACAAAAGAAAACACAACACAAAACACCCACAGCACTGGGGCTGTAACAATTGCAAAGAAAAAAAGCTATGTGGCAAACACAAGTTTATGATATTTACATGTTTTGTTCACCAAGATAATCTTCACAGATGAACGCCACTTTTGTGACTTTTGAAGCGTAAATTATATCTCTTGCAGTATAAAACTAATGTTAAGCTATAAAAGACGACATCACGGTCAAATGACTTAAATGTCACCACTTACTACACAAATTATTATAATTCAATTGTGGGACATTTAATGATTTATTTTATGTCATAGAACAAAACATGTAAATATCATAAGCCTGTAGTAACCACAGACCTTATTTCAGGAAAACCTGAAAAAAAAAAAAAACAATAAAAAAAAAAATCAAAGACTTTGAGCTGAGGGAACGTCAAGAGCACAGCACGAAGAGGGCGAATCGAGTGAGCACAGAACCAAGCAGAATCTCCGAGAGCGCACAGGGCTGCAGCTCCAAGAGGTGACAGTGAGTCCAACCTGGTGGTAAACATGCAGCAGGCCATCTCTCTGAACACCGAACGTGCTCCACAGGAGGAGAGGAGAGTAATCGACCTGATGAAAACTGTAACTCAAGAATTACAGACAGCTCACAGCCTTGCAACAGCAGCCTCTGAACACTAACAGAATAATCTGCCTCAGCTTCATAGAGTGACTTTGAAAACACCAAATGACTTGCTTTAACGAATTTCGTTTGTTTAAACAATGAAGAATGTTTGAATATAATTTCCATGAAGCACTGGAAATTTCTTCTCAGCAGACAGACCACAGGCAATAAACCTAGCATATAATATTCCTCAATTCCTAAAGCACTTTGAGTTGCCTTGTGTCTGAATTGTGCTATACAAATAAACTTGCCTAAACTTGCCTTGCCTCATATTCGCAGTTGTAGTGTTACTGAGCTACATGTTGATTCAGTCCTGTTCTTTTGATAATTACTTCATCATTATTTTTGCCACAAAATGATACACAAAGCGGCCAGGTGGTGAACCCAGATTTATGCATATTTCTCCTTGTTGTATTAGTGTTGCTTAAAATATGACCTAAATTGATAGGCTACCTGTGACTGCACGGAAACGGTTATTAGTTCATCGGTCCAATCAGCCACCTTTCATGTTATTGCTTCTGTTGTATTCACTAAGTTTTGAAAGACATAGCTAACTATGAAACACCCACCTCCTCGTGCTGGGCAGGTTTAGGAAGTATTAGGGGGGTGGAGCATCAGGAGGTTGTGCAAGCAAGAAAACACTAATAACCCAACTTTTCTGTCAAGACACCACACACTGGGGATTTTGGGATATCCACATAAACATGATGAATTTCTCCTTTAATTTCCACCAATTTGCAAAATAAAGCAAATGATCCAGGATACAAAGTGCAGCTTGTTGTTCTGTGGAGGAAGCTGATAAAACCCCAAACATCCAGGATACAAGAACCCTGCAAGATCCTATGAGGACTTAAATTCCTGTGACAAAGTCATACACATAGAAAATAAGTTTACATTATTAACCAAACAGCCTCCAACCATTGACCATTGCCATCTTGCGCTGGTGACATAATTTGGAGCCAGAGTCTGCGCAGCAAGGATTTGGGGTTGGAGATGTGGTATCAAGGTTGCGTCCATACACCTGCCCTACTCTATCGCAGGTGGGTTCAGCTGTCAATCACAATGTTTCACCTCCTTTTTATAGAATTAAAATACTAATTTAAACCAAACTTTATATTATAAATGACAGAAACAATCTTTGAAAGCATTTATTTTTACATGTTCTTTAAGTTTTTCGTTTGGCCCAAGCCTAACATGTAGGGGATGGGTTTTCTGACCTAGACTGCAGCCAGCTACTGGGGGGTGATAAACATGTTTGGGCTTTACCTTTGGGCAGCTGTCATGTCATCCATCCTTAGGCATCAGACACCAAGGAAAAATCCTTCCTCTAAAAAGGAGTGGCATTTTAATGTCCACTATATCACTGATATTTTGTTTTTGCACTACAGCATTAGTATTTATCACTGGTTTCTTGTATCTTTGTAATAAATGGAAAAACATGAAAGGTCTTTTGTGTTGACAATAACTGACATGAAACATCCTAACCTGCTGGAAAGGCTTTTGTACTAGCTTTACTGAAATGTGGATTACAATGGTTGTTCAGTATGCCTGCTTCCACAGACCTTTGTTTGTTACACAAATAGAATGAGCTGTTCTCAGAATTTAGTATTGATGTATGACCTAAAAGTTTTATTCAGAAGTGACTGTGTAACAAAAGAATGCAGCAATGCAACTGAGCAATGGTGAATGTATGGGTAAATTAATGAACACAATTTGTATAAAAACAAATGAAATATATAAAATACATTTAAAAAAGTGTTTGAACTCATACTGCCCCCTATTCGTTTGGAGCAGGTGGCTGGGAATTACAAATAGGTCCTTTTAACTATTGAAAAAACATGTACGGTGCTACGTGCTCTCATGGATATGATTTGATTTAATGGCGACGTGTCTTGTCATTTGTTGAGCTGTTGTCATACTTACAGCTGTTTCAGAGCTATCAGAGCAGTAATGTGACTGGCTGACACTGTTTAAGTAAGTAGTTTTTATCTGCAGTATTCAACTGTATCACACTGTCTTCATTGCTAAAAGACATTTGCTATAGTCATGTAAATGCAATTGTAGTTTCAGGACTTCTAGTCTGCATTAGTGTAAAAGGTAATCATTGAAGTTCATTCTTGATTCTAATATGTAGTTTCCTGTCCAGCTTTGTTCTGGAACACCACATCAGTATCTTGCCAAAGATACTTCGACTTTATTTAATCTTTGTTAGAGACCACCTCTAATAACTGGACACTTTCAGCTACTGTGTACCTTCAGGGGACAGTTTTATGGTAACTGATGTGGTAGTTGTGTTTCTACAACAAAAATTAGATTCATTTATCTGAGCAGGGCACAGAAATGGGAAAAGTAAGGCACTGCTCCTAGCACAGCAGGGGCTCTTTCATGCACGATCGTTAGCACTAACTTTTTTCATGAGGATGCAGCCCAGAAATGATTTAAAAAGAACAAAAATGAAAATTCAGTCATTATCTCCTCCCCAGTGTTAATTTTGGCAGCTATTTTAGATTTAGTCATAGTCTTGGTCTTTAAACGAAAATGCTTATTAGTTTTAGACACATTTTAGTCATTTTAATCCTTCATAGTTTTAGTCTAGTTTTAGTCGACGGACTGGATTCAAAACATTTTAGCCCAGTTTTAGTCAAAGAAAAGTCATTACATGTCAACCATTAGTCATCGCTTTTGGTCAAAATGTGTTCTCTCTTTGAACTAATTCAATTCAGCTAATACAGGTATTGGAAATTGGAATCAAGGGTACGGGTTGTATCAAGTGTTGATATTGGTGAAACAACATTTCACTCTCTTAACACCTTTATTTGTGTAATACTATATCTGGATTCCTTACTTTAGTTGGATATCTCTAGCCTTGATTCTCCCACTGGTGCAATGAATGCTGTGTTGGGACTGTCCACATGGTTCTGACATCAGATTGGCCCGCACGTAGCTCAACGCTTAAACAGCTGCTATACTGTCCTTGCTGATCTAGTAAGGTATAGATAGTGCATGACATACAGATAAAAGTGGCATTATAGTGGAATGTTCTTTACTCCAAGTCAGAAAACAAAACTTTCTTTTTTTGGCCATTGCGGTTATATTTAAATTGAAATTAATTTACTTAAGTCTTTCAAAAGGCCATACATATTTGGAAATGGTATGAAACAACCATGACACTTGAAGTCTTGTAACACAAATTGTAGTGCAAAGCAGTAACTTGTAAAAGTTGTTTTTTTTTCAAAGTATAGAATAAGACAACCCTTGAACAACATTGGCCCAATAAACAATCAGAGGGACTTCCAGGCTTGCTAGCAGACTTGCCATAAGTTAACATAGCCGACTGCCCAGTAACACTGACTTAACCTTAACAAATGTATATGCTTAGTTAACATTAGGACTCATTTAACGTTAGTTAGTTAGCTAACTTACCGTTGCATGAATAGCAGCGTGGTGCGCCTTCTTCTTTTCAGGTTGGTGGTATTCTTCCCACATAATTTATAGGGCTTCATTGTACATTGGGTTTTCCTTTTGGCTAAATTAGAAATAAAGTGTGTCCACACGTCCACTCGTCTTTTTCGACCAAGCCCTTTTTCCTTCAAAGCCATCATGTCACTTGCTGTCGGTTCTGGCATCATCACCTGTATGGCTGGTATCCTGGGAGTCTGTACAGCGCACACACCCCTCAACCAATTCAACCAATGATGCATTATATTTTAACAGACAGACTAGACAACTAGACTAGACAACAATTTGGGGAAAATATCATACATTTTAAATGCCCGACAGCCAATCACTAACATTTTAGTCCCGTCCTTTCCTCGTCACTGAAAACGAAACAAACATTTCGTCATAGTTTTAATTATAAAATTAACACTGCTCCTCCCCCCATGCTGATGGAAAGTTGGGTGAAGCATAGTCCATAAAACACATCTGGAGCTTCACAGTAAAACAGCGTTGCAAGTACATTACATATTTAAAAAAAAAAAAATAAACAAGGAAAATAAACAAAAAACATAAAATGGCTCCATATAGTTTGTCACTGAATTCAAGTCTCTTGAATCCTCAAGTTCAAGATCAAGAACTTTGCTGTGAAGTTCCAGAAATGTTTTGTGGACTACGAAACCTGACTTTACATCTGCTGGGGGTGAGCAAATTATGACTAAATTTTCATTTTTGGGTGAACTTAGAACTTAGAGTTGGGTCCCTTTTACCATATTTCTCTTCTAAGGGATGAAACATAACATTGATCACAGAAACGTTCACAGCATGCCATGAAAAGATGTGATACAAAAGGAAGAGAGAAAGGTTAGATGTGCAGGTAAGGAGGGCCCCATACCTTTGTCTGCCTTAGGCCCCAGACCACTGAGTCAGCCCCTGCTCAGTAAATCATTCATAACACACACTGAGACCTCTAGGAGAGAAAGTTAAGACAGGCCTTCCTTTGGTCTCGCTGGTCCGTCTACCTTTGTTTGACTGATTGGACACTAACCTTAGGGCACTAGTTTCCTCCTCTGTCTCTGTCGTCTGTTCTGGGCCTCAGAATAATAATAGATGTATGAGGACAGAGGAATGTTGGATAGATGAAGCAAGATCTGCTGCAAAGCTACCCTTGCTTTAACAGTCCCTAATTGCTCCTGGGATTGTCTTTCAGCTCTGCTCTTAAAGACAGGAAAAGTGAACAAGAGGGTCGAGGAATATTAAAGAATAAAATATAGAGAGATTGTAGAGAATGTGTGGATGTGTGCGAGAAAGCTTCAGCCTCCTGTGATCTCTTTGTATATGAAAACATGGCAGGGAAAAAGATAAGTTCCAAATATTGATTCCTTGCATCATACAATTAATTCATATGAAGATAAATATTTCCTATTGACGCATCCTAAACAGTTCTAAATTGCCTCGAAGGTTGAGCCAAAGTTAACTGTCAGGATCAGTTTCTGAAATTGCCTTTTCAGCCAAACCACTTTATGGAATCGATGGCCTGAATAAGAAGCAATTAATTGACCTTGCAGTTGTCTGTGAAGCTGCAGTATCACTTCACCACGTGCACAGCACGGCAGTTATTAGCAGTATCCTTGGTCATATACACTATATACTCCCCATTTAGATAAGATTATTAACTGGAATGCTTTTTTGCTTTCTACAAATGTTTTCTAAGGTCTGTCAAGGTAAATGGGATGAAAATTAGAGAAAATTATTAGTAATAGTCAAAGTGCTGTATGCTGTAACTTTACTGTAAACGGTCTACTAAATGATGGTGGCCAGGGCCTATAAAGAGAGCTACAAAGGTGTCCTAACGTATTAGGAGTCACAGTTTACGGGGAGAAAAATGGATGCACATTAGATGGTAGGAGAGATATTACTGATCACAATGAGCTTATGAAAAGGATTTGGCAAACATTTAGTAATGCTGTGACTGATACAGCATACAAAACAAAACACTATTTCACAGTCATCACAACCACGGTGACAGGCACAATGAAGCTTTGCAAGCAGACAACTAACAATATTTGGCAGTAATAAATCAAAGTTTGAGCGAAGTCAACCTGCTGGTGAGTTGACAAAACCTCCAGCAGAGAATTCAGGACAGAGGGAAAGATGTGAATGTGCAACAGGAGGTGGAGGCCATCATTTGCTCTGCTGATAAAGCAGTGGAGGACAGTGAGAAGGTCTTCACTGAGCTGATCCGTCTTAAGGAGAAAAGACGCACTGATGTGAAGCAGCAGGTCAGATCCCAGCAGGAAAATGAAGTGAGTCGAGACCGAGAATTTCAGGAGAAGCTGTAGCAGGAGATCACTGTGCTGAAGAGGAAACCTAAGTTCTTAAAATATTCACATTTTTATTTATTTTTGTTATTTCATTATTCCAGATGGGAAACTTGATTTGCAGTCAGGAGCACAGGATAAAAAGTACAGATAAAAATACAAAAACAAACAGTACACAAATCTTTCCTGTACATTGAATACACATGCAATTAGACAACATAACAATCCTTAAAATACTATATTACATGTGAGGAGTAAGCAGGTTATCGCACAAGGAACAAAGCAGTTTTTAAATCTACGACCTGAGAAGAGTTTCAAACAGCCCTAACCCAAAGTAAAGGGGGTGGTTTGTGCGGAGAACCTGTTGATCAAAGATAGTTGTCAAGGGGGTCTGCGGGACACCTGACCTAATCTTACCAGCTGTCACGGTGCTACTGTGGCAGTCTGGTTGTTTTTCTGTTTTTCTCTGTTCTGTTCTCCCTATCTGCTTTCCCCCCTCCTTTCTCCCTCACCTGCTCCGTTGCCTGTGTGTGTGTCTGTGGGTGTGGCAGCAGCAGCAGCAGCAGCAGCAGCAGCAGAGTGGCGCACCTGCATCTGATCAACTCATCACCCTCTGGCTTTATCTACCTGGTCTCTCCACCACTTTGGCACTAGATTATTGTGTCCTGTATGGTGACTGCACAGTGCTGCTCTTTTTGTGTATTCTTGATACTCTGAGTATTTTGTGTTTCAGTGTTTCTTTGCCTTTGCACTAATGCCGTGCCTTTGTTGGCTCCTGCAGAAACCTCCAGCGCCTTTCTGCTCTGGTTCCTGCTTACCTGCTCTCCTGAGTTCCTCCACGCCGGCTCCAGTCAACCCTGCTTTGCCTGCCTGCCTGCCTGCCTGCCTGCCTGGTCTCCTCCTCTACATTACCCTCTGGAAATCACCGTTTGTAAAATAAATCCTTACTCACTAACTTCCTGTCTCCGACCTCTGCATTTGGGTCCTAAGAATTAACCTCACCGTAACACAGGCTACCTTCACAATACAGCTTAGGTGTTTTTAGTCTGATGTTCAGGTTACCAGCAATCATAGAAAAAGTAAGAACAGATTCAATAAATGACTTGTAAAACAAAGACATCATTTTCCTATCTACATTGAAAAATTTAATCTTCCTCAGGAAGTACTGTTGCTGTCCCTTCTAACAGACCGCCTCAGAATTTGCATCAAATTTCACATTGTTATCAATAACTGTTCCAAGATATTTATAATGTTCTACAAATTCAATGCCAATTCATTTAATGAAGGTCTGAGATGGTGGGTGGGATGATTTCCTTCTAAAATCAATGCCATATCTTTGGTCTTTGTGGCATTTAATTGTAGATGGGCTTTATTTGACAAACTGTACCACTGGCCCATGCTCAAATTCCTCTTTATGGAGCAGACTGATAAAAGTGTCAGCAAATTTCAGGATGTGCCAGTCCACATGCTGGCTTCTACAGTCATTGGTGTAAAGAATGTACAGCAGAGGAGACAGGACAGCCCTGAGGAGCGCCGTTCTGACAGAAGATTAAAGTAAATAAGCAGTTTCCTAGCTAAGACATGAGCTGAATAGTATTAAACGCAGATGAAAAATCCAAAAATAAAAGTCTGACATGTGTGCCAGGACCTTCTAGGTGTTTATATCAGAAGTTGAGTAACATGATTGAGGCATCCTCTACTCCCATTCCACCCCTATATACAAACTGCATGGAGTCCAGACCCTCCCCCACCATTTCCAAGTTTCCCTTTGACCAGTCTTTCAAATGATGTCATGACCAGTGATGTCAACACCACTGGTCTGAAGTCATTTAGCCCCTTATGGGTTCCACGTTTAGCCACCGGGACAACAACGTACTCCTTCAACCACTTTAACTCTTTGGTGCCCCAGAGACATCCTAAATATATCACAGAACACCTCACAGAGCTGCTCTGAACAATACCTACGCAGTCTCCCTGGGATACCATCTGGCCCTGGGCTCAAGTCATGGGTATCAAACCTTAAATATAAAGTATTATTAGTAAAAGGTAATGATTCAGCGGAGTCTTTGTTATCATAACCTACACTTGCTGCACCTGACTTTTTTTTAGTTTTTTGCTGGTCATTTTCCTCAATCTGTCCCACACTGCCTTCAAATTGTTACTGCTCAGAATTTCCTCTAGCTTATTTTCATATTGTAACTTTGTTTCCGCTCTGACCTCTCTCCTTGCTTCTTTTTTTTCTGTCAAATTTAAGGACGGCCCTTTGTTTTCTATCTAGCACATTTTTTCAGGGATTAAGTAACCCACGGCTTGTTACTGGGGTATACTTTAACATGCTACTTAGAAATTACAGAATCCTCACAAAATGTGATATAACTGCATACAGTGTCAGTGAGTTCATCAATATCTGAGGCAGAGTCCTTGAACACAGAACAATCTGTACAGTCAAAGTACTCCATACCTTGACATCTCTTGTCTTCACTTTCTCCCTCCTAAGCATTGGCCTGTATACAGGCGTGAGATAAATGTTGTTGTGGTCAGAGGAACCAAGCGGGGGCCTAGGAGAAGCCTTGTTTGCTCCTTTTATGGAGCCTTTAAGTCCAGACGCTTATTCTTCTGAGTAGGGCAGGTGATGTACTGGGGGCGACACCCGTTCCGAAGGACCGCCATTCCGACCGGGTTATGGTTAGGGTTTCAGGTTCGGAATGGCGACCTTTTTTCAAAAATAATTAAAGGCCGGCATTCCGAAACATGAAAGTGAACGTTCAGAATGGCGGCCCATCGGAATGCTGCCCTGGACCCGTGATGTACTGGTAAAGATTCAGGGATTTGTTCAGTTTGCAATTATTAAAATCTCCCATTACCAAGCATGGGGCATCAGGGGAAAGGGACTGGAGTCTTTGAGTCACCCTGTAGATGGTGTCAGCAGCAATTTGGGTGTTTGCTTTTGGGTGTATATACACTACTGTCACAGATAACTGACGGAACTTGCTGGAGAGATAAAATGGACAAACAGAGACAGACAACAATTCTAAACATAGCACAAAAGGTAAGGACATTTGTGTTTGGTAGATTATTTCTTTGTTGTAAAAATGCTTCTTGGCAATAAATCTTACACCATTGGAAAGCCTGTTTATTTCCCTTTTAAATGGTCCCGCATTTGTGGGATGAGCAGCAGAGCTGAGTTTGTGGGTTGTGCCCCTGAATAACAGCTTATACTGCTATTGACTCTTGTTTGGTGGATTGAATGATTGAAGTCTGAAGAAACAAGACATATTGGCAATTTAACAATTTATTAATTTAAAAAACAGGAGCCTCAGTAGCACGTGGAAGAACCATACACAGCCACAACAACCTGGCACCTCCTCCTCATGCTGGTCACCAGCCTGGATACGGAGAGCCTTTAATACATCGGATAGTCTTGAAGGACCTGAAATTGTCAGAGTTTAACTATGGTGGAATTCAAGTAAATTCTTTGATCCAAGGTTGGTGGTGATTAGTCATTGTTTTTAAATCTCCACTGAAATGTTTTAAAAAATTCTCCTGGTAATAAGCAGTTGTCACAAAAAGAGTTGTCACAAAATATACATTAACTCAGCTGCATGGTAGTCAGCCCTATAATCCTATTGCTTTGTTGTAACAGTGTATTGTGCAATACTGCACAGACACGTTGATGAGATGAGCGCAGAATCGATCTCTGGCGACCACCACACAATGCATGCCGGTTAGATTTGTGTCCGACTTGATCCCGACTTGCTCTGACGTCATGCACGCGCCGGCAACAATAACCTCACAAGATCAAGGCGGCCGCAGTTTTTAGAGCCAGGCGCCGCAGGTGCTCTCCACCAACTGCAAGACCTCAGGGCATGATGGGAAACGCCTGGCTGTCGCCTGATCAAAGAGCTGATTGGCTCTTAGTTAGGACTACAAACACTACGTTTTGTTGAAAATCCTAATTTTCTGTGTAATTGTTATATTTAATGCTAGATTATATGAATCTCATGTTGTGCAATGAAGGTTTAATCTGTTAACAAACATATTTTGTGTGGTTGATAATAATAATAATAATAATAAAGGTTATTTATATAACACTTATCAAAACGAGCAATCAGTGCTTTACAAGGCAGACAAAAAGAACAAAGGATAGAATACAATGCCAGATACACACATATTCCCACATATATACTGTATATAATTACAAAAATGTGTATCTATATATATATATATATATATCTATATATATCTATATATATCTATATATATATATATATATCTATATATATATATATATATATATATATACATACACATATACCAGCCATAGCTATCCAAACATGTTCTGCAAACTACAGGTAGCCTACAGGTGGATCTAACAGGATGTAAATATTTCTGTGACTTCCTGTATGTTCTTTGACGGCAGCTGGAAACTGTCCGACTTGACTGCAGCTTTTTGTCACCGCCCCCTGCTGCTGCCGCCTGGTTTTGTCCACCTTCCAGGCGAGACACAGTTCATCTCGAACGAGCCTAATGGCAGTGATGTTGTGAACCCTCTATGGGAATTTCTCCATTGAAAAACATTGAATTTGTCTTTTCCACTGCCCAGCAGACCTTTCAACTGCACCTACTGCTAGTTTATATGCCCTGACAGGTGGGGGATTATATGTTGTTTCAAATGTGTTTTCATATGCAGCTGAAAATAGTCCACACAAATTCTCTACTTCCTCCTATGTTGTTACATTTGCTAAAAAGAAATACTGTGGCCAGCTGTTTGAGGAAATCATTATTTTTTTTAATGAAACTATATATTTCAGTTGTTTTTTAGAATTCCATCTTCAATAGAACCAACAGGTTCGGAGCGGAGTTCTACAGACTAAGTTTAGAGAAACACATTGACTTACACATTGTTGGTTAGGGATTGGCTAACAGCAAGAAAATACTGAATATCAGCCTCTAAAGATGCTGTACACATCTTTAAGAAAATCAGACACAATGCTCAGATGTGATAGTAACAGTTTTCATCACCTTCCATTCAGTCATGTGTTTCCTTTCATCCCAGTATAATATGGGATGGTAAAAAAACCCAGACTCAGTTGAAATATTTTATGTTCTCAAACCAACTCATCCTCACACCTAAACAAGTAAATAGATTGATTACCATTGAGCATCTATCACCGTTCCCAGCGACAGACGTTTGTGATAAACCATGTCCTTAGGTTTTGGAAAAGATCTTGGTTTTTGGTTAAAATAAGTATGTTATTTATTTAGGTTTAGTTATGACTATAAATACAGTATGTTTCACATGTAACTAAGTTACGCTACGTACATGACGCAACTTTATATTACTCAGTTCAACTAACCGTCTGCCCTGTCCTCTTCTCCATGCAGACTGTCGCTCATTGTACTACTCACCTAACTTCCTTATTTGCGGTTGTAATAATTACTACAGCCACTCAAAGTCGCTGCCTAATAATAAACATAAATAGGGGTCTTTCACAGTCGACGTATGGCCATTTTTCTGATGAGGACAGGCTGTCTCAAGCAGCACAGCATGTAGTGTAAATATGATTTTCCAGATAAAAACATAAAAAAAATTGGTTTGGTCCTTAAAATCACTTTCTAAATATATAAGCATTGTTCACAAAATGATATCTGATGCACTGTGCTTATTCATTTAAGTTTAGTTTAATTCACAAAAGTTCTGTGTGCCCTTTGCTTTTCTACTGAGTGACCTTATGGCTAAATTCTGTATGTAAATGAATGTGTGTACAGCATGTGTGTTTCACGTGCTTACATGCACACCTGTGTATCTCAGTGTGTGCCGATGCATACTATGGTTCAGTGGATGCTCCAGCAGGCGGCATGGCATTGGTTTGATATTCAGCACCACACCAACATAATGAGACCTCAGAGAGGGTGGCGGGCCGATGCCGACAGATGGCCACATACACTGGATGTAAGACCACTAATACATTTGGAAAAGACTTCATACTGACTGCTTTGCATGACCAGCAGCAGTGTTCCTTCAGGAGACTTGGATCCTGCAGGGCAGTGGGAGGGATCCATTTGAATGAGAGCTGCTGACGTCAATGCTATCAAAGGCTATCTGCCGCTCTGAGGAAAGAATGATAGCCTGGCTGCTTCTATTATTCAAAAACCTGACAGAATAAATGGCAACTTCAAAGTTGTTAGTTGTAAATTGATAGGCACTTGCAGACAAACAAACGCAGATAAACTTTTTGCACTTGCAATGGTTAATTTATTTTCTCTCTGTGCAAATACAAACAAATTAAGGGCATTAAAGAGTACCGACAAAATGTGAAACAACAATATGTAAGCATGCCAGTGGAGTTCATCACCGTTGTTCATCACCGAAATTGATACAAAGCATCTTGGGCGATCCAAGCAACTACTTGTGATTGGATCTCACTTCCCTGCTCTATATGCAGAAAAACACATACATTACCTAGGGAAACGGACACAATGATTTTTACACAAAGAAAGAAATATGTTCATGTATAACATTTGCTGAATTTACTTAGGAATTTGTCATAGAAAGTCATTTTAGTCATTTTGCAAAGTTTATAAAGTTTCTCCAAACTCATCAGCTCATAAAATTGTGCAATATTTTAAGGGAGTCTGGGGATATTGTAGTTACTAGTTCAATGTTGAAATCAGTTGAATCTGCCTCTTATGACAAGTGAGAGAACACAAACACGGAATTTGCATTACAGTGAACCAAATGGAAATTGGACGGCTATTAAGTGTATGAAAATCCATTCTGCCTGTTGTTGTGGATTCTTCTTCTTGTTTCACAGAAGACATCGGTTGAGTAGGGCCCTGGGACAAATGTGCATGCACAGAACAGAATGTGGCCATATGTAGCCCAGATCACCTGACTGTTGTCTAAGCGTCGGCTCTCGATGCGTCCTGAATGTCTGAGGTGCATTCACATCTGTACATGGAGCTGTCTACTTGTGATCGGATCATCCAGGATACATGTCAATGCCAGGGGTGTAGATACATCACTTTTTCTGTGTATTATGGGGTGGTCCAAGCCTTTTTGGAATCCTGAGGAGAATTTGATCCCTACCTACGTATAAATGATTGTTGTATTGTCCATATTGTCTGTTTCTAAAATAGATGTCAAAAAGTTATAGGCACTACTGGTACCAAGACAGTGAAAAGAAACAAAAAAAACAATAGTAGCAGGAATTAGAGAGCAGGGACCCTGGACGAGACACTGAATGAATAACAGAAACAGAAGATATCATATCATTATCATCATTCTGATGACACCAAAGTTTTTCACAAGCAACAATAACTCTGTGGCAACACATGAGGGTTTGTCTATAGTTGGAACAGTCATCACCATCCCATAAGGTTCAAATGCAATGGAAACGTTGGTCACTATTCCGGTATAGGAAGACCCTCAGATATGACTTGGCAACAGGAGAAAAACTAGTCTGCTCAGCTCATGGAGCCCTTTGGCTCATTTATTAGCCAGAAAGCTAACGTTATGCTAGCGAGATTCAAAGTCATGGTGTACAGTTGATATAAATATAAGTAAATATAATTTGACAGCCATGTCGTCCCCATACGAGTATCAAGAGTATTCATTTTAAATTTTTTATGGATTAAACAAACATCATACAGTGTGGCAATTAATGAGTTTTAGAGGTGATGGTCGGCATATTTCTGAAATTTGGAAAAGACGGTCATGTTTCCCCCTGCTTCCAGTCTTCATACTAAGCTAATCAGGTACTGGGTCTTCATACTTCGCACATGGATATGAGATTGGTATTATTTTTCTCATTTAACTCTTAGCAACAAAGATAATAAGAGAGATGATTATTAGTATCATAATTGTCTGTCCTTTTGTGTTTGACTTGTGTTTGTTTGAGGATAAAGCAAAGACAGGCACATTCACCTGCAATTTGTGATTCATGATTTCATCAATTGTGAGCTAAGTTACAGCCTATTAAAGTGCCATTAGTAAGCCAAAGTGCAAAATAAATAGCGTTTTTTCTATAGTGGCCTGACTTGGTAATAAATCATACATTTGAATCAAAAACATTTTTCCTTTAGAGAGATGACATGTACGCTATTGTGACAGCTTGATTTTTTACCTTCAGCAGAGAATTTGTTTGATGACAGATTGAGAGAAATGCACTCAGCCAGCAGATGTGTTGCGCTGAACAATAATCTGTGGTTGAAATGTGCTGTCGCAAAAACAGCGTTTATCAGTATTCAAAAAAGGATGTGAGGACACATGCTACAGCAGCAGCACTATCCACCCACACAGTTACACTGCTACCGAAGAACACAAGAATTATCATAATCTTTTGACCTGTTGATCAAAACAGATGGAGGGTAAAGGCCTCAGTCACATATAGAAATGTAATCAATATGCATGCTGAACATCAACCAGGCCAAAGAAAAAAAAAGATAGGGAGAGTGAATCGAGGCAGGCTGCTGAGCTTCACAGTGTGTGAGGGGGATTAAGAGGCACCATGAGCTGCACAAGCTGAGGGGTGGAATATGTGTGTATGTGTGCATATGTGTGTGTGTGTACTGTACATGAATTATAATTACACTTGTGAAAGCTAGTGGGAGGCTCTGCATACAGTATGAGCAATCATTTGCATATGTGTTTATCTTATTCATAACTCTGCATCTCAGATATTAACAGTAAGTAGTTATGTGACAAGCTGCAGCCTACAGCACTTAAGTCCTCCTCAATACATGACCGCAGAATCTCAGAGCAGCACATATTTCTGACGATTATACAGTCTTCTGCACACATCAGAATGCAGACTAATCCACAATTCACTTTAGAGACATGTGGGGAGCTCTGTCACTCCGGGCGATTACATCAAGGTTAAAGAACTTCCCCCTGTGTGTCCTGCTGCAGCTCCAAAGCAAATATTTTTGCCGTGTGTCCAGAGGACTGCATTATTTCTCCTCTGTAGTGTGGATACTGTGTGGGTTCCCGGCGCTTGCCTGCAGCTACTAAGTCAGCCATCTCTGAAGTGTGAAAACCTGTCTTTGAAAGCACAGGAATGGAATTTTCTTTGGAGTTTTCCAAAGACTGCCACAGACTACAGGATTATGATTGCTACAGGGTTGTTTTGCTACACTTTGACATAATGAAACAAGCTAAGCAGCTGCAGGCGAGGCAGAACACGGCGGCAAGCCCAGCAAACTCTGCACATGAAACAGTTTGTATTTTTGGGTAATACTACTTAAAATCTTCCCCAAACTAGCTTATATTTGTAAAAATACATTTGTCATATTAGTCTGACAAAATGAGCACCCGTCTGCAGTTTCAATTTACCTTAGTTAACCATTCTGTATGACATTGTGGGGCTGTACTGACAGTGATGTGATCACAATGCAAGATTCAGTAAACTGTGGAAACACACAAACAACGTACCTGTTGCATTAGTCACATGCCATGCCAGAGTCTGTCAGCACTCCAGCAAACAGCAGCATGTAGTTAAAAATCTGTGATGTCATCATAATGTTAAGTCTTTTGACTATGTGGGAACTCGTGAGTGGGGCTAGCAGGAGAAACTCTACTGCACATATTCAGTGGGTCACATAAACAGGAAGAAAACCTGGAGGCTAGAAACTTTTTTGGTTTATGTGCCAGGTAAGCAATTCTCACTGGACTGACTAAGCGCCATCTTTCAGCCCAGTATCTAACTCTATGCCATCTATGGTTTTCAACAAAGAAAAATTTATATAATCACAAGACATTCAGTATTGGATTTATCACTATAGATCTATTTTGCAAAGCCTCCAAAAAGAGACTGCAGTTTGCAGTTTAGATTACAAAGCTGCTCAATGGATTGGCTCACACCAGAGTTCTCAATAGCACAACAATATCCTTCTTGGCAAAAACATCTACTATTATGACAAGGAGAGATGGACTCTGTTTCCATCACTGGTGCTTGGTGCTCACACTCAGTCAAAGTGAATGGACAGTGTTTACCTGCTGACTACACTATCATCACCATCTTGTTGCTGCTGTTTACAGTTACCCTGAAGCTAATTTAAAAAATGAGCCACAAAATTGTTTCCTGGGTGTATACGTGTTTATCTATATATGCATATGTTTATAGCCCAAATCACTGTATATATGTTCTATGTTTGTGTATTATGGTGACAAATAAATCACCTTGAATCTTGAAGATGTTACTTGACATAGTAAGTGTAATAATATTACCAATTTGTATTTGCAATGCATTATATCACTTTAGCGCACTGCAGTTCATTACTTTTGTTATGTGTTACCTCCAACATTGGTAGCAATGATTAGGGGTTGGGTATGGATGGCTACGTGGGGGTTCTACTGAAAAAGAATAGCTTGCAGCAGCTCAGTAAAAAAAAAAGAAAGAAAGAAAGAAAGGAATGTGCACTGTAGGTAGAAAAGACATAATAATTTACTGAAATAAACACTGGGAAGCACAGGCTATAGGTGCAAAGAAATATCAAAAATATAAGATTGTTAATGTCCTATCTTGCAATGTTGAGAAATCCTTTGTACAACTGGACCTGGAACAAAAAACTAAACACTGCAAATACAGTCAACTAAACTAATTGAAAATATTTCAGTAATTGGACAAAAAAATAATTGGAATTAAAACAGACCACCATTTAACACAAGGCCATTATGATTGTAGGGAGACTTGTAGGGAGTTTCTAACTGTGGAGCCAAATTAAATGTCACCTTGAGCTGGACTGCAGCTAGCAACTGAACTTAGTAACAGGGGCAGCAGCAATTTTCATTACTTGATGTTGTTTCCTTGAAGTTGGAATCTTCTGTTTGTTTTTTATTTGTTTGGTATTTTGAACCCCTTTCAACAAGGTTACTATAAGTGCTGCTTTTGTTTTCGCTTGGTAAAAATGTTGAAATCACAAACGCTACTGGTGTTAATAAGCACAGGTGCTCATGTGGGCAAAAGTCAGACATACTTTATCTCTGAAACAACGATGTGCTGGATACAACTGCTTTATTTTCACCTCAACACATCAACCTCATGTACTGTATGTAACAGAATTATGTCATCTGACTGATTAAGTTATCCTGTTTAGATCCCCATAGGGAAATTTGTTGCAGTGGGCAGCTACTGTGCAGCACCAGCGGACAAACTGGAGTGCTCTGGTTTCCCTTACTTACAGGTGAGGGAAACCAGAGCGCCCCGAGGAAACCTATGCAAACTCAGAGAGAATACACAATAGCAAGGACCGTCTTGTGAGGCGTCAGTGCTACAGGCTTCATTAGCTTAAAGATCCTGTTCCTATGGCAATGGGATATATACTGTGTTGCCTTTTACTTGTAACAGGTCCAATATGTCTGCATGTTTTATGCAAGCCTCCTGTGACAACTTAAAATCATGTGCATTCAGTATTATACTCATTTATCTTTATAGTAAAGCTACATTTTTACAGCCCTATTCACACGGGACTAGTATCACTGGGGGACCTCAGGTGATTTAGAAGTGATGCCCCACCTTTGTGTTTCATGTGGTACATTTGCATGGGATATGCTGTCGAGGGTCTGTTCTTCAGCACCAACATTATTTATATAGTTTAGAGTTGATTTGCCCACTTTTAGCATGTGTTGGAAGCAGAAATACACTCATCTGGATTACGTAAAAGATGCTCTGTGAGTGTGCTTGAATACGACAACCCTCTATTGCTCCTGACCTTCTCTGTCAACACTTTTAAGCATCAATCTAGCCAATGTCACAACACAGCTGTTGACTGCTGTTAAACATATTGTGTGCACCAAACAAATTTTATACTTGTTCAGTTGTCTGACACCAGAAGAAAAGACTGATTTGCACAGGACTAATATAATCACATGACCTCTGTGTTTGGAGAAACAGTAGGTCAGTAGGTCACGTGCAGAGGAATTCTCACTTTGCGGACACGGCAGATTACAAATTCCTTGAGGCCTAAAAAGGGTCAAAATTTCACCCTTGGATGCTCTGCTGTTTCCTGTACGCATATATAATCACACAAACATTAGATTAGATTAGATAGATAGATTAGATTAGATTAGATTCAAGTTTATTGTCATTGTGCACAGTACAGGTACACTGATAAAAATGATTCTGTGGCCCACTAAATATTACTTTGATTATGTGTTTACATTTTACAAGAAATTAACATTCCTCTTACTTCAAATGTCACCTTTTATTTAATGTGTTACTTAGTGTTTGTATGTAATTTTATATCCTCATTTTGTTACGTAAATTTAAACCATAGCACCAAGTAATATTCACTAAAGTAATGCATTAACTGTACAGCCTGTTAAAAGCAAGTAAGATGTACTTGGGCAACGTTATTTAACCGTGTGCACTCAATTGGTGACGTCAGAGGATTTGTCAGCAGCACTTATGTGGGAGCTGCTTAACCACATATTAGTGTTACAGTAATGTTTCAGATGTGCTGAAATGTCCCTGTTTAACTGAGCCACAGCACGTCTATCTTGTGGTGGGCTAAAAGCAACGCGTCGCAAAGCTCGCCTCTTTGTCTGAACAGGAATAAGTCTCTCTCGCTGTAACCGACAGTGTGTGACGTGCGTCAGAACTCCCGCCACCATTGGTTTCTGTTTAAAATCTGACAGACAGCCACATCAGCAATCCGAAAACAAAATGAATCTCAGCTAACATCACTGGTTTACTGCTACTTTATAATCAGCCTTGCTTGTGTGCTTGCATTATGTAACAGCTAATCTTAAGACCCCAGCAGTGAGTCTCTGCAGTCTGTTGAAGTAACGTGTCCTCTCACAGTACAACACTATCATGTTACACCAGCAACACAAGGCACCTGACCATGCAGGTAAAATTACTCACAATTTGTCCAAAAATAATGCTATAAATAAAAAGATGGGTAAGTGCTACTGACAGTGTCTAGTGTTGTGTACAGTATGATTGATGTTGAATCACATATTTTGTATTTGGTGAAAAAGAATTAAAATGATAAATAGTAGAACTTTCTGTAATGTCTTGTCTGACAAATTAATTTTGTAGATGGCTCTGAGCCTAATGTTTACAGTTTTGAAAAAGGGTCCAGTTTAGTAATGCATCCTCTCCTTTAAAATTGATTGACATAAGTATTAAAATGGACAAACACCAAGGTGCGAGGTAAAGAAGCTACGGATAATGCAGCTATGAAGCACCTGATGTTGTCTGTTACATTGTAATGAAAGATTGGATTTTGGATAAAAGCATTGCTATTTAGTAGTGATTTAGTGCCAGAGATTGCATTTTTTGCTTTGCATATTGTTTTGCCTTGAATGCAGTGACTAGTTATATCTATAAATGTGTAATAGAACCATGGACTTTCTGAATTGAAAAACTAATACAATTTCTTCAATTCAGTTTGACATGATACAAAAAATGCATTTATAGCTCCAAATTCTTAATGTTTATTGTGTGTTCATATTTTAGGCAATAAATTGCAAGACACTAATTTCTGCACTTTCTATATATTTTGCAGGCTACTAAAGGAAATTGACTCATTCAGCAGTTTGGTCTCAACAGCTAATGCAGAAATTAACCTTTGTTGTCAGACTACAAAACACATGGTACAATGAGCACCTTAGGAGCTACGAGCTGGGGAACACAGGCAATGTACAATTGCTTGAGCAAAGAGAGATTGCAGATTTTTATCCTTTGGCTGCATACAATGTAGCAGGAAGATGACTGGCTACCTTGAAGCACCACATTTGCTTCTTCTATTAGGTGTCACACATGAGTCAAAAGTTGTTGCAATACTTTATCAGTCAGATTTACTTCCAGGAGATCCAGTTTTCACTTCTGTGTTTCTGATGCAGATTCCTCTGTTGAAATGGGTACCCCAGCAAAGCTCCGGATCATTTTGGAAGATCATGACATTCACAAGCTGGTTCTACCCTCAGGCATCCCCAGTACACTTAAGGACCTTGTTTGTGTTATTCAAGAGACATTTCATATTTTATTTCATAGTTTACTGTGATGTATCAAGATATGGACTTTGGTGGCCAGTTTTTCACGTTGAGCTGCATTGAAGAAGTAGAAGACAAGGGAACATTAAATGTTGTACAAATTCAACCAGTTGTCCTTACTCTCAGTTCTGTGGAAGGATCAGACGTTGACTGTCCACTATTGGAACAATCTTCTGATGATTGCTCTGGCCACTCATCTGGATCTCAGGACAACATCCTGCTCCTCTCCCCTGATGAAAGCGGAACATCTTGCCGGTCTGAGCTGTGGCCAGCTAAGTTTGAAATACCTACCTTGTGAACCAACTGCCACCATTGGCCATCTCTTCATGGAGAGATGGCCTGCTCTATTACACGAACCTCAGGTAAATCCAGGTCTTCATGTGTTTCTTTACCTGATGCTGAGACTGCTGTGTCTGTATTGTTTGCAGTTATTAGTTACATGCACTCAATCGCCAGTTTATTAGATCCACATTGCTAATGCAGTCTTAGCACAACAACCCCACAATAAGTCCTACCTTCTTTGAGGTTATAATGTTCAGTCAGTATAACACAATACAATTCAACAGCACCACAAACTGCAGCCTCCAAAATTGCCGTACATTTGAATTAACACCTCTATAAAACAGTTTAAAACCAAAACTGAATATTTTAACCTTCATGTAGGTGTACCCAATAAACAGGGTAATGATGATTGTTTCTGCACAGCACATGATAGGTTTTTATCAACCTTTGTTTCAGATCAAAGAGGAGTTCAGAAGGATAACAGCAGTTCATCTGGAGCAAACCTTTTTGACCAAACTGGACTTTTACACTCCCAAACTGCAGAAGATATTTGAAACAAAAGGCGGGGTTGCAGGAACAAAAATAAGACCAATGCTGGATTCACTCAGTCAGGTAAAAGTGTAAAATTCATACAATCATAGTCAGCTTATGAAGGACTCACGTTAACTGAGAAGAGAAACTGATCTGGACATTACAGTTGAATTGAGTAATTGGATGTCTTCTTTCCTCCTTCCTGTGATTTAGCACCATTCTGAATTCCTGAACTTGCCTTCTTTTTGTGGCAGCTTCCATTGACAATAATGCAACATTCTGTTGCTTTCTATCTCTTTCTGTAAGCATGAGTGAGTTTACAGTTTTATTTACTTTGTTCTCTATCATTTTTCACTTGTCTGTTTAAACAGCAACATGTGGAAGGTAGATGAGATGCCATCATTCGCTGCTTGATGGAGTTCCTTGGAGAGTCTGCAGAGGAACTCATCAAGGACTACCAGGTAAATTTTGACATTTTCTGATGACTGTCCACTTTAAACACATCTGTTCTTCAAATTAATAATCTAACCCTAATATTTGTACACAAATATTATATATACCTGTATATAATATACAGGTAAGTAACCCATGCCACTATGTGGGGAAAAAACTTAACAAATATTGGCATTAGATTAATAAAATTGACATTCTATCTGAAATGATAAAAGCAAACATTTAATTTTTTTCATTATTTCTCCATTTATTTTGTTAAAATTCCAATTCAGAATTTGTTTTTCAGTAGAGTCATACACTTGAGTCTGTAAAACCCTAAAGCCTACCTTATTTACCCTACATCAAATCCAGTATACTTGCCCATTTTTACTTCCTGCTTGGAACAAAACAGATCTTTTATAAACCAAGCTGTCTTCATACTCAAAGTCATACTTGGACAAAGAAATAGTGAATACAAATCCCCTATATAATAACTTATCTTGTCTTTATCTGTGTTAAAGGAAACGTTAATCAAAATCAATAGTTACTTAAATACTTACTCAACATTTTACTAATGTCCTGTTCTGAACGTCTTATTTCTGTTGCATTATTGTATGTGTATACTGAATTAAATGGCCGCTTCAAGCAAGACTCTTACAAATTCAGGAACTTTATTGAAACCATGAAACGTGCAGTGTATTGCATCTTAACACTAATTCACATGTTTTGATAGGTTGTCAGCAAAGAAACCGTCAAAGAGGACTATGCTGAGCATGTCATGAAGATCTGTGTTCTCCATGAAAGTGCAGCCCATGAAGGCTCCACCCATGCCGATGTGTCCATCATCATCGAGGGAACTGAGGTTCTTGATGATTGTAGATGTGTGGCAAAGGCTTGCCTTCTGCTCATGGGCTTTATCTATGCCATGAACTTAAAGCTATGGTCTACGATTTGAAAGATTGGTCATTATTATTAACATTATTTAGATGGTGGTTATGGCCCAATAGTACGACCTACACAATGTGAAGAGCAAAAGGAACCAAATAAATCCATTCTCTCTAGCCCCTGCAAAACTGCAAAGAAATTGACCAATAGGAGCCATGTGGTCCGCATGGCTGCTATTGGTCAATTTTTCCATCCAATCCCCTTGCTCACTCTCCTGCTCCTGGTCATGCCTTGTCCCAACCCACTTCCGCATTTGCAAGAGGTTTGTTTTGCCCTGAGCAGTTCAGGTATGGAGGGAACGCAGAGCGACAGTAGCAAGCGGCCTCTGCTAGCCCCACCGGCAAATAGTCAAAGAAAGCGCAAGTCTGTCACTGAAAAGACACAAAGCGGAGATGTGAAATAAAGAGGGCTCAAACCCGAATAAACATTGGGTCATCATTTGAACGGTGGTGAAAGGTCCGTGAAGATATGGACCCGATGCTGATACAGCAGACTTTCTGTTGAACAGGTAATCTTTCGTCTTTATTGTGGATGTGGTGACACAGATAACTTTCATGCTGATGCTGGCTTATGACTGTGAAAGCTGCCGTTAGTTTTTTTCTGTGTTATTAGACGGCAATTTCTGTCTCTGCAGTATTGTCAACACTTGTTTACTTGTTCGACAGAGACGTTAGCCTCTATGTTAGCATTGTAAGCTAAAATTGCTATCATGTCTATTTATTTGCTCGTGGCAGCTAAATGAAGCAGCAAGTAATGCAAGTAAGATGAATGAATGGATGAATGAACCCCTCCGCTTCACGTTGGGGTTTCATTCATCCTGTCCGGATTTATTTCTCCATAACAACCTCTCGCCCGGTCACTACTCAACTGTTTTGCTAACCCTCCTCCCGGTCTTGTCCGTTTGTTTTCAACGAAGCCTTTGCTAAATCAATATGATGGATTATCATATACACGTTACGATGTGTGTATGTGTGTGTCGTATCTGTCATAAACAAGAGATTACGGTTTACGGGGCACGTTTGTGTCGCGGTCGTGGTGCTACTCAACAGCTGGGACACAGCGTGTCCGAGGCTCATGTAGGTTTAGTTTTCAGCCACAATGTGGAAGCGATCATTATGATTAAAGCTGACGGCAGCATCTGTTAGTCTCTTGGCCCTCAATAACTTTTAGAAGTGGCTAACTTAGCTGTTGATAAATAGTAACTTATTACCTAGCTGTAACGTAACGTAGCTGTAACATGCTAATGACATTACGCTAGCTTGGCTGTGGAGCTTAGCTGTGGACATTGTAATGACTTACAAGATTTACGTTAGTTTCAACGTGCATTGTAATAACTTTACCTGTGAATCTCTGCTTACTCCGCATTCAAAGCTGGCGCCGTATTTGGTTTCTGCCGGCTGGCTTGTTGCTCTTGTTGCTCTTGGTGCTTGTTGCGGGAGGGGGTGCGTCGTGGGAGGCTCCGAGGGGAGAGTGATACGAGCTCGGAGGGGAGGGATTAAGGAGCACAGAGGGGAAGGGTGTGTGGGGGGGGGGGGGGGGGGGGATGCTTTTTTCAAATCTTTCTCAGATCGTAGACCATAGCTTTAAGTTACCAACCAAAGATGAAATACACATTTGAAGTGTTTCAGAAGCTTTTTCTTGAGCTTGATGTCTTGAAGATGTCTCCCAAAGTCCAGTCTTTGCACACCAAACTTCTGGTATGAGTGCAAACAAGCATGTTTCTGACACTAAGTTTTAACTCGCAGTTCAGTTCAGTTGGTGTATTATGTTGGCTAGCGAGGGATAACTATAGAAACAGGTTCTCGTCAAATGTTTTGTCTTAGTTCACTTTGTACAACTGCGTATTGTATATTGTAATGATGATGGATCCCAAACTTGGGCTGTGGAAGCATTGCAGATTGGTTGGTGGTAACAAGCAAACTTTACGGTGGCCCTGAGAGCTCAATTCACTGCAGTTTAAGAGAACACAACAAATAGACAAAACACAATGAAGAAAACATTTTCACCAATTTGACAACATAGGCACTTGTAGCATTACTGTATTTAGTTGAGTTTTCAATATTTGCAGCATTTTTTTGTGTTATCAAATTGGTGAAGATGTTTTCCTCATTAGTTTGTGTGTTGTCTGTGTGTTTTCTGAAGATGCAGTGCATTGAGCTCTCAGGGCAACCATAGAACTCCTCCATGTTGTGTAACCATTCTATAAGACCTAAACTAGTAATGCATTAGTGATAGCACAAATGTTTCTTGCAAAGCTCTTGCACTTTATCTGAGATGACCTAAAGTTTATCTAAATGTCCTCTTGAAGAGTTGATGGTTTTTAAAAACTGTTTAAAAAGAGCAACCAGAGAGGTAAAGTGTTCTTTTAAAAATGTTTTTGCCTTTACTTGAACTAAGCCTCTCGTGGATTTTAGGTGCAGTGATGCAGTGCACAAGACTGTGTTCTGTATATTGAAAAAAATAAATAAAAGGTGCCGTTTTAAAGGATCTGTTTTGTGTTTTGTATTATCCTTATTAAATAAAAAGATAATAAAACAAATACACACTAGGGCAGTGTTAAAAGTAGATGAAATGTTATGTAAATATTACTTGAATATTTCTCAAATAAAATTGAAGAAAAGTAAGTAAAAACAACCCTGAAAAGCCAAGAATTTTAGAGGAGATTTGTAATTAGATGCAGAAATAATCTTAAGTAAAAATTACTCTTGATTAGTGAGTAAAATTTAGTGGCAAAGACAGAAATTTGCCAGTAAAGGTTACTTAAGTACTTTTAATAGGAACAATTCTTAACTGTAAGCAGAATTTACTTGAGAATATCCTGTGTAAAATTTACTAAGAATTTCTGTGTGGAAATTGTTACCTAGCTTTTTCTAAGTAAATCTCACTCCATTTTTTTCAGTGTACAGAGACAATGAAATGCACTTCAGCATCTAACCAGAAAAAGAAGTAAAGTGCAAAGTATGTACAGTATAAATAGTGCAGCAAAGACAGATATACAGTATTACAGTATATAAATAAATAGTGTAAGTAGGTCTAGGTACAGTAAGTACAGTATATAAATATTACTGGCAGTACTAAAGAAAGATACAGTTTGTACAGTATATAAGTGTTATTAGCAGTACTAAAGGTGGGGTATAGATGAAGTGAAAATTAATTAAGAGTAGTGCAGTGTCTGGGGGGGGGGTGGGGGGGATCAGTCACTGGGGGAAGGAGTGTGTGGGGGGTGGGGTGCAGTTGATATGGATGGGGGTGTGTGTGCCATCATTTGACTTTCTGTAGTCCACAATGAGCTCTTATATCTTATATTCTCACTCACCATTTGTTGAGAGTTGTTTGACTGGCAAAACAGGGGCGTAACAATTTCCTCCACTAAGAAGAGCATTTTGCGCGTTTTCAGGGTCATGTGATCAGCATTCATTCATTCATTCATTCATTCATTCATTCAACCTTTATTTAAATCTCAAAAAATCATTGAGGGCAAGCCCTCATTTTTGAGACCACAAATTCAAATAGATTGGTGCAAAAATGTGATAACAACCAGGAACAACGAACATAATCACAGAGCAAATAAACAGAATGGGTACATAAAAATGAAAACAGATAAGAAGCAATATGACAAAATACAAATAAAACAGAAAAAAGTGCTTTAAAATGACAAGAAACTGCAAGAGAAAGAACATGACACAACACAAATAAAACAGAGGTGTGTAAAAGATAAATGGCAGACAACCATACAGGATAGCACATAGTTAAAAACAGTTACATTCAAATGCTGAGTAGTTTGAACTCAAAGTCTTAAACTGACCTATAGGTGTAACTGTATCAAGTTTAAATGTACGTTGTAAAACATTCCAAGTGAAACTAAAGCTTGTAGCATTATACAATCACTAGAGCATGTTGAATAGTGACTCTGTGACCAGTTTAATAAAGAGCTGATATATGGTGGCATGTTGCCCTACAAGACTTTAAAAAGAAACATAAGCCAATGGCTGTCATGTCTTACTGTTAAAGGTGCCCATCCAACTTTTTCATATAGAATACAATGACGAGTGGAATAACAGTCACCAGTAATCAATCTGAGTATAAATATGTTTATTATTTTTCATTGTGATTTTGTTGCCAATTAACTTGTTTTGGTTATGGGGAAATGTTTAGACAGTGGTGGAAAATGTATGTGTAAAATACACTAATGGCTGTAAAGGGCTGTTAATTGTATATTAAGTAAATAGGCCTAGGGGAGGGGCTATGGGTTTAAAGGGGGCCATCTTGGCCTGGTGAAGTCAGTCTTGGTTTGGTTACAGAGAAGGTAACATCTACTGAGTGAAGAAGCATGAACCAGAGGAGGGACTCGATGCTGCCAAGCTGCCACTACAGTACCTCAGTGCTTGGAGAAGAAGGACCGGCTGCACGTCCCAACAGTGCAGCACACAGACTTACACTGTAGCCACCCCAACCTCAGCTCTGCCCCAAACCATCATGGACCTGGTAAGGACCCTGTTTGCTTTTATTGTCAACAGCCAGGTGACAAAGTCTCTGTGGGTCCCGTACGCAAAGCTAAGCTCACCTGCGCTTGCTATGCACCCTGACCTGACGTGGGGGATGGTGAAGGGACGTTACATTGCTACAAAACTGTGACTGGAATGGCCCGCAGGTTACTTCTCTTTTGGACAGTGGTAGCTTCATGTCACTGGTTAGGCAGGATCTGGTGCCAGTAGTGGATCACAGCAGACAAGAGGACAGTCTGTGTGTTCATGGGGATAAGCATCCTTAGATGCTCCCAGACTTCGACAATAGTCCGTGTGAGGGTGGCACTCAGGTGCTAAGAAAAGAGGATCCTTGTGTTCAACCTCTCCCTGACTTTGACAGTAGTCCATTCGAAGGTGGCACCAAGGGCCCCAAGAAAGGTCAGTGGAACCCAAAACAAAGAGTCCTCTGTCAAATGAAATATGGGCAATACTTGACAATATTTCTGTGCTACAGAGGGGGGATGAAACCTTGAAACATCTGTTTACTAAGGTGGTAGAGGAAACAAAGGATGATTGTGTGGGGAGGGAAAGGTTTATTGTGGACAAGGATGTGTTATACACAGTTAATAATGATCATAAATGCCTGGTAGTCCCAGCTAATTATAGGTCACTTTTGGACACCTTGGCCGCCACAAAACACATCTGTGCATCAGTTCACGCTTTTATTGGCCCACCATGTACACAGACATTCAGAAATATTGTGCCACATGCTCAACATGTCAGAAAACATGCACTGCCCACAAGTCTAACTGAGCTTTTCTGCAGCCACTTCCTGTTATCTCCACTCCATTCCGCAGGATTGCTATGGATATTGTGGGCCCTTTGGTAAGAAGCAGTGATGGACATCAGTACATATTGGTGGTATTTGCATTGGTGCAACTTTTCTCTTGAGTGGGAATACCTGATGAGATCCTGACGGATCAGGGGATCAACTTCATCTCCAGCTTGATGTAGCTCTTTCACAACCAACTGGGCATCTTGGCAATCTATTATATGCCATACCAGCCACAGACAGATGGTCTTGATGAAAGGTTGAATCAGACATTGAAGAAAATGCTTCAGAAATTTGTGAATGATACTGCAAGGACTTTGTGGCTGGGAGGTACAGATCCAAATCTGTTCCGAAAAAGGCTGGGAGACACCTTCCACTACGCAAAGTGAAAGAGGTGCGCTGCAGTTTGTGCTGGCGATGAGGGATCGACTGGCGAGGTACCAAGAGGAGGCAGAGGTTAACCTGCAGGAGGCCCAGAAAAGCAAAAGACCTGGTATGACCAACAGGCCCGGTGCCGTGAGATCAAGTCTGGCCAAAAAGTCTTGCTGCTTCCCTCTTCATCCAACTGCAAGCTCCTCACAAAATGGCAAACCGTACCTCATCATCCGCAAAATGGGCCCAGTCACTTACAAGTTAAGCTTCCATGACATTGGCCTTACCTGATCGGTGTTGCATGGTAACAGTATATTTTTCGACTACGCTATTGTTTGTCCCACTACAACCTACAGTAGTTGTGTGACTCTATAAGGCAGCTGAAACTGACAATGTAAAGAAACAAATGTTGGTCTGTCACTAAGAAACAGTGCATTTTCTAAGTAAAGTTAGTAATAGGGTAGTTTTTTAATGTGAAGTGATATTCTTTCTTTAAAAATGCAGTGGTCAAATTCTGCTTAATCATGTCATTTTTTTGTGGAAGATAGTCTAATTTCAAATTAATTTGAATGTAAGAAAGAAAACAATTGTAGGTTGACAAAAGGGATTTGAGAATTACAGTTGTGAACATCTCTTCTGAACATTTACTAATTAAAATAATGGTTTCCACTGTATCTGTGGTTGAGCCATGCAGGCATGAGCAAACAGCCCTCCACCTCTCACTTTATCCTGAACAATGGAGCAATATTTACCGATTTGTTAACAGCACTATGCCTGATGCCTGTGTATGGCTGCTTGCCCAAGCCATTAGCTTGTTTAAGGCGGAAAGGGCTGTTTTCTCACAAAGGAAATTAGCAAAATCCTTGGTCCATAATCACCAGAGTCCAATGAAATTAGTCTGAGAGAGAGAATTGATTGTTTGTTGTTTTTCAGCCGGAGATGGTTACATTGTCTGAAAGTCTGCCTTACAGCTGCTCTTCACATTTAGAAGAATCCATTCCAACTAATATGCTCACTTTTTCTTCATCTAGTAATAGTCCATATACTGTAACTTAAGGCCTGTGCCAGTCCCTGTGTTGTGTTCCTACCAGGAGAAACGTGCACAGTTCTGTTTGCCCTGTCTAGCAAGCCTCACTGCAGTTTTTTACTAAAGACAAAGGAGTTTTAATACCAGTATGAAGATTTACTGTTAAAATGTTTTTTTTGTTGTTGTTGTTATTGTTTTAAAAATAAGTACAGGTGAGGCTGATGGGAATGTCTTTAGTTTTGCAGTCATAAATCAAAGAATTGGAGATGTTGAAAATCAACCTGGTATCATGCCAAACTGTGTAATAGATCCGCCAGTCCACTCTGTCAATGTCACTTGACCTTGCCTACCCATGAAAAGAAGTTTCAAGTTTATTTCATTTATATAGCACTTTAAAAGCAAACAGGTTTTGCACCAAACAGACATATGTATATACATTACAAACAGGCTAGGCCGTAATTACCATATATCTTGGGGGGATACATCCCCCCCAGTTAATTCAGAAAACTAGTATGTACAGTTGCAATCAAAATTATTCACCCCCCACTGCAAATTAAGGCAAAATGTACAAACTAGCAGCTGTTTGCAATAAACAAATCAAACAAGAACAATTTAAATAGCTCAACTAATATTACAAGTGGTTTCTCCAAATTCAACACAAAATGCCACTTTTAATGACTACTGCAGTCTCAAAATTATTCAACCCCTTCATGACAAGCATCTTTAGTACTTAGTAGAGCACCCTTTTAATGTTATGACCTGCTGCAAACGTGATGCATAGCCAGACACCAGCTTCTGGCAGCGTTCCTGAGGAATCTTAGCCCGTTCCTCATGGACAAAGGCCTTCAGTTCACTAATATTCTTGGGTTACTGTGGAAACTGAAACCTCGGTGCCTGCTGCCACCAAGTCTTGCTACAGGTCTTTTGCAGTCAGTCGAGGGTTTTTGACTACCTGCCTCCTCAGGACTCTGATGGCAGCCGTTGATAGCTTCCTCTTTCTGCCACGTCCAGGTAGTGTAGCCACTGTTCCTTTAACTTTAAACTTGCGAACTATGCTTCCAACTGTATCTCTAGGAACATTCAGTGCCTTTGCTATCTTTTTGTATCCTTTTCCTTGTTTGTGCAAGGCAATGATCTCTGAACGTTTTGGACAATTCTCTTGACTTAGCCATATTTCTAACATGCAATGAAACGTCACCATCAACAGTCCAGGTATTTGAGGTGTTCTATCTCAAGCACACCTGATGCAACTAATGAAGCCCTTGATTGCTTGCATCAGGTGTGCTTGAGACAACACCTGATTTGCAAATGTGTGCTCTTATGAGGAATTCTATTCAGGGGGTTGAATATTTTTGAGACTGCAGTAGTCATTGAAAGTAGGATTTAGTGTTGAATTTTTGGATAAAATCCTTGTAATATTAGTTTTATTTAACTATTTAAACTGTTCTTATGTAATTTGTTTATTGCAAACACCTGAAAAATTTTAAATTTTGCCAATAAACCTAAAATGCAATAGGGGTTGAATAATTTTAATTGCAACTATATATATAGTATTACACTATAATGTAATATGAGTGTTACTAGACTATATTATAACTGTTGATTGTGATTATGTAAAGTGTTATGAACATTTTATTTTATGAATGGTTATCAGATAGTATAATAGTTAATCTGTCAGAATGTTAGCCAGCTAGCTAGTATACATTCTGTGCATCAGCTAGTGAACAGCCCATATATATTCTGAGCATATTCCACTCGCTAGCTTTGCGTGAAGTTAGGAACATCACTGGAAAGTTAATTTGCTAGCCACACATTCACCCAGCAACCAACAGTGCTCACGGGCTTGTCTTTATTACATTACATTTGTCAGAAAGCCCATGGGAAGTTTAAGTAAAGTGTCAATCATTTATGTAGAGCTGCATGTGTAATTTCACAGTGTGTCATCATGAGCAAGAGGAAGGGTGGCACTGCCAGTGACATTCGACAGTTTTTTGGGCAGCCTTAGAAAAGAAGAAAAGTAAGTTAAGAGTAATGACAAAATTAATTACGTTACCAGTCAGATGATAGAAGTATACAGTAGTACAAAAGATGAGTCAATGTTTCTTGATATAATAATCATTGCCATTAAGATCAGAAATGGGGGGGGGGGGGGGGGGGGGGTGAAGAGAGAGAGAGAGAGAAGCCAGGCAGATGAAGATGAAGGTACAGGAGAGGAAGGGGAGGAGCTCGGACCTGGCCCAAATCAGCCAAATGTGAAAGTCATACCCCGTCAAACCCTATGGAATAGAACACTCTACTTTCAGGAGAATTGGTTTAAAGGTCATACATGGCTCCATTACAGCCCTTCTGTAAAGAGTGTCCTTTGTTTCTATTGTGCTAAATACTTTGCAAAGGGAATTGCGTCAAAAGCAGATTCAGCATTTGTCAAGACTGGCTTTAACAATTGGAAGAAAGCACTGGAGAAATTTAGTGCGCATAAAGACAGCAAGTGTCACAAATATGCTGTGATAACTTGGATTCAGGAGCCAAAGCCTGTTTATGTGCAACTTTTATGTGAGCTTGAAAGACAGCAGCAACAAGTGAGAAGACAGTATGAGCAGCATGAGACTTGATGAAATGGAATCATGCAGCTCACCTGAAACTTCAACTAAGGCCAGTGGTCTTCATGAAACATTTCTTAAAGGGAACACTGTGCTTGGTCTTGTGATGGCTGAAGACCTGAGGGGGGAATTTGGAGTGCCTGAATACCTCCCCGCAGCTTAGGAAACAGACCGTTTCAGGCATGATGGAGGCTGTGGACCATGTCAAAACAAGCATGCAGGCCAAGCGAATGGAGGAGCACTTAAATGTCTTGTTCTCAAAAGCAACCGCTATGGCAACTAAGTTGGAACGACAACCTATTCAGATGCCTCATGTCCGCAAACCTACAAAGCATAACACCGGTCAGGCTGCAGCCCATACCCATCCCGATGCCCAGTCCTTGTACAGAGCCCAATTCTTCAACGCCCTGGACACAGTGAATACTCAATTCATAGAGAGGTTTGATCAAGCTGGACTCCACAAGCTGCAGCAGCTTGAAAATATGCTGCTACACGGAAACATGGACAAGGTGTTAAATGAGTATCCTGAATTGAATTCAAGACTGCTGCAGGTGCAGCTGACCATGTTTGGGGCTAATTACACATATGAAACAAGCTCAGATTTTATTCGCATTATTCGGGAAATGGTGCCAGAGATGAGAGGTCTCTTCGGTCAGGTGGCAGCTTTAGTAAGGCTTCTGTTGGTCATCCCTGCCTCCTCTGCAGAGGCTGAGAGGAGTTTTAGTGCCCTAAGGAGGCTTAAGTCATCAATGAGTCAAAGAAGGCTGAATAATGTGACTGGACAGACTTCAAAACAATATGCCATGTCAATATGCCATGTCTTTTATCAGTGTCAACGATAAGCACAAAAAAGGCATCTGGGTCCTTTGCTTGAGGAATGGCAAGTCAAAAGATAAGATTACACTTTAGAGGTACAGAATTGGGAATCAAATCAAATAGAGAGTCAAGTCAAAATAGAGAATCCAGTCAATAGATAAGCAAGTCAAATATGCATAGCATACACAGTGTACTGTATATAGAGAATCCAGTCAATAGAGAAGTGTGTGTAATATAATAATAGCAATAAGCCAGTGAAGTGTGCAAATGAAAAAAATAAAAAACTCGTCAATGTAAAGTGACAAGTGACTGGAGATCAGAGGAGAGGAGAGGAGATGACTGGAGAGGTAGATGAGAAGAGAGACCAGGGCAGGTTTGGGGGCAGATTTGGTCCCCCCAATGTTGACTCCATGGTTACAGCCTTGCATACAGGCATAAAAACACACACGTGTATGGTAAGGCAATTTAGCCACCACATGAAACACAGTATCTTCTCTGGTAAAGTTAGCATAAACAAAATAAAGGCACCAAAACTACTTAGGGTTAGGAAAAGTCATGGTTTTGCCTGGTTTGACTGGACTGACCAGCTATGCTATCTGTAGATCCATGACGTTATATTGAAAATGTAAAATAACAACATACAGTTTTTTTTTTATTTAGATCTTTTAATTTACTAACAACAATGATCTTGATCTTGATGATATATTCCACTTTAGTCGTCTCTGTGAACTTAAAAACTACAGCAGATTTGTAAATGTAAGTACCTGACATTCACGTCTGGTAACATCAGAAAAGGTGTTTTAAATATTGCTAAGAGTGTGAGCCAGCCAGCTGTGAGAGAGGAGAAGGACGCCATTTTCAAACTAGTCACTCATCAACACATGCGTGGTCGTGCCACATGTATCTGGATTGTATGTGTTCATATGTGATGCATGTCAGAATTAGAGTATAGTGAATGTATTTGAGTTATATCATTTTTGTACATCCTAATATTTTCAATTAAACCAATTCTTGTTTATGTGGAATATGAAGTAAGTACGATTATTTTTGGCTTCAACATGTGTTATTTAATTAGGGCCCGAGCAGTGAAACTGCGAGGACCCTATTGTAATTGTAATGATTATTATTAGGGCCCGAGCAGTGAAACTGCGAGGACCCTATTGTAATTGTAATGATTATTATTATTATTATTATTATTAGGGCCCGAGCAGTGAAACTGCGAGGACCCTATTGTTTTTGTAATGATTATTATTATTATTATTATTATTATTATTTTTCTTTGTCCGTAATGATCGCATTTTTCACTGCCTGAACATACCCCAAAAGTCACCAAACTTGGAATATAGATCAGACCTGGCGAAAAATTTTATAATCTGTTGTCGTTGTGGACTTTCACCACTAGGTGGCGCTATAATCAAGAAAAGTGTGTTTTGGCTCATAACTCCCACATACTTTGTCGCACATTCAAAAACCTTACATCCACGCGTTCAGTGAATTGTGCTGAATCTCCTGATATAGGCCACGCCCATTTCTGCCCACCATTTTTTTTCGCTAGCTCGCCAAATGTCGTAAACCTACTTTTTCGAACTCCTCCCAGGCAATTTCACCAATTAGCACCAAACTTTGCACACAGCATCTGTGGAGTCTTCTGACAAAAAGTTATTAAAAGAATTTAGAAATGCCAAAGAATACTCAAGTTATTAAATAACAACTTCCTGCAGATTTCGTTCCAAACAGGAAGTGTTGCATATCTCCACATTGGTTTGTCCAAATGACGTGAAACTCAAGATACTACTTCCCCATGAGCCCCTAAGGCTCTGTGCTAAATCTTGGCCCATCACCACTAGGTGGCGCTATTTAAATAGAAGTATTTTATATCTCGACATTGGTTGGTCGGATTGAGACAAAACTTGGTACACTGATTGCCAATGGCCTCCTGAGGACAGCTGACAAAGGTGTTACCGATCTGACACTAGGTGGCGCTCTGGTGGCAGTTTCATTTTATAATTGGCACTGTGCCCACACCATAACACTTATGGACATGAAACTGATTGGGGTGGTATAGACTGGCATCTGTAACTCACACACCAAAAATCACCAGCAGGTGGCGCTATTATCAACACAAAACCATTTTTGGCTATCAGTTAAGACATGCGCGCACAATAACGGGGCAATGGGTCCGGGTAAGGAGCACGCCCCGACAGCAGCACGCCCCGACCCGCGTGGACTGCGAGGGCCCGTTCATCGCTGCTTGCAGCTTTAATTATTATTATTATTATTTTCCTTTGTCCGTAATGATCGCATTTTTCACTGCCTGAACATACCCCAAAAGTCACCAAACTTGGAATATAGATCACACCTGGCGAAAAATTTTATAATCTGTTGTCGTTCAGAATTTTCACCAGTAGGTGGCGCTACAATCAAGAAAAGTGTGTTTTGGCTAATAACTCCCATATACTTTGTTGCACATTCAAAAACCTTACATCCACGCGTTCAGTGAATTGTGCTGAATCTCCTGATATAGGCCACGCCCATTTCTGCCTACCATTTTTTTCGCTAGCTCGCCAAATGTTGTAAACCTACTTTTTCGAACTCCTCCCAGGCAATTTCACCGATTTGCGCCAAACGTTGCACACAGCATCTGTGGATGCTCCTGACAAAAAGTTATTAAAAGAATTTTGCTATTCCAAACAATACTCAAGTTATTAAATAACTACTTCCTGCAGATTTCGTTCCAAACAGGAAGCGTTGCATATCTCCACATTGGTTTGTCCGAATGACGTGAAACTCAGGATACTACTTCCTCATGAGGCCCTAAGGCTCTGTGCTAAATTTTGGCCGACGACCACTAGGTGGCGCTATTTAAATTGAAGTATTTTATATCTCAACATCGGTTGGTCGAATGAACACAAAACTTGGTACACTCATTGCCAATGCCCTCCTGAGGATAGCTGACAAAGGGGTTACCGATCTGACACTAGGTGGCGCTCTGGTGGCAGTTTCATTTTATATTTGCCACTGTGCCCACACCATAACACTTATGGATATGAAATTCATAGGGGCGGTACAGACTGGCCCCTGTAACTCACACACCAAAAATGACCAGCAGGTGGCGCTATTATCAAGAAAAAAAGTTTTTTGCTAATTACTCCCACATAATATGGTGCACATTTTTAAACATTATATCTATATGTTCCCTGAATACAGCCGAACCGTGTGATGTAGGCCACGCCCACGTTCGCACTGAATTTCCATTTGCAAATTCGCCAAATGTCGCAAACCTACTTTTTCGAACTCCTCCCAGGCAATTTTTCCAATTTGCACCAAACTTTGCACGCAGCATCTCTGGACCCTCCTGACAAAAAGTTATTAAAAGAAATGTGCTAGTCCACAGAACGGCCAAAATATAAAACAACAATTTCCTGCGCATTGTGGTCAAACAGACATTCTTGTGTATCTTGATGAAATACAGTCCGATTAACACAAAACTTTTGGCAATTGTGTTCCATGGCACGATGAGCATTTCTACAAAATTTCGTGCAAATCGACCAATAGGTGGCGCTTTTATTGCTAAATGACGAAATGACAGCTTCACTGCCTTCACTTTCATTTCCTCAATGGAAGTTGTTGCAAGTAGAAACCCCGACAGCAGCATGTCACAACAGCAGCATGTAACGACAGCAGCACGCCCCGACCCGCGTGGACTGCGAGGGCCCGTTCATCGCTGCTTGCAGCTTTAATTATTATTATTTTCCTTTGTCCGTCATGATCGCATTTTTCACTGCCTGAACATACCCCAAAAGTCACCAAACTTGGAATATAGATCAGACCTGGCGAAAAATTTTATAATCTGTTGTCGTTCAGAATTTTCACCACTAGGTGGCGCTATTATTAAGGAAAGTGCGTTTTGGCTAATAACTCCCACATACTTTGTCGCACATTCAAAAACCTTAAATCCACGCGTTCAGTGAATTATGCTGAATCTCCTGATATAGGCCACGCCCATTTCTGCCTAGCGTTTTTTTTCGCTAGCTCGCGAAATGTCGAAAACCTACTTTTTCGAACTCCTCCCAGGCAATTTCACCGATTTGCACGAAACTTTGCACGCAGCATCTGTGGCCCCTTCTGACAAAAAGTTATTAAAAGAATTTTGATAAGCCAAACAATACTCAAGTTATTAAATAACAACTTCCTGCAGATTTCGTTCCAAACAGGAAGTGTTGCATATCTCCACATTGGTTTGTCCAAATGATGTCAACCTCAGGATCCTACTTCCTAATGAGGCCCTAAGGCTCTGTGCTAAATTTTGGCCGATGACCACTAGGTGGCGCTCTTTTAATTGAAGTATTTTATATCTCGACATCGGTTGGTCGGATTAACACAAAACTTCGTACACTGATTGCCAATGGCCTCCTGAGGACAGCTGACAAAGGGGTTACCGATATGACACTAGGTGGCGCTCTGGTGGCAGTTTCATTTTAGATTTGCCACTGTGCCCACACCATAACACTTATGGATATGAAATTCATAGGGGTGGTATAGACCGGCCCCTGTAACTCACACACCAAAAATGACCAGCAGGTGGCGCTATTATCAAGAAATAATGTTTTTTGCTAATTACTCCCACATAATATGGTGCACATTGTTAAACATTATATCTACGTGTTCCCTGAATACAGCCGAACAGTGTGATGTAGGCCACGCCCACGTTCGCACTGAATTTCCATTTGCAAATTCGCCAAATGTAGCAAACCTACTTTTTCTAACTGCTCCCAGGCAATTTTTCCAATTTGCACCAAACTTTGCACGCAGCATCTCTGGACCCTCCTGACAAAAAGTTATTAAAAGAAATGTGCTAGTCCACAGAACGCCCAAAATATAAAACAACAATTTCCTGCGCATTGTGGTCAAACAGACATTCTTGTGTATCTTGATGAAATACAGTCCGATGAACACAAAACTTTTGGCAATTGTGTTCCATGGCACGATGAGCATTTCTACTAAATTTCGTGCAAATCGACCAATAGGTGGCGCTTTTATTGCTAAATGACGCAATGACAGCTTCACTGCCTTCACCTTCATTTCCTCAATGGAAGTTGTTGCAAGTACAAGCCCCGACAGCAGCATGTCACGACAGCAGCATGTAACGACGGCAGCATGTAATGACGGCAGCATGTAACGACGGCAGCATGCCGCGACGGCAGCACGCCCCGACCCGCGTGGACTGCGAGGGCCCGTTCATCGCTGCTTGCAGCTTTAATTTGTTATTTGTGTTTTAGTGTTTAGTGGGCCCTATTCAAACAATCTATGGTGCTTTAGGCCAAGCACTAGGTGCAAGTGCATTTAGAGTGTGTCCAAGTCCATTTTGCTAGTTGAAGGACAGATAATCTGGGCACAAAGTGAGGCACACAGACTCTTCATTAGTCATGGGTGTGTTTTCCCTTTAAGAATCAGGTGTACCGGACCTGGTGCTTTACTATCAGACAGCGGCACTCATTTTTCACTGAGGGACTGCTGCCCCCTCTTCTCCACCATTTCACAATCATCTGTCCCATCAATAACTCCATTTGACTGCAACTTGAAGTCGAGAGCTTCAAACAGCTAACATGACTGCATTGCAGTTGTCAGAAATAAATGAGCACTGGCCTGAGCAAAATGCTAACTTTGGTCCTTTTTCTATCAATCCACAGACATTATGTTATTGGCTAGGCAGTGCTTCTTAGCCTGTGTGGCTTCTGCTGCTGGTCCAGATTTCCCCTAGGTCTGGCATTGGTAACATCCATAACAATGACTAAAACCACATGATGTTGGAAGACCTTTGGAGATTTAAGGAAGCCAATAAGCAAAATTAGCCATATTTTGAGGAAATAATAAATACGTCAAACCATGGCCGTAGGATTGGGTGGGGACACTAGGTCCCCACCAATATCCAGTGAGGGAGTCATGCTATGCAGGGTCAAGGTGAAGTCTGAACAAGCGAGTCTTGAGTCTTTTGCAGAAGATGGCGAGTAACTCTGCTGTCCTGACATTGGTCGAGTTTGTTCCACCACTGAGGCACCATAACAGAGAAGAGTTGTGACTTCGCTGAGCGACCTTTGTTTGTTCTCAGCGATGGCAGTACCAGCCGGCCAGCTGATGTAGTGGAGCGTAGTGCTCAGGCTGGGGCGTGTGGTCCGACCAGTGTTTGGAGGTAGATGGGTGTAATTCCGTTGACGGCCTTGAAGGCCAGTACCATTGCCTTGAATCGGATGTGGGCTGCAACAGGAAGCCAGTGGAGGTCACGGAAGAGGGTGTCACATGGGAGAATTTGGAGAAGCGTTCTGGATACGTTGCAATGGTTAAGTCGCAGAGGCTGGAAGTCCAGCCAAGAGTGAGTTGCAGTAGTCCAGGCAAGAGATGACCAGTGCTTGGACCAGGAGTTGCGTTGCGTCCTTTCTGAGGAAAGACCGGATCCTGTAGATGTTGTAGAGGGCAAATCTGCAGGATCGGGCCACAGCAGTGATGTTGGGGGTGCAGGATAGTCTGTCGTCGAGGATTACTCACAGGTTCCTCGCATTTGATGAAGGCAATACTGTGACGTCCTCGACAGTGACTGACAGGTCCATGCGCGGGTAGTCTTTCTGTGGGATGAAGAGGAGTTCAGTTTTATGAAGGTTGAACTTGAGGTGATGCGCAGTTGTCCAAGCGGAGATGTCTGCCAGACATTCCGAGATGCGCGTTGCAACTTGGGTGTCGGAGGATGGGGGAAATAGAGGAACAGTTGGCTGTCGTCTGCATAACAGTGGTAAGAGAATCCATGTGATGTGATTGCAGAGCCTAGTGATCTAGTGTATAGTGAGAACAGAAGTGGTCCTAGTACTGAGCCTTGATGGACACCAGTTTCCAGAAAACAGGGTATGGACAAGGAGCCATTCCATATAACCTGAAAGGTGCGATTTGTCAGGTGTGACGTGAACCAGGTTAGAGCAGAGTCAGCAATGCCAAGTTCAGCCAGAGTGGAGAGAACAATTTGGTGGTTGACTGTGTCAAACGCAGCAGATAGGTCAAGGAGAATGAGGACGGATGAGTGGGATGAGGCTCTGGCGGCACGGAGGAATTAAAGAAGAGATACAGGTCTGTAGTTTTGGATGTCAGCTGATTCCAGGGTGGGTTTCTTTAGGAGTGGCTTTACTGTAGCTGTCTTGAAAGCTGCTGGAATAAGGCCTGAAGTGAGATGATTGTGCCGGTTAGGAGGTGAGGGGACAGAAAGCATCTAAATTCATTCATTGAAAACGTGACATGTCCAGGCTTTGTGTCAGGAGGTTCTGCTCTGACATTTTCTTTGGCAAAATATTAATAGTGGGACAAACATGATGACCAAAGTTACATAATTATTAAGTCGAAAACTCATAAAAGCTCATAATTTTGACTTTTTCATAAATTACTTTTTAAAAATATTTTTTTGATAACAATATATTTTCTAATTCCTTTTTAATGCTGCTCCTTCTAGTATGCATGACCTCAGTATTTATAAAATCCTGGCTACAACCCTGCATGCAAGAAAATGTTCCACCTTAAAAGATGCCGGTAGTCTTAAAAAGAAAGTTATCGTGTGTGTGCATACTAACACCCATCACATGCGCATGTGCGTATGTACACACACGAGCGCGTCGTAGGTGCGCTCCAATACTTAAATAAATAGTACACCTGGTAATATAACTTGCTATTTCTGTCCTTCTGGTGCCAACAGAAAACTAGAAACCTCCCGGCAGGGTGCGCTTTGCAAACGCTTCGCATTTCTGTGATTTCCTCTGTCCCCACCAATATCAAAACCAAACCTCCGTCCTTGTGTCAAACATACTGAGTGTAGCTGAGAAGTGGATAATGCTGCAGATATTGGATATAGATAGATAGTAGATTTAATTATTATATTTTTTCACACTGCAAATTTGTCGCCATTGAAATCATTTAACGACCCAATTTTATCTGTCAGCTGCCTTCCTTCTAATTCAAAGCAAATATAAACTGGTATAACTTATTATACAGTATATTTCTACATATGTTCAACATCAAAAGCTATTGGGTAGGGTATAGTTATTAGACCAGGAAGTTTTTAAAAGACACCAGTAACACAAACATCACTCCAAATTTTGGGGTTATCAGCTTATGATAATAAGTTTCACGTGTTTTCACTCAAAACAGGAACACAGTGGACTTTGAAAATAAAAGTGATAGTTTTGTTTCACAGTCACATGTCTGCAATACTATGTATGTGACAGGGAGCTTGTCAAGTGCTCCTGTTGTAACCAAGAAAATGCATCAAAACAGAAAGGTTGCTGGTGCTTCTTTACCTGGGTAATAAGTCAGTGTCAGTGCACTGTCTGTATGGTAGACCTGTTACGGCTGCTTCTCTTGGCTTATTTATATGGGACAATGTGACAGTGTGTTTGTATGACTGATGCCTTTGTTCCTTAGTCAGGCCTTCAGTTCAAAGAGGGAAAGGAATAAGTGGAGTTAGAATGAGCAGTGCGCATGCACACGCACACACGCACACACACACACACGCACACACGCACACAGAGTCACACATGAAGGCTGCAGAACAAGCTGGAGTCAATAGCCTAATACACTGAAAGCCACTGACTTCACTGCTCATGCAGGAAGGCTGATTTAGGAGGGATTATCTAGGCTTGATAATGACAACAGCATCACACTGAAATCAATGGAGCTGATGATACTACTGCAGCTTAACAAAGTAAATGTATTTTGCACTAACTAAAGGTTTTTTAAATCAATACAAACCCGCACTCTCAGACTCTCTCTACCCACTGAGGTTTGGCAACATCTTTCGATTATACAAATTAAAAAAAAAAAAAAAAAGGGAAAAAAACAGCAGGGAGAAAGAAAAACAGGAATCGGAAGATGAGTTCTTTGCTCCTCAATTCAGCTGGTCACGTCGATTAAGATGTGAACTTCTACAATTCCAGCAGTTCACATTCAGCTCCGGGCCTTATCTGAAATTAAAAAAGTCCCCTTCTCCCTGGCTTTGAAGTTTTTCTAAGCCACTCAAATAGTTCCATTCGCAGAATGTGGAAGCTAAAGGAGGCTTTGATTTTTGGAGTCGGCTTTGCCTGTCACTTTGTGTTACATGCTGGCTGATCTAAAGGCTAAAATGGAGAGACATTGCCATGCTGTCAGCCTTCCCCACCCCTCTGTTTCAGCGTTTGATTCACCCATTATTGACTGTTGCGCAGCCTAAATGACTGGCAAACAGTCTTGGGTTAAAGAACAATACTGCAGAGAGGAATGAGACATGCTGTTGCTTAAATGATTCACTGTATGGATTTGTGTGTTTTATTTTAATGGATGGCCAGTGCTTCTGAATGTAGTTTCTCACTTAAAATGTCTCACTACATGCTGTTAGTCAAAGATGGAGAGCACCATTCTAGGATGATTTGCTTACACTGTTAGTGATACAAAATGCTTGATTTCAGAATGAATTGCAACTACCTTGATGGATTAAATGTTTATTTGAATGTTAACTATATAGTCTGTTGACCATCATACATTTCAAAACTTGTATGTATGCCGCACTAAACAATCTATGTGGGGAAAATACTCTAGTATGAGGCCTATTTGTATTGTATCAAACAGTGGTGGACTACTGCATGAACGGCAAAAAAATATTTTATTTCAGATCACAAGTACTAGCCAAACAAAACTGGTTAATATGGATCTGCAGAGTAACTAGTAACTAAAGTTACCAACTTGTCAAATGTTGATGAAGGTTCTCAGTCATCGAGGTCATGTGCTATATCGTAGGCAACTGGACTGGTTTCAGTTCTTTGAAGACATTTCACCTCTCATCCAAGAGGCTTCTTCAGTTCTGTCAAATACTGACACTTTGGGATTGCCACCGTCCAAAGTTACAATGAGACTCAAAAATATACTTTCTTACAAAGTGGACATTTAAATAAACTGAACGACTGAACTGTGGAGAATCTGACCAATATAACCATGTATATAGCATATCCGCCTTGACAAAGGCTATCGTTATGAACTGTTTTGAATGAGCGTAAAATGGATTGCCAGCGACCAGGTGGGTCTTAATTTGGGGTAACGTGTTACCGGACTTAATAACTGTAATAATGCTACCGACAATTCAATAAGAAATGATTATATTATTCTGTTACTGCTTAAAGTTACATGTTACCGTAATGCAGTACTTTACAGCACGTTATGCTACATTTGCAGCTACTAGCATAGCACACCAGAATCACTGAGTGAACTGTTGGTGGGTCACCATGAGTCTGAAAAACGGGTTACAACCCACCATAGCTGTGTGTCTCAGGCCCTAATACATTTCTAATAAAAGATAAATAAAAATAAATTCAAAAAAGATAGTTAGTTGTAGAGACCATAAAGACATAAGTTTATGTATTGCAATTCAGAACATGGGAGATGGATTTTTTCTTGGGCCAGCATCGAGTTGGTCATTAGTAGTACTGGGTGTTAAACCTCAATAGCATTTTGGTACCCACTTAAATGGGAGTAGCAGCATCAACACCATAAAACCATTTATTTGATGACATGACTACCTGTATGTGTGTCCTGTAAGTATGTGCTGCAAAAATGTAAATTACAGTCCTGCTAATCGAGTAACAGAGTTTAAGAAACAGTATAAATGCATTCATAATTCAAAAGAGAAACAAACAATCAACATATTTCACAGTAAATAAAATGTGGTGAAACCAGAGATGAAGCAATACAAAATTACCACAGGAAATTGGTAATAAAATAGAAATTGTTTGTCAGCACTGCCCCAGTCTGCTATCACAGTAACACAAGATAGCATTTCATACTGAATCCCCATGAGAGGAATTAAGAAAATCATTTTGGGTTATAAGTCTCATACGCATCTGTCTCAGCCACGTGCAGTAGGTTATATACTATTAAACATTTCTGTTTTCCATGTTCAAAAGAAGGGAACACCTGTAGTCAAGGTCAAAGGTTTACATACACTTGTAAAGAACATGTATATCATGGCAGTCTTGAGTTCCAATGATTTCTCTCATTTTTTGTGATGGAATTAGTCGAACACATATTACTTTGTCACAAAAAACATTCATGAAGTTTGGTTCAATAATGAATTTATTATAGGTCTTCTGAAAATGTGACCAAATCTGTTGGGTCTGGCTCAGTGTGCGAAATACGGGGGGGTGGTCCGGGGGGGCTCAACCCCCCCGATTGACCCATGAGACCCCCTGAAAGCTTCAAAAGCAACATTTGAAGGAGGTCTCAAATTTTGTCAAAAAAATAAAAAATAAAATATTTTATTGTCACTAATGGTCACTAAAATGTTTTTTAAGCTCACCATGTCCAGTATTCAGAATCCAAAACATTTATTCACACATATGTTGTATTTGTCGCCAAGTGGAGCCAGCCTTCCTGTGCACGTATGCAAATTAGCCATGTGCGCCAAACAGAAGAAAGACATAACATTGAGAAGTCATACTAAAAATGGCTAGCAAGCGAAAGCTAAACCAGAGTGTATCACTCACACACTTTGGGTTCACATCCAAAAAGGTGGCACTCAGAGATGAAGAGGCACCGAAAGACGATGCTGGTGCAGCTAGCACAGTGGGCCCACTCGCTACCAGAACAGAGGGTCCTCTCCCACCCAGTGACTCCCCAGAGGAACAACTGAAGTTGAGGCCGAGTGCTCCGAAGACGCAGCAGGTGCTGAGGTAACGTTAGCTGCTACTGCTGCTAGCACAAGTGACTTGACGGCTGGTTGGACAACGAAGCAGGTGGGCGAATGGAAAGACCGCAGGTTATGTAGGCCTTGTGGTTGGTTGTGGTCTTAGAGAGAGCACCCGACGTGGTGCTGTTTGGCTTGTTGTAGGCTGTCTGTCAGCATCCGCCGTGGTGCTTTTTTCAGTTTGAGAGATGGTCTGTTTGCACGGTTAGGCGAATGTGCTTTGTGTATGTGTTCAATGATGCATCTGTCTGATCGTATTTGCTGTAGATGGATGGTTAAATAATGTCAAGCGATCGGTCATACTGCAGGCTCTCATTTGCAAGTGCACTGATTGCGTGCCAGTCTCCAATAGGCTATACCTGGCATTCATTCAGTTGATTGCTCTTGTAAGTGCGCCAGATTGGTGCCAATTATTGTTGTGTCTGCATTGTAATGCACAACTTTGCCTCTCCTTGTTATAAAACAACGTGCATCCAAACAACTTTAGCCAGTGCAACCTCCTATGACAGTGTTCCTTTACGAATACTATAGCATATCGGATTATCAAAAATTGTTAAGTGTGTGCGTGTGTGTTGTCATGTAGGCTATAGACTGATTGTCTTGGTTTGCATCCATGAAATATTGTAATGTTATAGGCCTACTGCATATTGAGAAAATTTAGATTGGTATTGCACAACAATCGGGAGATGGGGACCCCCCCGAATATTGACGGGTATTGCGCACGCTGGTCTGGCTGAATTTTGAACCACTCCTCTTGACAGAATCAGTGAAGTTCAACTAAATTTGTTGGCTTCCTGGCACAGACTTGTTTCTTCAGCGCAGTCCACATGTTCTTGATGGGGTTCAGGTCAGGACTTTGGGAAGACCATTCCAAAACCTCAATTCTAGCCTGATTTAGCCATTCCCTTACCACTTCTGATGTGTGTTTGGATCATTGTCCTGTTGGAACACCCAACTGCACCCAAGAGCCAATCTTTTGACTGATGATTTGAGGTTTTCCTGAAGAATTTGGAGATAATCCTCCTTCTTCATTATTCCATTTACTTTCTTTAGAGCACCAGATCCAACATCCCCACAGCATAATGCTACCAGCACCATGAAGTTCTTGGGGTTAAATGCCTCACCTTCTCTCCTCCAAACACATTGCTGCTCACTGTAGCCAAACAACTCAGTTTTAGTTTCATGTGACCACAGAGTTTTCCTCCAGAAGGTTTTTTCTTTGTACATGTGATCAGCAGCAAACTTCAGTCCAGCTTTAAGGTGCCACGTCTGGAGCAAGGGCTTCTTTCTTGTATGGCAGCCTCTTAGCTCATGCTGATGTAAAACACGCTTGACTGTGGACACTGACACCTGTCTTCCTGCAACTTCTAATTCATTGCAGATTTGCTTTTTGGTGCTTTTTGGTTGACTCTTGACCATCCTGACCAGTTTTCTCTCAGCAGCAGGTGATAGTTTGTGTTTTCTTCATGATTGTGGCAGTGACACAACTGTGCCATGCACTTTATACTTACAAACAGTTGTTTGTACAGTTGATCTTGGGACCTGTAACTGCTTTGAAATGGCTTCAAGTGACTTTCCTGACTTATTCAAATCAATAATGTGCTCTTTCAGATCAATGCTGAGCTCCTTAGTCTTTCCCATTGTAGTGTTTGTGGCTGAGTCTAGTGGATCAGTGTATCAAACAAGCCCTATTAAAAAGGTCATCAGCTCGTATCAATCACAATCACTCAGAAGAAGTTAGGTCATGCTACAAAGAACATTTGATCAATACAACTTTCTAGATCACCAACATTGGTCATTCAATTTGTTGTATAGAATAGAATAGAAGAATAGAATATTCTTTATTGTCACTATACACATGTACAATGAAATTGTGTGTGGCTTCCTCTTCAGGTCAATAGAAACAAATAGTGCAAAGTAAGAAAGGTAAACTATACCAAATAAAATATATACTAAAAATATACGCATATATACAGTACAAAAAAAAGAAAAACAATAAAAAATATATAAATATATACTGTATACAGTACAGTAGACAGAGGTAGCAGCTTTGACAGAGCAATTGTGCAAAACAGTGGTGGTGCAAGATAGTGCAAGTATGTCACCTGCTGCTGCAGTTTCTGTGGGTGGGATTGTTCATTATGGGGGTCAGATGGAGGTCACAGCTCTGGGGTAGAAGCTGTTACTCAGTCTGTTGGTGGTGGATTTTATTGTCCTTAACCGTCTGCCTGAAGGCAGCAGTTCGAATAGGGAGTGTCCGGGGTGTGTACAGTCCTTACAGATGCTTTTGGCTTTTTTCTTCAGCATTCAATATTGAATGAATATTTTTGAGCCAACACATTTGGTCAGATTTTCAGAAGACCCATAATAAATTCAGATTTGAACCAAACTTCATGAATGTTTTTGTGTAATATGTGTTCCACTTGTTGCATCACAGAAAAGAGCTGTAGAAATCATTGGAACTGAAGACTGCCATGATATACATCTTCTGCATATGTGCAAGTGTATGTAAACTTTCAACCATGCCTTTATGCTGAGTAACACACAACCATCAAACTATGTTTTATATATCTTGACATAAAAGGAAGAAGGCATCACATCATACTGTTTTTATATAGGTGAGACAGGAGACAATGAGAAAAGAAAACCAATCAGAAGAAGTATTTCAGGTGTAAGCCAAAAAGCACAGGAGGAGAGTGGGAAGGTGGGCAGGAGGCAGTCATCTGAGAGGTCACAGAGGTCAGAGCTGTGCATTTGTCTTGTCCTTGCAGTGGGGCTGACTCATAATCAAAAACAAACAGCCTGAACACAGAGGCTAGGTGTAGATCAAGTCCCAGCAGCCCTTATCACACCACTGCACTGACAATAACAGCAGCAGAGACAGCAAACAGCAGACACAATGGGGTAGGCCCTGACAGACAACATTTTCTGTCTACCAAGACAACCGCTGTTTCCTGACTGCTACTAATGTAGGGTAGAAACTTGGTACACATATCTGTGGCTTAAAAATACAAGAAACTGCAAAATGATAACTGTTTTCTCCTGAACTTTAACGTAATTTACAATATTGTCAGCAGTGTTGGGGATAACTTGTTACAAAGTAATCTGTTCGAGTACTCAGATTATTATTTTTTTGTAATGAGTAACGTAACATGTTATTTAGTGGGTGTTAATCAAAGAAAAAATCAGTTACTAGAAAAAGTTGCTGTCTTTTCTTTTGTCGCCACAAAAATAAAAATAAAATCCCTGAAGCATTTGCACTTTTGCAGTTTCCCCCCGTGCTACTCAGCAGGTGGCTGTATGTGTAGAGAAAGTATTCTTCAAGAAAAATACAGAGACTGCAGCTTGGAAAGAGTTTAATTGCAACAAAACTGAAACTTAGTATGAGTGTACATCCTCTTTATACAGAATCAAACAATTATGATTTGTTTACAGGGAGACATCTGTTTCCTGGTTATGTACTCTAGGCTCACATCTATTTCCTGTTATGAAATCAAAATGACCCAATGAATAGGAGATAACAAGAGTGAGATCTTAACATGAATTTCGTCCTAATAATATATCCATACCCTATGTCCCCAGTATATTCAGTAATACAAATACACAAAATATTCCCCCCTTGGGGGTCTATTTTTTTTTACCCCCAAACAATCAATGCAAGGACAGGCAAAAAAAACAACAATAGCATATATAGGTAAGTTCTTCCGTAGGGTAAATTTGTGCTTTTATGGTTTCTATGTAAGCAAGCATAGTTTACGGATTCATTAGTTGCATGTTTAAACATCATATACTGGCTATAAGTTAAGTTTTACATGTTTTCATGTAAACAGCTGTGCCTAATACTGTCAGCAGTTCACTGTCAGATTGTTAGCAAAATAAAGAGCTGTAAATGTTATATTACATCTGTCATTCCTATTATTAGGCTGCAAAGTTACCGATTGTGGGCCATAAAGAAGGCTACAAAATGACGACAGAGTCAGTACATTCAAAGGTACATGTACAGTTGGCTACACGGCGTCTGGACAATACAACCGACATGCGCAATGAGTCGCAAAGGGGTTTTACCCTAATTTTTAGTGACTCGAAAGTACGCATTACTCAGTAGATAACGCAATAATATAACAAGTTACTTTTTAATGGCAGTAATCTTGTACTGAATGAGTTACTTTTAAAAGTAACGTTACCCAACACTGATTGTCAGATGAATCTGGCCTGCTAATGAAACAGAAGACAATCCTGTAATCTACTCCTCTTATCACTACTAATATCTACTGGTCCTACCACCATGACTACGTAACCCGATAAAAATTAAACATATATGAGATATGTGCTCTTTAGAAGCCCAACACTAGTAGTATTGGTACCTCCAACACTATGGCCCAGAGATAGCCCTGACTATGAATGTTATTCATGAGGTCCTCAATCGCTCCATAACTTCCATACTTTGGACACTCTGGTCATCAGCAGCTCAGTCATGGTTAGTAACCCAAAAGTTGGAGAAACCACCCAGGCAGAAATGCATGTCTCTGTGACCTGAAGTGTGCAAAGCTGTTTTGTTCCACCCTACTTGAGTGGAGAGACAATGGAACCACCAGCTTTTTCTAGCATGGCTGCGATCCACTCTGGCGGCTGTGCTGTGGGCAAAATGCAATGCAGACGTGCCTTGTGAAATCTGGGAGTAAAGTTGTTAACCTAAATGCTGCCACTGGTGCCAGAATGAAGGAGACTACCATTTTAGTCAGTGGTATTGATGTAAATATACAGCAGCTTCCAGCCACTGGTGGCATCAGTTGGCGCAGTGATGCTGGGCAACACATCCTCATAACTAAATGACTGAGTGGTTGCTAGAAACTCCCAAAATGACATATCATCATTCACAAAACAACACACACACACGCACACATGCACACACGCTGGTCTTCTGGCGTGGCCAGTAAAACAACAGACTGACTGCTTTTTTTCTTGTACTTTGTCCCAGCTGTTGTGTTGCAGCCTCCTGTCAAATTCTCAGTGGATTATAGATAGATTTAATCCATAAATGTGTTCCTAAAGGAATCAATACTTCATAAAACTAAATCAACTTCTGAACAAGAGATATTTTTGGGGGCGACAGAGGATACTGGTTTAGTAATAAGGAGCCAGGCTACAGTGTGATTCCACAGATACATGCAGGTCATTTTATAAGATTTGTAGCACTCAACAATGTAATCACTTCCTGCAAACAAAATGTAATAAAATGAATCGTTGGACTTATATTGTATTACTAATTTTACCGGTAATGTTATGGTGTGTACCAGATATTTTAGTCTGGCCCAAAAGTGGACACCAAGACAGGAAGATGGTTAAAGGAATTATAAATGCAGAGTTGGCAGGTAGTGGAAGAGGCTCTGGCTCAGGTCCAGGAAGACGGCACAGCAGGTTTCTCGGCTGGCGTAGTGAGGTTTGGGCTCAGGCAGGTGGCGTGGTGGTGGAGACTCACGGTGGCCCTGGCTGAGGTATAGGTGGAGGCTCAGGAGGGTAAAACACTGTGAATCGACGGTTACACCCCGCCTTTCTGAAACCCCGCTGTTCCGAAAATAGACTTCCATTCTTCGTAATGGCGGGGTTTCCCATTTTTTCTAAAGACCCCGCTATTCCGAAAAGGCTATTGGGGAACCCCTGACCCTAACCCTAACCCTATTGGGAAGTAATTGGAACTTGAAAGTCGGATTCGGAACAGCGGTGTTTCGGAGTGGGGGTGTTTCGGAATGGAGGGGTTTCGCAATGGAGGTGTTTCGGAATGGAAGGCCGTCCCCAGAATCCACATTAGTGTGCAGGCAGGTTGCAGAGGTGCTAGAGGCTGGGTGGTAGGGCAGCCAGGAAGCTGGAAACTGGTAGCTAGTCGATCACTGGAGAGGTCAAGGAGAGACAATGTTAACAAGGTAACACACTACATAGCACAAGAGAGGAGTTTCAATGAAGATAGCACAAATGAAGAGGCTGTGTACCACATCAGAGAGATTAAATAATCTGGCAGCGAGTAGAGAGAAGACCAGGGTATCTAAACTGGCGCTGATGATCAGATGCGTTGCAGTTGTGTGAGAGTGGGAAGCTCTAGCCAGCAGGTAGACAGCGTTTTGCATCACGTGCATCTGCGCAATATCATAGCCCATGATTTCCGAAAATATACTATGTCAACTAGTGATATCAGCACAAGAACTGTTGAGGAATATTTTCGACAATTGTTTTTGTCATGTTAGAATAACTGACAGATGCTATGATTTCACTCTGCGCGTTTCCTTGCACAGAGCGAGACTGAACACAGGAGCTCAGCTTCGTGGCTGAGACACGAACTAGGGGATGCTGCCGTTGCGGGCGGGTGCGCCTGCAGTTATAAAACGATTATTAGACTAAAACATCGAAATATGCCAATTCTGATATGTTCATATACTTAAAACCTAACGCAGACAAGTCAGCTTACCGTTTTTAGGTGATATGCCATGTTTGTAGTCGAGCTGTGATATACAAACTGTTGTTTGCAAACTTTGCATTCGACTATTTTTATAAAATGCTGCCACACTGATGTCTTTGACATGGTAGAATAGGAATGACTAAATGAAATGCTTAAAAATAAATAAATGTTTAACAAACCACCGGACCTAGGCCTTCTAGTACGTTCTTCAATCTGTTTGTCTGTATTGGGTTGGGCTAATCCAAAATAGTGAAAACAAGGGGGGTGTTCTGAAGACACACTGTTACCTGTGAAACAGGGGTGCTCTGAAAACACCCCCATTAGCACTGGTACTTTCCTCCTGATGAAGTCAAATATGCCATATGCAGGACACAGGGGATGGAGAGGACCCGCTGCGTGTTTACGCACTGCCATAGCAGCATGTAATTAACACGCCAAAAATCAATCAGAATTTTGGTCGAGCCAGAATGTATCGACCAATAAATCGACCAGTCGACTAGGAGATTACAGCCCTAAAAATCCTACACCACTGCAACACCACATGAAATGGCTGCGTCATGGACAAAGGACAACATATTGTAAGAGGCCGATATAAAGCAAACTTTTCTGACAAAATGTACCAATACCACGACAAACAAGACTCAACTGGACACTGGCAAAGGTAAGTATTAACTTAATAAAGCTAGGTGATTTCAAGTTGATTGGTTTTAATATGCCATTTAGTTTAGCCTTCTTCTCATCACAGAAGATGGATTAGCTAATTTATGTGGTTATAGCTAACATTAGGTAAATGCTGTAGAGTACGAATAAGTCAATTAGGCCATGTTTTCACCATCCTAAATACCGCTTACTGGATAGCTTCCATCTTAAGCTAATTTAGCTAGCGCTAATTTAGCGATAGCAACGCTAAATTGCTAGTGCCAATTGCTAGTGCTAATTTAATGTTACAAATGAACGCCAAGACAACAGCTACGCTGATTTTGGCTTTATTAACACCCATAATGATAGATAGTGTTCCTCAGCTTTTCTGTCACACAGCCCCATCATTTCAATGTTAAGTTTATAGTGGCGATAATAAAAAATAACACTCCAAGTTGGCAACCCTGATAATATGCTGAAATTTTCCTCTCCTAAGGATCATATTGCAAATGTAGATTATGTTTATTTAATCATATAATATTAAATATGTATTTGTAACAGTATTTTAGCATTGTCATCTGTTGATTCTCATTATATATGAACCACTATATCCTCATAAGGTTATTCCTGGTCCATTTTAATAGCAATGTAATGTAGAGTAATGTAAAGCAATTATTGGTGAAATAACAGAAAGATAAAGACACATATTGCAGTTATGAACTATTACATTGAATTGTAAGTGATTTAAATACAAAGTGAATGATCCAATTGCATATTGATTATTTAAATGTTTATCTTTTTATTTGGGAGAATGTTGTCAGGCTTTAATTCTGTCTTTTATGTCTCTCACAACAAACAGTCCGGTAATCCTAAAAAAAGTAAACACCATCCAGGCCACCATCAACATGAAGACTGGACTGCTGATTTTGAGGAGGTTTGTGTCTAAAGTTGAACAGGTAGCAAGTGTATTGCCCCTAGAGGCTATCAGTAAAATGTAGCACTGGGACAATTTATTTAAAAACTGCGAAAATAGTGTTGCTTGATTGAATACCCATATTTTCGTTTATGTGCTGGTGTCTTCCACTCACGACTAACAAGGCCAGCCAGAAAATCAGAGCCATCCAGGCCACCATCAAGATGAAGACTGGACTGCTGATTATATGGAGGTTTGTTTCTAAAGTTAAACATGTAGTAAATGAATCCTAGAAGTTATAAGTAAAATACGACCACATATTAGGGTCATTGTTGGTTTAAAAAAATAAAAATAGAAAATACGGAGCTGGGGGAGATGGGTAATATTCACAGAAAAAACTTGGAAATTCTCTGAGATTAAAGTTGCAAATTTAGAAGAAAAAAATAATTCTTCCCCTTTAATCCCCCATAAATGACACACACACTCAGAGAATTACTGAGTTTTTTAAAAAATATTTGACTTCATAATCTCAGAGACTATCCAAGTTTTAATCATTTTTGCTTGGACTATTACCCCCCTCCCATGGATCTCCTATTTTCCCCCCTACCTACAGTGGCAAGGGTAATAAAATGTAGCAGTGGACCAGTTAATTAAAAAAAATGTGAGGAACTGTTTGCTAAATTGAGATTTTTAAGTGTTTATCCTGTGTTTTATGCTGAATTCATATCATGTCAAAATCTAAAAAAATTCTATGTCTTCTCTACTCAGAATTCAACTCTCTCTCTCCTTGATTCGTGCTCATCAGAGCGGAATTTAGAGCTTTGGAACATCTAACATCATAAAGGATGTTAGACCAGATCGATTCAAGTATTTTTATTTTACTGACTACTCTTTCACATCACACACTTCTTTAAACTCTTGCTTCTCTAAATGACCTACTGTGGCCTCATAGCAACAAGGTCTTGGGTTTAAATCTTGCTGAGCCAGACAGACATTGTGTTTATCATTTCCTTGTTTATTGCCATGTGATTTTGAATTCTTAAGTAAAATTTCAAATACAGTATAAGACATGCAAATGTGGTGGATTGAAAACTGTGTATAGATAATGTATTGAATTTGTTGTTTAACTAACATTGATCTTTCTTAAATTGCATGTGCTGCTTAAATCACATGATGGATTTATTGTAAAGAATTTTATTGTAAAGGATTACAGTTTGAAGTCCTAAGGTATTTGCTAAGGAATTTTTTCTTGCCTCTTTTTCAGCAATGGTAGCTGTCCAGTTTCCGGGTACACCTCGGCATGTCCTTCGAGAAGCAGCAAGGAACAAGCCTTCAAATTAACGTAAACTGTTAAAAAGGAAAATAAAATAATCAAAAAAAGTGTTTTGTGGCCACCAGAGAATGTAAATTGAATATCCCCTCCATGTTATTCTGGTTTGGCCTCTGTTAAATATAATTTACAAACATTAGTTTATTTTCATTGTTCCTAAATCCACTAATCTATTTACATATTTTATTCTGTCTGTCTCATACTGCATATTTTAAAATTTTAATTAAATATGACCTCTGAGAATAAGGTGTTTCCTTTAACTAATTATAAACAACTCATTTAAAGGTTGGGTTTAGGTTTGTTGTAGTTGTGTATGATTTAGTATAGTATATGGTATACTATGGTATAGTACCACAGGATTTGTGATACAGTACCACAGAATATATGGTATAGTACCACAGAATGTATAGTACAGTACCACAGAATGTGTGGTATAGCATGACAGGACGTGTAATACAGTACCACAGAATGTATAGTACAGTACCACAGACTGTATGGTACTGTAGTGGGTCTGAAATAGCCACATATAGTTTATTATGTTAACAGACACCCCCTCTTTTTCATTTTAATATTTGAACCTTTATAAATGCAGTTTTGCAGAAAGCATTGCCACTTTGCACCAGTAGAGGGTGCTCTAACACCAGTGGGTCCAAGCAAACGGTCTCTGCTCTGCTTTGCTCTGCACATGTGCAGAGAATAAACATGCTGAGCAGCAGTAGCATGCGCTAACAGCTCTCGTGTCGTGTGTTTGGATCCACAGGTATGTAAAATGTATTATTTGTACAGTTCTGTTCAGTTAAACTATGTAACAACATATAAGCGAAGCCATGAAGGGGAGCTAAGCATTGTAGGATGTTGAAATATGTACTTTATCGTCGTGGTTTATTATCGGGCGTTCCCGTCAGCAAAAGGTTGGTTAAACAAGAGTGAGTGTATATGTGTGTGTGAGTAGTTCCGACCATAAACGTTGCTGGCTACTAGTTATTGTTTGTTGGTATTATTCTGAGAGTAATTGGTATGGTATTTGCAATGTTGTGTATATGAAATGTGAACATTCAAGTGCATGTGCAGAGAATAAACATGCTGAGCAGCAGTAGCATGCGCTAACAGCTCTCGTGTCGCGTGTTTGGATCCACAGTTACACCGTAGCTCAGCCGCTCAGTGCCCGCCGCCTGAGTGGCTCATGCTGCCAGACCAGAGACCCCTAGCTCTGGCACCGGTAACAGTACAATACCACAGACTGTATGGTAAAATATTACAGACTGTATGGTACAATACCACAGACTGTATGGTAAAATATTACAGACTGTATGGTACAATACCACAGACTGTATGGTACAATACCACAGAATATATGGTATAGTACCACAGGATGTGTAATACAGCACCACAGAATGTGTGGTATAGTACCACAGGATGTGTAATACAGTACCACAGAATGTATGGTGTACCACAGAACGTATGGTAAAGTACCACAGAATGTATGGTACAATACTACAAACTGTATGGTTCAGTACCACAGAATGTATGGTAAAGTACCGCAGTTCCTGAGGTACAATCCTATGGTAAATGTCCCAAAATACCACATAAACCTCTAGAGTACCACAGGAATTTACTACAGGAACATGTGGTATAGTACCACAAGAACATGAGGTATGAGTACCACAGAAATTGCATTTTTATTTTATGGTATTTTACCACAGGAAATTTTCGTAAGGGTGACAGGGCTTGTGGGTGTGTTGTGTGAGGTTAGTGAAAAGAAAAATAAATAGTATTTCTTATTTATAATCAATTTAATTTGGGCGATCGCCACAGAGATCCTGGATCTGTCCCTTAATACAGAGCTGGTTCTCTCACCTTGTTGGCCAAATCTTGAGTTTTTGATGTGCTGTTGAGTGTTACTGACCGAAGGAGCTAGGATACTGGCTAGGTGCTTGGATATGTTATAGGTAACTGAGTTGATGCTGCTGCTGATGGGTCTGAGTGGTGCTCCTTCCCTGTGTATCTTGGGGAGTCCATAGATACATGGGATGGCTTCCCCGGGGTACAGTCGATAAGATAATGGCTTTGTCCTTTTCCAGTTTTTGCAGATATTCTATAACCTTCTTTTTGAAGCTACTGGTAGGATCTCGACTCAGTGTCTCATGGATGTAAGTATCACTAAGCAGATCAGTGATTTTGGTGTGGTAGTCCACTGTGTTTAGCCTTACAGTGCATCTCCCTTTGTCTGCTGGCAAGTTGGTGATGTTCCAGTCTTGTTTGAGTGATGCCAGGGCCTTCCTTTCCTCAGTAGTGAGGTTGGAGGGGGGTACTTTTGCATTAACAAGAATGGCTGATACATTCAAACGTCTACCTCTGTGTCTGCCAGCTTGTTGTTTCTGATGGCTGACTCTTGCTGTGATGAGATCTACTACTGGTATCTGTTCTGGAGCTACTGCAAAGTTCAGTCCTTTGGCAAGGACATTCTTCTCTGGTTGGGTGAGTTCTCTGTTGGACAAGTTTTTCACCCACTTCTCTTGTATGTCCGGATGTGCTGTGTTGTTGATGTCCTTATTTCTCCAGGTGAGAGCTTCTGTTCTATGCGAGTTGCTTTGACGTGTCTGTAATGTTTGGAATTTTCGTGTCTGCCGTTCCTTCTTTGTAGGAACACATCTCAAATGTGTTTCATGCGTCTCCTCTGAGATGTAAATTGAGGCCTTGTTCTCTGCAAGGTATACCCTTGCCATGTAGTCTCCACTACCTCCATCTGGCAAGAATAACTTTATTTTCCTTTGTAATAAAGCCATCAAATTGGACACCTCCCAGATACCACTGCTTCTATCGCGCTCATCTTAAGGGCCCCTTTTTAGTTGTAAAACTGAATTCACCACTGCCCCCCCCCCCCCCGGAAACAGTCACACCTTTCCTTTAAGGGTCAAGCGAGGTTCAGTTGATCACCATTGAATCCACGCTTGCGAAACATCAGAGGACCGGAGGACTTCCTTTTGACAATTATATGTTATAATTGAATGTCTTTGCATTTGTAAATGAGACTAAAAACTGCTATCATTTTGTTCTCTCCTATCTAATTAACACACACACACACATACATACCCAGAGTGGACTTTTCCCCCCGTTTCTTCTTTATCTAATCCTCGGCTGACACTCAGAGTAATGACTTGGACTCCCTTTGCTTTCACAGTCCTGTGGTAAAGTCTTCTACTCTCTTCCAGATTTTCACAAAGTTAAAATAACTATTAAGCCAAAACCTAATCTTCTGGATTTAAACATATTATTAACCAGGAAGAAATGTTCGTAAAACTGATTCTACTCTCATTTCTCCGTGATGAAAATTGACTAAGGTAAATTGAAAGTGTGAAAATATCCTGTATTCCATGGAACCACAGTGCTCTCTAGTAGTGAGTCCTGGTATGATTTGGACAAGTTTCAAAAGACTAATTTATGCATGTTACCAGTCAATGTTTAAAGTATTCCCTATTATAGTAAGTATTAGGCTAGAACTAAAAGACATGTGTGCAAGTAATTAGGTCTACAGTGTAATCGAGTGTGTTTGAATGTTTTGACCAAGTATTACTTTTCTTTTGAATGTTAATGATTTAATGATTCATGTGATTTGTGTTTAAAACAGTCCACATATTAAGCCATAGTGACATTCTGGGAAGGGTGAAACACGATCTTGAAACATTAAAAATGTTAGTTTAGTTTTAGTTAGTTTCTCTGTGTTTTAGACTTATAATCTTCTCTAAAGTGCGGACACTGGCAGCCCTGCCCCTTTGGGTCACGCCTGATATCAGTGTTAAAAAAACCAAGAGGCATCCCCCTCTCTCCGTCTCTTTTGTTTTACACTCTTCTTTTGTTCTTCTCTTGTTACTTTCTCTTGTTTTTACACTCCTTCAAGACAGCACTCTCAGGAGAGTTGCTCATGTGTTAAATTTCTTACTTTTATATTTTTCATTGTATCGATAGATTTATTTTAAGTACTTCAACTTTCGTTAAGTTTCTACCAGAACGAAGTTCTGTTTTAATTTGTTTTATCCAGTTAAGTATCGTGACCTGACTTAGAGGAAGTGAACTTTAATTTTAAAATTCTCTCGTATTAAGTAACTAAGGATAACTCAATAGGCCACCGAAGCATCCTTCAGTTATTTTAGCGAAGAAGTTAAATTAGTTTATCAGTCAGAGCCTAAGAACCACCCCTCAAAGCGACAGAAGAAGACCATCCTCTTCATCAAGATCATCATCATTAACGAAGATGTTACAGCGATCGGCTGTCTAAGAAACCGTGTGAGCGGTTTCCAACGAAAGAAAGACTCTTTTGCCAAGCCGAACCAGCTCTGCCCCCAACACTCATGAGCGGTGCCACCCCACGGGGATTGGACCAAGACCGTCACCCGCTGGGTACCGGACGTGCTGTGCCATCCCGCTGGCTATTGGACCGAGACTGCCAGCCTGCAGTTGAGCGACAGAAAGGCAGCTGGAGACGAAAGCAGCAGCCTGCTGACTCCACAAGACAACTCTTCAAACCAAGTAGGCTAAACATCCATCATCCTACTGGCTTCATAACCTATGAAATATGAGTTGGTGTCTTTGGCTTTGATTTAGATTCTTTGAGTTTAGTAGAAATTTGGTTAGTGCTCCGTTAGCGTTAAATTATTCTCGTAATATTTAAATGCTTTCACCCAACCAGTAATTTCACCAGCCGCACATATTTCATTCATGAACTTGTTATATCAGTCATTACAGACTCAGCATCTTTCTGTTACCTGTTCATCTTATCTTTTGTTTAATTTGCCATTTCATTTATTTACTCTGAATTATTTAGCCAATAAATATATTTAACCTGTCGTTGTCTGTGCAGGTTTGTTTTAATGTGGAGAACCAATGGTAACTGTGTAGAAGTCACTGCTTCTGTTATGAGATTGAATAAATTGATCTGAAATTGATTAGAATTGATTGATATTGATTCAAGTTAACCTTGTCTAGTCGAATTTGATTAATTTCCTCCGGATTAGTCAAAGAGATAAAAGAACGGAGGTGGTGCCCCTATTTACGAGTGCTTTATTAATTGCAAGTGATTAATAAATTACATTTGTTAATAGTAGTGTATCTCCTACACCTTTAGTGTGTTGTGATGCTTGTGCCTTCTCAACAAGCTTGGAGACATTTTCTAAGACATTGCTTGGTAGCAGTGATGTTAGTTCCTCAAATGTATGGTCAGTCTTAGTAGTGATTGCATCGATGGTGAAATTAATCTGTCGCACTCTTTCATTGAGTAGCTGGTTTTGAGCCCTCTGAAGGATCCTTATGGCCCTGTGTCCTTTCATGGTGGAACCCAGGCATAAGCGCTTAGAAATTTGCCTGTGTTGCCTGCATCTCAAGTTGAAACACAGGTGGTTCCTATGATCAGCCAGCTTTCTGGATGTTCTTTCATACTCCTGTACCAGTTGAAGGGCATTCCTCCCAAAATGGTAAGCAACATGTTGATGAAGGTTCTCAGTCATCCAGGTCATGGTAATTCTAATTGATCTGTGAGTGTAGGTGTTCTGTACATCTCAATGTTGAGGCTTCTGTCTTCTTCAATGTGTACTGCATGGTCCAAGACAGGCAGACTGTCTCCTCTGACATCTTCCTGCATGAACTTGAAGGGAACGCCTTAGTGTTCACATGCAGCATGGAGGTTATGTTGTCAGTGGAAGTGACAAATATTTTTGTGGGGAGTAATCACTGTTGACATCATATTGACATCCAAAAGTGTGAAATTCTCTTAATGTTGAACTGAGTTAAAAGTTTTCACTTTCATCCATAAAGGAGAGGAAGCCATCCAAAAACACAAGGACAAAGGACTCACTAATTAATGTTTTCTGCTGTTTTTTGGCTGCCAGCAGAGCCTCTGTGGCACTCCCCAGCAATAGGAGGCGCCATTCTGTGACTGCCTCTCAGCCTGCGTTAAGGGGAAGATTTCCGACATGACTGACAGGGAGTTGGCTGGATGAGATATGGAGCATTCTGTCTCTAGCATCGGGAATGTCTCTTTAGGTTTCAGGGGAAATGTTTCTGGCAGTGCTCCTTCCTTCCAACACACAGTCTGGCCAGACACAGTCATGGGCACGCAGGCTAAATCCAGACACACGCAGTAAACAGTATTTGTAATGGGATATTAGCCTGAGCTGTTCTCTCATTTGGAGTGTCTGTCTCATTTCATGGCTGACATCTGAGAGCTGCAGAGGTGTACATACTTCAGGCAGCGAGAATCCACCTTAATCCGTTGGATCTAATCATTCCTGGCATCTGTCAGTTGCACTCTGATGATCTGAGCCAAATGTAACAGCATCTGGACAGAGCAGGTGTGAATACACAGGTAATGGCTGCAATAGATGAACGTGATGCAACCTTTACCCCAGTGGAGCACCACAAACTGCACTCTGAGGTGGCATAGAGGACTCTGTAATGTTATTCACAACAACTCAGACAGGCACAGTAATGGGCTCTTTATATTCTCTGACAACGACGTGGATAAGACCTTTGTTGTCCCCTGTGACAGCTAAAGTCAGAGGTTGGAATTTATTTCTGAATATTTATGAACAAACACCCAGACAATAAAGAATGAGTGATGGAGCAAGTTTGTAGAGAATTTTCAATTTGTTGTTTACACCTAAGCTCAAAGTGGGTAAAGCAAGGTATGGAGAGCTGAAATCCAACCTGAAACAGAATTCACATATAGTATTTCCATGACGTTGACCAGGTGTGTTTATATAGTCCATTCAAGGGTCTGTGTAGGGTAAGTTTTTTTTTCCTGCTAATATATTTCTTGCTTACTAATTTCCTTCCTTTACAGGAATCTAGTTAAAGGATAGTTCTGGTTCATGATCTTATTTTCACAGTTGTGGCCAACATTTCTGTTAGTAATTAGAACATTCTACTCACCAAGTTACACACAGCACAGCGACATTGCTACAAGCTACAGTCTTTATAGTCTGACACAGGGGATGTAGACTGTTGGGTAAGCTGGCCATTTCAGGCGGCATTCTTCTCCCTACTGCTATCTGTGCGTTACAGTGTTCAAAATTTTCTACGGGAAAAACAACCTCCAACCTAGCAACCTAAACACTGAAAATGGCATGGTACCCATACCTGGTTGTTAACAGTAGAAGGCTAAACAAGGTAGCATCTTTTACCTTTTTATTTAGGAGGATTTAGCCATTTTAATAGGGCTAGTCTCCCCAAATGCAAAAACACTCCCCCTGATACTTCTCCTGTGGTTTGGCTAAAAACATCCATGTCCAATCCATTCATCCTGTCCTCCCTTTGCAGACGTTGTCTTTTCCTCTTTGTTGCCATACTAAATCCTACAGCCACTAGAGGTTGCCCTCTTACAAGAACCATAAATATGAGTCATAATAAACTGCTTGCACAGTCAATTTATATGGTCATTTTTCTGATTAAGGACTGACTGCAAAAGAGAAGCAAACAGTGTTATCCCATGTCAACATCTGAGGTCTTGTTGACCCATCCATCCACTCTGACTTTGTGGACTTTGTGACTCTCTGACAACATAATAACATAATAACACATTTGCTCCTGACGGACAAAAGTCACAATTCACACAGCTGCTGAAGGTCAAATGAAGGTAAATATTATCATCATTGGGCATCTGCTGAAATGACTGTTGTTCTTGTTTTTCTTGGGAGGACTAAAAAGGAGACAGGTAGTGAATACAACAAAACTCAGGTTAGACAAACTGATTTGAAAAAGAAAACAAAGATGAACTGTAATTGGATGCAACAATTATTACCCAAATTGTCCTGCTTATGTCAGACAATGTCAACAAGTATCATAACTGATTGCCCATCCTACCTTAATAAGATCCAAGCCGTGATAAACCAGAATTATTCTTGTTTACTATATATATATATATATACACACACACACATATATGTCACATTTAAAGTGAGTCAAACTATTTCTCCTCTCTCTTTTTCTGCTTTCTTTTTGTCTATTCTCCATCCTTGTCTCCTGAATTTCACGACTGCTCCTGCTGGGACAATCAATCCTTAATCACCCCTCCCCACTGCAGCCAGCTAGACAACTCAATCGGCGCTAAGATATGCTAATCTTATTCCTCAGATGATTACGCCATGGAGTCAACATTGATCTTCCATGACCTCAGAAAAACACTGGCCCCCCAGTCAAAAAGACTGATGGTGATGTGTGTTTGTGTGTGTGTGTGTGTGTGTGTGTGTGTGTGTGCATTGTGTGTGTGATGAGGGTAATGTCTCTGCTGTGCATCAGTGTATGGCTGAACTGCTGTGATCTATTTCAGAGCAATGAGACTGGACAGGCACAAAGGGCTGATAAAGGCTATGTGCTGTATACCAGCATGGAGTTTGCTGAAGGTGCTGATATATTGCAGCAATTTACCAAATGATGAAATTGGAGCTTTTTCGTGTCAAAAAGATTCAGTCGGGGTGGAGAAGCATTTAGACGATCATGAGACAATAAAACCCTCCTGTGAAATCCAGACGAAATTTGTCTAAGGTTAGCAGTATTATCACCTTGAACTTGAGAAATGGCTCAACATTTTGTCAGAATAATGTGGTGAATATGTTAAAGAATCAAAATAGAAGATTACACAACACAAAACATTTCAAAGATATTACCATACTCCAACAGGACTCCATAGATAATTTGTGATGGAAGTACAAAACACATGTGGGGACTTGCATTAAATGTTTATGGGAATGGGAGATTGAGAGAGATCGAGGTAAAACAAAAGTAAACGGACGGGCATTCCCTTGATGGAGAGCGCTCTGGTGTCGAAGTCTGTTCCACTGTGGATTTGTGTTTTCTCTTACCACAAGGACATGAGATGGTCATTCTTTCTACTAGATCAGTAAATCACCAAACCTGCTCACTTATTAATACGACAAGGTGTTTAACTTTTTTTGCTGTGGACAGTAGCAAGGCTACTACTGTTAGTCATGTTGCTAATGCTTTCTTTGTTACAGTAGTGCCAACAGCAATACCACAGGGAAATGCTGGGGAAGGGAAAATGTGTCTATTTCTGCTTTAAGAGACAAAGTATGACGCTTTACCCACCTCTCTAGTGTCAGTTTTGGACGTGTATGGCTCCGCAGTCAACTAAGCAATAATATGCAATAATATCCGCTTAGACTTTCAAAGTAAAGCTTGCTAACAAACATTTAACATTATGACATGAATTTTATTTATAGACCCAATCAAACAGTCGCCATGGTTAGGTTTAGGTGCTGTAACTTCTTGGTTATGCTTAGGAAAAGACAACTATGATACTTACATTAATTCAGTCATGTAGCTTACCCAATTTACATAAGTTGTGTATGAGCCATCCAACCACCTCCTGGCTCGGACTTGGAAATGTCAGCCACTGACCAGGCTGCTGCATGTGCGCGTTGGGAGTTAGACTGTGCTTGTCTGAGTCAAGGCTCAGGCGATTAACAGGTGGTTTAAAAATGGCATAGCATCTGCACATGGGATCTGTTTTGGATTTACAGCTATCAACAGGATAGATGTAATTTACATTGCCAGAAATCTACATCTTCATCAACATTTTACACACATGGTCTTGTGTCTTATGTTTGTAAACTCAATAACAAGACAGGCTTCTTCATGGTTTAGATTTTACATCACCAGTTTTTCTTTTCCTGTAGGTCAGAAGACTGTTCATCTCGCACTTGATGTAACATCTTCCTTCGCAAGTAAATCTTGCTAACCAGAAACTATGGTAATATTCTGTATTTCTCCCATTGACCCATTGACAAGTTATACAAAAAAAAAAAAAAATAACAATAATCACCTGGTTCCACTTATGTATTTTGTGTATCCACTACCTGATAATTGATTTACTGAAATATTTCAACATGGCCAACTTATGGCTCCCTCATGTTTGTTAAATCAGTGTTTTGTTGTAGTACCCACAGCTCCTTCACCAGAGAAGAGCTTATGAACATCAGCGAAACAACTTCAGTGGATTTCCCCCCCCACACTTTTCTTATCTCATTCATGGAATTATTAGACATTCTCATCAAAGGCACCCTTTGTCCATGCATTGAATTACCAAAGGACTATTCTGTCTCTGCATTCAGAATAGTACTTCTCTCCAAATGCGATCACTGTGACACAAACTGGATGAACTTCAGAGACTGGTGGGGAAAAACAGCGATTTTATTCATCTTCTGTTAAGTGCTTCGTAGAAACATGGCAGTAATATTGCCTAGCCCTACTGTCTACCTTGAATATCCATAGAGAATTTCACTAAAGCAATGTGCTGGTCAAGCTAAATTTTGGTACCATTACAGAACTAGAGACGAAGGGTTTGGGTGTTGAGTGATATGAGTAGATGTGATCTTAAGTGTCACTGTCTAATCTTATCCCCATTTGGCAGTAGTTACTAGACAAGTGTTGGACTGACCATCCACTTACCATTGACTGGCCTCACTCTAGCACAGCCAAAACATATTACAGGATTTCAGATTTTCAGCCTCTCGACAGCACTGATTGGCTCATCCAGTATTACCAAAATTACTTTATCAATATAGCAGCCCAACTGTAGTCTGTGTTTTTTTCTTTGTTTCTCTGCCCATATGACTATATTGGACGTGTATTTTAAATGTATGCCATGATTTAGTTTCTCTCTTTTATATTAACAAACAGTATTGCAGTGCATATATTACAATAAACTCCATTACATCCCAATCATATCCCCTGCATGACATGACCTACTTTAACTCACCACAAGTCTTCACCACAGGCAACAAATGCAAACATTTCTCTCTATGAACTGCACTGCACATAGCCCTGAGCCTCCTGCAAGCTCATATATTGCTTTAGCAGTTAAATTGAAGCAGGGATGAATTAGTTCTACAATCTATTAGGCTTAACCTGCAGGGGCTGAGCTGTCTGTATGAGGCCAGTTGGTATTCCTTATGCACATGGGAGAGGCTGTGAACAAGCCTTGAATCCTGCAGTTAGACTCATCTAGCAAGTTTTTCCCAGATCTGGACAGCCTGGCCTTTAGCTGAACAGCAGTGGTCGCTGCTCAAACTGCATCCTACCATGAATATATACAGAATATAATGATTACCCCCAAAGGACTAATAATCAGACCCATTTTTGTGTGCGTGGTCAGCAACACGGACAGCACCTGTTGATGTCTAAACTGACACTAGATGGCACTACGACTCAAGCCAACTCTCCATCTCCATTATTCCGCCCCTCCTCCCCCTTCCTCCTCTCCTCTTGCAGCCCAGCCCAGTTCCCCTCCGCGTGGAAGCTGCAACCAGCCTCTTTAATGGAATGTCAAGAAAAGGCAGCATTGTGCCTGCCTGTTTGAAATACAGAGCGAGTTTAAACAATCTGCTTCCCCCGCTCAAAAAGATGCGGCATTCCTGCGATTCGGAGGGTGTTTTCAGTTCACTTTCAGTAACTCCGATAAACTCCCCACAGATGCTGCTCAGTGCTGCAACATTGTTCAATCCTCACTAAAGGCATGACAAGCTGGTTATTCCCTGGAAAGATTTCGTATTATTAGACTTAAAGTAGCTGCATTTGGTAAACACTGCTTAGTAAACACAGGGTGCATGGAGCCTACAGTGTTCAGTGATAACACACATTCAGTGTTTTCTTGCTCACATACAATTTCTGTATGCTTAGAAAATAGATCTTGGTGTCACTTGCTATTTCTCATCTCGTCCATCACATTCCATCACCGTGCCCTTGCCTCAGAGGACAGTGATTTTCATGTGATTGAGTATGACCTAACATAATAGTACTGTCACTGGACTGAGATATGCACACATGCTGTTATATTACAAATATAAGAAAACAATTAGGCTTCTATTTCGTTACATGTACCTGGCACAGGACACACGTTTTTGCTGCTGGGTCTTTTTGTTTTTGTCCTGAAAACAGGTATATTCAGTCAGCTCTGAAAGGGTTTGGTGCGGTAATACCTGAGATTACTTAATTTCTCAACCAGTTGGAGCATCTACTTAAAATGTAAGTTACCAGTACGTATGTATGTTTTTTTTCATGTAATGCGCTTGAATGACTTACAGTACATTGCTTTACTGTTTAGCAGAACCTTAACCTTGAGGACAAACAGGTGTGTTTAGTCATTTATTTATTTTTATTTGAATATTGAACATTAACTATATATTACCTTTACGTCTTGTATATGAATGCCAGATTCAACAGATGCTCTTGTATTGCACAGATGTTTTTAGTATATAAACTACTAATTTGCAATAGAAAATATGCTTTAATGCTGCCTGAATTCCATTTTGTATCTACATGAGAAAAACATTTTCTATGAACATATCTGTATGCAGAAACGTTCATACAAAACAAATATGTATTGTCACTGTCACTAAATTCAGTTTGTTTTTGTTTTTTACCAAGAATATCTTAACCATAAAAACAATCATGGTATATATGTTTTACAAGTCACAACAGTTTGTTAGGGTTAGGGAAAGAGTGCTTCAGAAATCGTATCAGGTTTCAGTTTCCATAAAAGCAAATTTGCAACTACCTGCTGTTAGCATGGAGCTCAGTTAGCCATGGAGCTAAATGGCCCGATTAGCTGACTGGAGTCTGCCTGCATTGCAATCTCAGATGACAGGGAATAACCGCTGGTAAAGGGGCTCGGCTCAACTGACCTCAGTCGCCTCCCAGTGAACATGGCTGGACGCTAGACTGTGAGTGAACACAGTCTCCAAGACTGACAGATGCCAGTTTGAAGACAGATAATACAGTACAGAGGTGATTTACAGCGCCTCTGTCCAGGATTATGACTTGGGGGGTGAGACGACAAGGCAGTCAGGGACAGAAGTGAAGCTGTAGAGAAGCTGTCGGACTTCAGCGAAGTGAATTGAGGATTTATTTTGACCAAACCAGGTCAGACAGGTTGTGGGAAGACAAACCAAGATTGTTTTGGTGAGTTTTATTTTGTTTATGTCGAGTTTAAATGAAGTGTGTTTTACGATGAGTTAACGAGGCAATTAAGGTCGCCTTAGTCCTGTAAAAGAGAAACTTGCATTCTCAGTGCTAACTTCAGTAGACATCTCTGCATGCAGTACATCGTCTTTGACATAACGTCAACACTGTTGTTTCTTCACACTATTTTGATAAAATCACTATTTTCAGCTTTCAGCTAACTATTATCTAACCTTTAAGTTGCGATCATGATTTACATTATATCTTATGAGGTTTCATGGTCAAAAATGTATACTAAGTAAACAAATCATAATGTTATAAAAAAAACAGCTCTTTTGCCATTTTTAAAAGCCAACATGAAGGACCAATACACACGATGACTAAATCTTCCTCCAATAGCCATCAGAGAACTACCTTTATTATCATCTTGTGTGTTGTCTAGGGCATATGGACCACAGCAGACTGGTTCAGCTGCTGACACTGTCACTGTGACAAGTCCAGGTGGGAGTAAAGCTTAGTCTTAGGCTTCCTGCTCGATCGATGCTTGGCTTTGTGTCTCGCTGGTGGTATTGAGTTTCCCATGTGCTGGGCTGCAGGCTCTATTGTCTTCTTAACTGCCTGCACTCTGCTATGGGTTAATGGAACAACCTCTGCTGGAGCGCAGCACTGGCCGTATACTTGACCTCCCTCTATACTACAAGTCTGTCGCTGCTGGGAGGCGTTATTGGAATCTATTAACTGTATATTCTCTGTACATGATTCAGAAAGGTTGTACAGTACGAGTTCCATCACTAGACATTCATGCTGCAAATGTGCAGTTTGGGCTGTATGCTGTGTACAATCAGAAAAGATGGGAAGAGAGCGTGATGTATCTCAGCTCCACAGCTTGGATAAATTTACATATTTAAATTGGAACGCTCGCCTTTTTTTTTTGCATGAATTTCAAATAAGTGGATTTGCTGACAATGTTTGGGGTTTAGGTTGCATGGCTTAGATCTGTGTTTACCACTGGCTGCCATCTTTTGGAGTTACTGGAGCCAAGAACCAGCCAACATGGCTGTAACAGGACAAGAGACCTGTCAATCAAAGAAACACAACCAAAAGCAGTTCTCTCTTTGAGCCTTAACACTGAACCTTGTTAAGACACTATGAGAGCAGTGAGAGTGAACCAGAACAGTGAATTTGTGGGCTGGACAGTGAAACAATGAACTGAACCTCATTATAAAGCTCTGTAACACCAAGGTGAGCTGCAGATTCAGTTTCTTTGTGGATTCTCTGTGGATTTAATTACAGCTGCTTGTTACTCCTTAATGGAACAATGATTCAATGATGCTGCAAAGACACAGTTTGAAAAGGTCCAAATATTTTCGCTTTTTGGTTTTTCACTTTGCACACATGCTTAACAGTCAGCTGCATATAACAAGCTTTGTTAGCTCCTAACCTTCTCTGTCATCGCTTTTAAACGGCATTATAGCCAATCTCGCAGCACGGTAGTTGACTGCTGTTCAACATGTTATGAGCCGTGATCAAATTTCATAACTGTTCAGTTGTCTGACAGCAGAAAACAGCGTTTTAAAAAGAACTACAACCCCAAATCACTGACTAGTAATTCGCACGGGACTAATATTATCATATTACGTTCAGTTATTATGCGCCACATATCTGGAACAAACTCCCTGAAAACTGCAGGTCTGCTCCAACTCTCACCTCTTTTAAATCAAGGCTGAAGACCTTTCTGTTTGCCACTGCTTTTCACTGAAGCAATGTTAAGGCTTTGAACTGCACTGTGACTTTCATTTTCTATTCTTGTCTCTTTTAAACCTATTCTATTTGAGCCTACTTTCCTATTTCTTAACTTGTTTAAATGTTTTGTTTCTTGATGTCTTCCTACTTGTTTTTAATGTATTTTAAATGCAATTTTTTAATTTCTTTTAATGTTATTTGTATGCCCCTGTAAAGCACTTTGAGTTGCCTTGTGTCTGAATTGTGCTATACAAATAAACTTGCCTTGCCTTGCCTATGACCTGTGTGTTTGGCGAAATATGGTCCGTAATGTTCAGTGGAATTTTTACTATACAAATTACTTGACTTAGCAGATTCACACAGGATAAAGATCACTCACCTATTACAAATCACTAGAGGTCCACAGGTAATTCTAGTTCCATACAAAATTATCTGTGTGTTTGTCTGCAGAGCAGGAGTGGGTACTGGAGCAATAGAGCAAGGGCAGATTGCCCACCAGTCAGTCGGTCATGGATGCTGTCATTTTCTCAGGCTTATTAAAAAATATAAATAAATGCTTAATGTTCTTTTATACTTTAATATACCTGGGTGGCCCAACCAAGTAAAGTCTATGTGTGGGAAAAACTATGCAATCTGTATGTGTGAGAGGGAAACAGCACAAGAGAGAGAGCACAAAAAATAGAAAATTAAAAAATAAATATGAAACGGCCAATTTTGATATTGTGGTGGGATGCCAAAAATGAATGTAAGGGAAACCCTTCTGGTGTCAGTATGCACTGTTTGTGACATAATAACAGCTTTTTTGCAAATTGCTTTTGTTAATAGTCTGCAACAAACAAACATCCAAATCCCAAAACTAAAAACCGAATAACTATCCAATGAACACATTTCAAATATTCAGGGTCCAGCCCTAATAATAAGGGTGGCGTAGCTGCTTTGAGTGTTTCTCCTCGACACCCGGAGTCGAAATTCTTGGGGAAAAAAGTGGATTGATCTTCACTCCTGCTTCTTAACCTTTTCACAGCAACGAGTGAAAATTTCTCGATTATAAGATGCATCGTAATGTTGACATGTAAGATTCTGCATCAATGCAGAGACAGAGCATAATCAAGAGTCTGCAGCTTATGTTGATTGTCCGTCCTCAGCTGGACAATAAAGTTGCGTTGTGACGTAGCTCCCATGCTTTGAACTGTGGGCGGACTTTAGGCTAACGTTGCTTAGGAGATATGTTGGAGGGAGGCAGAGATCATCTGAGAGTGTAAAAATATCCATTTTGTCCATTTTTTTAAATGGACATCTCGGGGCACATGTCGGATTTTATGAACTTGCTGAAGCATGAACACGATGAGACCCACGCTGAGCGTGACTTCTGCCTCACAACAATTACTAATCATGTTAGCCATTTCCACCTGAAGCCAATGTCTGCAACCAGAAATAATAACAGTTACAGCAAGCCCAGCTAATCAGCCAAGATCTGAGGAGGTGCTGTCAACCTAGCCATCCAGCTCTGAGAGAGATGTATGCAGCTCAATAGATGCCTTATGTTAAAGCTGCCATGTGAAAACAATATTATTGTAGATCACAACAAACGTGTAAGACACTGCAGATGGATCAATGTTTTGTTTTTGTAATGTTTATTTATTAAAAAGATGCAGCTTTTATTTTGTAGACTGTAGTCTGCTTATTGGAAGGACTTTCTGAATAAAAGGGGAATTTAAATGATGAAAAGTAGCCATGTGCAGTAATATAGATTACTGAGGATGCCATATGCTGAGATGCATCAAGAGGCATCGAGAATCGTTTTGCATACGAATCGTTGACAGCTGAATTGTTATCGAATCATGAGGCCAGTGAAGATTCACATCTCTAGAGTTTATGCACCACGTAATTTAGAAACAGGACTGTGCTACTTCCCAGTTAGCTTCAGTAGCTCTACTTTATGTTACACACTGGAAATCAATACTTCTTTGCTGTTCTCAAAGCCAACACAGGAAGTTGCACTGTTCTGCCCATGGCAATTACTGTTTTTAGAGTGGCGAAGAAGAAGTTAATTTCACGTGAGTCAGACGGAGCTCACAACATGTCGGCTATTTGGCAATATTTTAACCCCACCAGTAAAACGGCGACCTGTTCAGTATGCAGGGCTGTAATTTCGAGGGTTGGGTGAGTATTACCAATTTCAACATAAGCAAACTTATAAAGCATTTGAAGAGGCATCACGCTAAAGAGCACGACAAAACTGCAAACTGCAAACTTTATGATACATTGAGGGAACACATTTCATGTAGGCTGAAAGACGTGCAGGTAATCAGCTTTACTACTCACATTTGAACCTCCGACATGTGCCCCATGTCTTTGCTGAGTGTGCACACTGGGTGGACCCAGTATCGCCATCAACACTTGCCCTGCAAAGTGCAGTGCTGCAGGCAAACGATTTCCGTGAGTACACTTTAAGGGGATTATTTATTACTAGATTTATTCAAATTGCTGTTACACTACTGTTTAAAACTGTTCTATTTAAAAAGTGGCTGCACTTTAAAAGTTTTTAAAGTATTAAAGTTTTAGATTTCTTTGTTCTTTTTCGGTTATGACTGACTGTCAAAATAGATGATAAAAGAATGTTGTATGGCAATCACTCTCTGCAAGGTTTTACCTGAGCCAGGCCATACAACGATGATAACACTTGTTTCACATCCATATAGGGTTATTAGTATATACAGCCATTAGGCTGTATTGACAATTTGAGCTTCTAGCTAATGTCAACTTGTTATCACAACCTATATTGAGTCTGGTTAGGTGGCAACCTTTAGTGGCCATAGTAATTATTACAGCAGCAAAGGAGGAAGTCAGGTGAAGTTTAATGAAGCGAAAAAGTCCACCTAGGGAGGAGGTCATGGATGGATGGTCACAAGCGAGAACAGGACTTTCATCCAGGAGACCGCTGTTTCTATCCGGTGTGAAATCAAAAGTCAACAGTGAGTAATTTTACCTCACTAATGTGGTAAAGTCACTTCACATACATAATGTAAGTGAAGTTGCGTACATAACTTAGGTATGTTCCAAACTGAAGTTATATAACTTAGTTATTTAAACCGAACTACAATGTTTTCCTTATCCTCATTTAGGTATAATGATGTGTTGGACTGGATCCAGTGTTTTCCTAAACCTAACCAAACAGCGAGTGTATGAGGTCCAGTACATGTGTCACTGGTACGCTCCAGCAGTCAATGTTGTCATGGGGACTCTGGTCAACTAATAGGGCCATTTTGATCCATGGCTAACTGAGCTACTTGCCAACGGCAGTCCCTTGAGCCAAAGATTGCCACATCAAAGACTATAGTGAGCAGCAGCTAGTGGTTATGCTACCCCCTATAGTTTTGAGGCCACCTTCGAATTCTGGCTATTCCCTACAAATGACTCCTTTAAGACCACTGTTAAAGCCATATCAAGCCATTGTGCTTATGACATCAACATAAAAGGCTACGTTTTGCACCTCACGCCCAATTTCTCATTTTTCCCACTCACTACAATTTCACTACATTTCAGTAGTAGAAATTGTTTTTCAGATCCATTTGTATTCTGCCACTGATGGTCACAAAATAATATGTAGATGTCTTTAAACCTATACAGCACAACATTTAAAATTGTTCTGCTCATGCATACATAAAACCGCAATATTTGTTTACAGATTTGAACATTTGCCCAAGAGCCACACAGCAATATTAATTTATTAATGGGGGTTGATTTTTCAGTAACATGTTATGAAACGTTCATAACATGTTCAATCTACGCTCATTGAGCTAATGGCTCTAGGGCATATGTAACTGTTAGATTACTCTGCTGGTGTGCTCCTAAACACTGACATCAAGACAGACAGATGTGCATGTGTGTGTGTTCTTTTAAATATTCATATTAATTAAGTGTTTGTTCACTATTGTTAAAAAATGTAGTGTACAAAATCAGTGTTTTGGGTTCCTAAATGTACACTGAAATCAACTTACAATGGAAGAAGTATTCAGATCCTTTAATTAGGCTTCAACATATTACTTTTATAGTATTTTATACTGTAAACAACACGTCATTACATAATTGATATGAGAGGCAGAGTAGAGGCAGTTATAACTGACCAGTCTGGTGTGTGTAGAGATGTATGGGATTATTTTGCAGCAGTCTGGTGTCATTTGCATTTGATTTAATGACGGTAAACACAGAGGACGGCCATGCGTAGTGCTACTGCACTCTGGCGATGATGATTCATCAACATATGTGTCCTGCTGACTTCAGATAGCTGCAGGTGCAAGTGTGCATAACACTGTAGGCTAGCTACAGTGACGGCATAGTGGGAGTAGCATTTCAGCAGCAGGAGCAGCTTCTGTGCTTCGTCTGTGACCACAAAGATGTGTTCAGGCACAGTATTGAGGGTAGGTCACCTGCCTTTTGGCAGTGCTGAGATCCCAATACATACTCACTCGTTATGTGCATAAAGATTTTGTATGGATTAAACAAGATATAGTGTGTTAATTTGTGAATTTAAGAGGTTCTGGAGGTAGATTTCTTCACCTTTGAACTGTTTCCCCTATTTTCACTCTTTGTGTTAAAAAGGGCACTATGTCATTTTTGGAGAAGAAATTTAAACTCTAATTTAAACTAAAATTGTAATATTTACAATATGAATGAGGTAAAAATACAAACTCAGAAATATTTATCTTTTCCATAAGTGAATAAACAAGCTGTTCTCAGAGGAAAATAAGGTCCCAAGAACAGTTTGAAGGTAGAAAGGTGGCAGGGTCCGCCAAATATAAACAAAGTAAAATAGGATGAAATCGTGGTGTCCTTTAAGGTTTAAGTTTATTCATTCATGAAAACAAAGACTGTTTATGTTTATTTAGTTTGTTCGGGCAAACCAATTTAATACATGAAGATCTTTCTCTTTTTATTAAAAGGGTTGTTAATGTAGCCATGTACAGCTTTACTTAATGTCCCTGTCATGATTTTAGAAGTGAAAATGAAAATCTAACTAACAAAAGCCTCTGATGCAACAACACCTCAGAAAGAGCAGACTGACAGGCTGCCAACTCCTCTCAGATAAAAGATGATTTATGTTGTCGAAATGATGACATAATGCTGCTTAGGGGCAACATGTTCTTCAGATTCTCCCTGACAATGAGAAACAGCTGTTTATTTTTGCCTTGGAGCATATTGCCCTTGGTGGTGTGTTTCATGTGTGTCTGTTGTATTCAAGATTAACTTAACAGAAAATGGAATTGGTGCCACCACACATACATTGAAACTAGTAGCGTTCTCACCACATATATGAAATATTATTCAACATAACCACCTCCATTGATTAATTAAGTGATCACATCAAATGAATCAGTCCTCTGTCGGAAAGTTTTAAATTCTGATTACATTGACCTTGATCTCTGTTATAAAGGGAAACACAGATACTTAATTTAAGATATTTACTGAACTACTATGGAACATGAATGATAAATAAGGACCACTAAACATATATAGATATGTACACATATACAGCTCGAGTGGATGAATGATAAGGTATGAATTAATTGTAAATGTAGTTACTGTCGACAGAATGGATGAACTAAAGAATGAATGCTCTCAAAAACGAGTCAATAAGGCAAAAAGGGAAATAATTAACTAAATCAATAAAATCAACTCTGCATCTCAGACACACACACACACATATATATATATATATATATATATATATACATATACATATATATGAACCTACTGTACAGCAGTTGTCATCTGGCTATCAGATGTATATATATATATATATTAGGGGTGTCACGATTTCGATTTTTTATCGAAATCGATCGAAATTACGTCACGATCTCGAGCATCGAAGTCAAAGAGAGGATCGACGATCCCCCCCCTCCCCGTGTACAAAGCTACGCACACTACGCAAAGTTACGCAAATGACGCAGCACATTGTAGCCGACGCCGCTAGTTACCTATCCTGCAGGTTATGACACGATGGCGAGTGCAGATAAAGGAGGAGACGCGGCACCGGAGCTTGAAGCAGCTCCTGCTTCTCTTAAATCACATGTATGGAAATACTTTGCGTTCCCGGTGAGTTATGTCGACGACGTTCGCGTTGTTGACAAGAAGACCACAGTGTGTAAGATATGCTATGCGCGTGTACCATACCCGGCCACGGGAAACACTACGAACATGGCAGGACACATTCGCCGGCATCACAAAGATGTAGATTTGACAGCTGGGAAAGCACCATCACTGGTCCAGCCAACTATTCAATCCTCGTTTGCAATAAAACTTCCACAGACCTCAGCTCGCGCAAAAGCTATAACTAGCGCTATAGGGCTATTTATAGCAGCAGACCTGCAGCCTTACTCGGTGGTGGAAAACACGGGATTTAAACATTTAATTAGCGTACTTGAGCCACGCTACAGTATGCCCAGCAGGTCGCATCTTACAACAAAAGTGGTTCCCTCCATGTATGAAGACGTTAAAGAAAAAGTTGTGAGGGGTCTGAGCAATGCAGAGTTAGTTGCCTTAACAACAGATGGCTGGACCTCAAGAGCAACTGAGAGTTACATCACCGTCACAGCGCACTACGTCAATAAAGATTGGGAGATTGAAAGTCCAGTCCTTCAAACTCGCCCCATCTATGAAGCACACACAAGTGATAATCTGGCAGAAGTGCTAAAGGAAGCGGTACTAGAATGGAAACTGGACAGACAAAATACAACCATCCCTGCCTAATGTGATACATTATGGAAATTGCATCACTTACATGTAGCCCAACTTTTGAAATAAGATTTACTGTACAAAATTTGATGAATAAAACCAATGATCGTAGACTATACTAGTCTGAAAATAGCATAGGCGTCTGTGCTGTAAGAAAAAGAAAAAAATCGAGAATCGAATCGAATCATGACCCTAAAATCGAAAATCAAATCGAATCGAGGATTTGGAGAATCGTGACACCCCTAATATATATATATATATATATATAGATGTATATATCAGATGTATATATATCTATATATATATATATATATATATATATATATATATATATATATATATATATATACATCTGATAGCCAGATGACAACTGCTGTACAGTAGGTTCAGTGAAGAAGCTGATCTAATTTCTTCAGGATGAGTCCAGGCTCATACAAGGCCTATTTGAGGTCACCGAGGAGACACATAGACATGTGTTCCTCGGTATTGCTGTGTTCAGTGACAGGCTGCAGAGTTGAGATGCATGAGGCTAAAAAGTCTTCAAAAGTCAAAAAGTTCCCTGCATAAAAAAAGAGGATTACAAATGTAAGATTATTCATTAGGCAAATGGCAGACTTTGCTTGTGGCTTTTAGGAATCTTTGCAGTCTTTCAGGGCACAGAAATCGGACAAATTAAATATCAAAATCAAATTCTGCCTCTGGCCTATTTTTTAATTCCCTGTTTTTGATCCGAGCATAAAATCAAAAGTACCAAAAAAACAAAGCATTGTTTATTTTTTGTATCACATTTATAAAAAATAATGAAATAACAAATCATTTTTTACATTTTTTTTTAATTATCTCAATTGAATATCAAATGAATGAATGATACATGGACCCATAACAAATAAATATTTTCTTATCTGTAGCTTAGGATTGTATAATAGCTTAAATCACATTAAAAATAATTAATGATAATAGAACTAAAATCATAAGTAAATCATACTGGTTAAAACCAAATACACTCATGTGGTACTTGAATTTCCATGATCACTGTGTTAAAAGTTATTACCAAAACTCAATAGATAGCACTATGGTTTCCTGTAAATAAAGAGATTTTGAAGAAGAGTTAGTGTTTCATAATATCAAAAATGATTACATGTTCTAAAACTCAAGAAATATATATTTACACATTTAAGCATGTAGTTCTGACCTTTTCAGACACTTAGGGTTAATAAAGGAGAGGAGAAGGACGAAACACACTCAAAGAGGAATGATGGTTATGCCCCACAATGTATGGACCTAGAGAGGTCTAATGGTCCATCTATGTAGATGCATTCTTTGTCTATAAAAAAAAGTCGCTATCTGTCATAGTTTGAAATTGTGGTTCTGTTATTTCACCTCACCTGCGTGCTATCAGTTAGTCAATCCTTGTTTATTTAAGTCATTGTCTTCCCCTCTCTCTTTGTCAGTTTGTCTGTTCAGTTTCCCTGAGTCTGCTGTTCTGTTCTGCCCTTGTGTATCTGTGTCTCCCTCTCCCATCTTCTGTTGTGAATGTCTGGCTTTTCGTTCCTGATTTTCCCACCTTATTCCTGGTGTGTACTTTTTCTTGGTGTGTACTTTGTTTTGCTTTTGTTTTCTGCATTTATCCAGTTTTGTCATTTGCCTTTGCTTACCTTGTGTTGTTGCTTTATTTTTTTTCGATCTCATAGACTTCGGTTTTCAGCTTTGTTCTATAAAGCTCGCTTTTTGTTCCTTACCTGCCTGCGTGTGTGTCTCGCGTTTTGATCCCTTTTTGTGTAACCTGACAGCTATGCTTCCAAAGTTGGTGGGATGACACTGTACTTCTCAGGTCCAACCGACTGCCAGCAGACTGGCTGGGAGTCCCCCCCTCCTCCTGGGGGTGTGTCTAGATTCCACTGTAGACACGCCCGTTCATTCAATTGCAGGGTGTCACCATGAGATGGCGCTTCCCTCACAAAAAACATATACAGCATAGATACCCTTCAAACCTGTATACATATTCTTCTACCCCATTACATCCCAGTGCAAATACTACACTTTTATCTGACTACATTTATTTTAAAGCATTAGTTAGTTTAGTTAGCGTTAGCCCTACTGGTTACTGTACATTACTTACTTTATTTATATTTTATATCAATAATCTAAAGTTGTAGCTCGGTTATATCATCATAGGTTAAGCCACCCAGCAGTATATACAGTTATTAAAATAGTTAATCCTTTACCTGCTGCAGCCCTAAAGTTATGAACACATTAATGCATCAATAGTTATAATTTGAGAACATACTATACGTATATTATTCTGAAATGGACCATTTGTTTATTCAGTCATGAAAATGAAGACTGTGTGTTTATTTGTGTTAAAGCACATGAAATCAGTCAATGAAGAATGAATCTGTCTGTTCTGATTAATGATGTCATTAATGATGAATGTCTCTCTCTAATGCACCCCAGTAGCTCAGTTCGTAGATATGTAGTAGCCTACATAAATCTGTCTGTGGAAAATATTATTCTTCAGCAGGTATTATAGTTATAACAACCTGGAGCATTTCTGTGTTTATATGTGCAGTATTTATTCATTCATTGAGAAATCCCATAATCTCTGGAGCATTTAAGGCGAACTCAACAGGGACTAGATATCATCGCTGCACCAAAAATTGCTCTAATGTGCCTTCTACATTTGTGGAACAAATGTGTCATGTAATCCAAACATTTCAGAGCACTTGAAAAGTCCAAAAGACAAAACATATTGAAAAATTGATGTAATAATTTCTAAAAGTTTTTAATTAACAAAATATTCTGCTTGTTGGCATTTAGCCTTTCAAAAATAAAATGTTCACTGTGTCAAAAGAAAACATCTGCTCCTGGATTTCCACATGCACCTGACACCTTGGTCTAGCAGTAATCTAACATCATGAGAAATTACATTTATATAACTGCAATAACAAACGAGAAAACGGCTCTTACACTATAATAGTTTGTCCCGGTACCGCTGCAGATAAAGTCAGCCGCTCAGACGAGTGCTGCACATGCAGTTTTTTCCTTCCTGTTAAATCATTAATTCTCTGGGCCTATTACTTTAACTTTAATGCAGAACTGTTGAAAAATGAAAAGCTGAAGCATAATATTGATGACCTCATGATATGGTAGCCTAATAATCATTAAATATGCTCTGACATCCTCTCACACACGTCAAATACTGTATACCCATGATACACTAGCCCCATTCACACTGCCCTTTGAGTGCGGGGATTCTCCAATTCTACGCATCCGCCTCTGTGTGAAAATTTCAGATGCGGCGAGGGGTGAAATTTCGCTGAGCCTCTGATGCGCCTCCAGAGGTAGTATAAGAGGTAGTATCAGATGTATTGTGCAGTATTGGCAAACCAAACCAGTGTGAATGGATAAGCTGGTGGCGCAGAGCGGGGGCGTGTTGATCTGATGATGTTCACTGTCTGATAACTAAACAGATCCTTCACTCAACAAAATAAAGAGAAATGACCCACAAAGCAACGTTACAGGACCAAACAACAGTAACATAGAGATTAGACATAGAAATCGAGAAATCGAGAAATAGAGACTTTGGCAACTTATATGAGGAAAAAAATACTGCAGTTATACGTGGAGAAGTGTGTGTCCTTTAAAAAACTTTAACTCACCAAGTGTTTGTCACGGTGAAAAAAATCACTGCGACGGTCAGCCCTCTTGACCGAGACTTCAGTGAACTTTCCCCCAGAAAACAGCCTCCCTCCCCGCGAGTGTGAGAGTCAGACAGCGTACAGTTTACTGATTATGTCATTTAGAGCGAAAAACGTAACTTTGTCACTTTCCAGGATGTTTGGTGGGTCAGGATCCCAATCACAACACATTATAACTGCATCCATATGATTATAAACAGTCAGCGGGTACATGTTTAGATTAACAGAAGGACACCGGGGGAAACACGTCGAAACAAACACACAGACGTCAACATCATGACACGTACCGTCACGCCTCTTTTGGATGCGCGGCGCCAGCTTTCTGTGTGAATTATACTCTGGTTCGTCTTTAACGCCGGAGCTGCTTGGCTCTGTGTGAACAACCAACGGCGGAGAATTGGCAAACTGCCGCTGCGGAGATAATGCGGCGTCTCTGTGTGAAAAGGGCTAGTAAGAACAGCTGATTTCAGCTGAAGTAATGCTTCAGCTTCCACCATCACTGCTCCGCCTGGTGGATAGATAAACCATTGCAACTGGTTTCCACACATGGCGCTTAGGGGCATTATTTCTTGAATTGCCCCCCGGGGACAAATAAAGTTTTTTTAATTGAATTGGATTGAATTGAATTATGATTTCCCGAGTTCACTACGTCATCATGGACTGTGCATATTGGCATGTATCTTTTACACCGCCACTTTCCACGCAGATTTCCGAATGTATAGAAATCCACAGAGCATGAGAATGTGCATACTGGAACACATCTTTAACAACATGCATAACATGCACAAGCTTTTCAGTCTGATTATTGTGATGTTGCAAGTTGGCAAAAACTATATGAAAAGTGTGAATTAGGGTGACATTTTATTTAGAGATTTTTTTCACTAAATTGTTAGGGTTTCATCTATAGTTTAAAAAACCTTGCACGAGTTGTTACCCCTGTTTTGACTGTCTTCTGTAAATATGTTTGTCAGTGTGCATTATGATAATTATAATGATAATGATCTTTACGTAAATAAACAAATAAATATATGATCTTTATATACATAAATAAAGATTATTTTTCTGTGTAATTAGGGAGTAAGAATCCTTCAGGTGTAACCAGCACTATATGTTACTAACTAATATAGGTACTAAATGTACTGATGTTCTGGACCATGATGATAGCCGCTCATCAAGCGGAGAGAACCTCTCGCTTGAAATCAGACCACTTTTAACTCACTAAGTCACTTTCTGCTGTTTTACTTGCTTTATTTCGTTGCTAAAGGCAGAACTGAAGCCTCCAAATAATACTCTTTTTCATCTGTAAGCTTGATCAATCATTACATCAAGTCCATGGTCCGTAAAATTACGCTTCCTGTTTCCATTTCTCTTCAACAGGTCGACAAATCAGGTCATTCGGGGCGTGTTCAATGCTATTTATAGTGAATTGTGGGGATGGTCAGACAGCTCGTGCTCGTGGGTAAAATTTCAGGATGATTGAGACGTATGAGGAAAAGACACATGGGAACAGACGTACTTGGGGTTTTATACATCTGGCCAAAAGACTGCGTATGCATGTTTCCTGTTTTGCGTGTACACAGATTTCTATCCCTGAATATACTAAAAGTATTACACATTTAGCCCCAGGACTGGCTAAGAAAGTGAGGTAGGGGAAAGTTAGAATAATATGCTTCTCTCCTTCAACCACTAATGTCAAATTGCTTTTCAGAAAGGTGCAGAACCCACAACTGCTTTCTCCTGTGTATTTGTCTACAAAAAGTTGCTAGTGTCCAAGTTGTTTGTAGTGAACTTACCTGGTTAAAAGTTAGTCTCTAAAACATACACACACGCACAAGCACACACACACACACACACACACACACACACACACACACACACACACACACACACACACACACCAAAGTCACATTTCCTTCAATTTCACAAAAAAAAACTGTCTATCCTCCTCCACATGTATTTCCTGTAATGTTGCCTCTCATACATACACTCACATCCACTTATTTAGTTTGCACACAGATTCTGTCAGCCAGTGATCTCTCAGTGCAGGGGTTGTTGTGGTGAACAAGTGTATGTGGCTGATGTTGCAGTGTGTGGGAGAGCCAAGTAAAACGAACATCTGTTATGTTGCTGTATAATCAGCATAGCTGCGTGGGCGACGGATATGAGAAAACTTTGGAGGAGAAAGATACTGGGATTCAACGTGTTCAATCACATCCACAGGGCCGTCACTGAGTTTTATGACTGTTATCACACAAATGGGGCTATGTAAGGAGGTGGGACTCACTTTATGAGTGATAAGAGAGCGCCTGTTCCCAGAAAAACACCCGTTAACATTGTCCACAGTTTGCTATTGTCATCACAACAGCAAGCTTCATTGCTAGTTCTGTTTCCCAGTCTGACCGGAGAATTCCCCTGGGTTTGCATTGATACATAGTAATGCATGACCTGCCGGCTTTTTCTAGTCTGGTGAAATACAATGGTTCTCTTGAGGGACAGAAAGAGGAAGATAGAGAGGGAAACAGTCTGATGAGGATGACCTAAATTAGACTTTGAGTAATGCAAATGGGTGTTTAATATTTGTTTGTTTGCTTGTCTGATTATATGTTTGTCTGTGCATGTGTGTGATCCCTGCATGTGTTCATGTAGGCATGTGTGTCTGCCAGAGTGTAATGGTGCCAGGCCCTCTAGCTACAGGCTACAATCCAAATGAGATCTGAGGAACTGTATGTCAAGCCAGCTATTCATCAAACATAACAGCAGTGAGGAGCAAGATTGAATGGTGGAGATAGCATCTTCAATCATTGAGTGTAGGAGGCCACTTTGTGGGTTTCATCTCCACAATATATGACACACAGGACTGTCAAGTGAATATGATAATGTGTGAATATATCTTCCATGGGGTGGGGGTCGGTTGAGGGATCTGGTGTAATAGTTGCAATGTAATTGACAGTCCAAAATGACATCCACAGAGGTGCAGCGGATATTGAGAAGTCTTTAGTATCAACAAAATAATCTTCATATAGAAGCTTCAGAATACTGCTGCTGATTGAAGAGAGTACCAACCACTTCACATCAAGTTGAATTACTGCCAACCCAATCTCTTTTGAGTATGCTCTAATGGAATGATTTTGCAGAATGAATTATGTTTTAAGGGAAATGTAATGGTGGCCAGAAACATTCATATTAAACAAAAATACAAAATCAACAAGCACAATCACAATGTTCAAATTCAATGCAGAAAGTAGTGTGGAGGTTATGTAAATATGGGGAACAAAAGGGATTTGGAAATCAGTTGATTCTGGGTCCAGTGAAGTGTTCATTATAACATCAGTTCTCTGCCGTTTTTAGGGAAAATCGCATTTTTCTGTACTCCTGACCACAAACAAAAAGTCTGTGAAATATCTGTCACGTTCACTCAAATCTCCCCTTACAAAGCATGCCACTGAGAGTAGGAGTAGTTCACTGAACACAGCAGTTAACGACACACTGAACTTACAACTGAACTGAAGACAGTAACGTAACAGTCTTCTCTTAAAACATGAACTATTCTGGATCTACACTCCAAACACTATGTCACCCTAGGGCTGTGATTAGGAAATGGACTTTGCCCTTTTTCGTGACTGCTTTTTATATTCTGTGTAGCACTTGTGACAGTTAAATGTTTAGGATATATATGTTTAGGCACCTCTTTAGTTTGTTTTCATACTTGATGACAGGTTTAAGCCCGCTGGTGGTTAAGGACACGCTATTGAATACCTGCCCTCTATGAAATATTCTTGTATATATCAGTGTATTTATGATGTATTACTGCTATTTTTTCAGAATGTGTGTATATACATATTCTAGTGTTTTGTTATTTGTTTTGGTTGAGGAGGATTTTTGAGTGTAATCTCACACTGGTACGTCAGATACTATATCTATTGGGGACTGTGTATAATATCGTTTTTGTCTGGGTATATAAATGCACATATTTTTGTACTGGTGTTTTACAGTGTCACTCTAGTCTGATGAAGAGCAGTGTTGCTCCAAAAGTCAAAACTTTGGTGCATTAAATAAGCTAATATTGGAGCCATGCAGTGTGCGAGCCGTTCTTTTTTTTATTTCACAAGCTTTACACACTCACACTTTTTGCCCTTTGGCATAGTCTACCGTGAGTTTTCTTGTGCAGAGGCAGTTCTCACAACTTGCTGCCATCTCCATATCACACCAGTGGGGCGGAAACACTGTGAGGCGCACTGAAGAGCTGCCCGCTTCCTTGCTTCCTTTTGGTGCCCATGTTATACCAATTGGGATGTTCAGACAGAGCATGCGCCCCGGTGCACTCCGAACGCTCGTAGGCTGAATCACAATCTGCAGTGATCATTTTGGCATCTGTTCTATTTATTATGGTGCCACCAGTGAATCAGGCAAGAACACACACTGATAATCTATTACAAATAGTGTCACTGCTGTTTGTGAATGTGTTTTTAAGTAGGCCTATTTATTCCTCAGAGCTGAGCACATCAGGCACCACCCAAATCATTACTGTACAGGACATATCCCTTTTGATCCTGTCTCTGCCTGTTAGTCATTATTCAACATACAGTTGATTTGCAGTCTTAAAATACTAATAACGCTAATTAGTTATTTCTTCATGATATCTTTTTGACACCAAAAAGCCAAAATACACATCAGAATTATTAAAGTGCTGCATAAACAACACTTTAGGTTGCAGTTGGGGTCAATATATAATACTGTATACCCATAGGTTAGCATGGCATATGCTGACAAACATTCTGTCCAGTGGGGCCAAAAATACAAGCTGCTCAAAACAGAATGAACTAGCAAACAAAAATCTTCCTCCAAAAGTCCAAAAGTAGTTCAGCAATGGAAAAAAACAGTTGTAGTGGATTACTGTGGTTATACCTTTTTAACATTTACTGTCATACTTAAAAATTGTATTGTGGAAATTGAATTTTGCAGAATAGACAATTGAGATCTTACAGGTGACTATAACACCTGCCATACTGGTCAGAATTCAACACACTACTCTCAGTTCAGCAAGCATGGACATACATCAATACTGACCACTGAGGTAGGGATTTTCACATGAGATAGTTTTAATTTTCGAGAAAATCTGCAGTATGTCCGCAAAATGCTGATTAAAAACACAATATAATCAATTACAAGGGCCATAGTGGGAGAGAAAACTATAGAAGAGACCATAGTTGTAGTTATGAACTTCATAGTTTAAAACGTGATCGCTGCCTCGTTTTGTGAACTCTTTGTGCTATATTTGTAACTGTACACATTGTACTGTATAAACATTTGATTTGTTTGATGTTTGGATTTGAAGATGATGTTAATACAATCAGTCTCTAAATGTTGGCTACTATCATAATTTAAAAGTATAATATGCATATGATATGTCATACGATTACTTGCTAGTGAGCAAGGGCACGCACTGAGGGTGGGTCAAAGTATGTTTGAATTCAGGTCAACCTCTCATTGAACATAGCACTAACCAAAGACTCTGGTTTCCTCCCTTCTTTTCCCCCTCTCCTCTGTATCATAACATTTATGAAGTAAAGTACATTTCCCCTCCAGCTCCAGTTGCAGTCAACATTACAGAGCATTCAACCATGGAGGTCACCTCCACAGATCTCTGCTGCAGTCAGGTTGGTAAATGGGAGTGAGGATAAATCAATTTTTTAATTCCAAAAGCTGTGTCCTTGGATGTGGTGTTTGCCGTAATGTTAGTCTCATTAACTAATTACTCAACAGACATAGCTCAATGCAAGTGTTATGCTAGCAGCTGCTGGTTATATTTATGAGTCAGTTTTAATTTCTTTATTTACTGTATTTACTGCACTTACTGTTGGGAAGCTACACCGTATCTCACTACAGTGCTAATATTACTTGAATTACCCTTATTTTACCACAGTGTGTGAGACAAGTAGTCAGAAGATGGACTCTAACCTTCACAAGAAAACATCTTATTCTCTTTTGTTGTTTATGAATTCCAGTACATTGCTTTGTCCTTCAATATGGCACTTGTTGCTTCTTGACCACATCATTGCAGGACCTCAGGACAAACCATCTGTATGATATTAAAGGGGCACTATATAGACATTCAAACACAGAATTTTAATATTTACAATATTAATGAGGTAATAATACAAACTCAGAAATATATTTTTTTCCATAGCTGAATAAACAAGCTGTTCTCAGAGGAAAATAAGATGCATTCTTTGAAGCTAGAAAAGTGGCAGGGTCTGCCAAATATAAAGTAAAACAGGATTCATTTGTGTTGTCCTTTTAGGTCAGTTTGTTTATTCAGTCACCAAAACAAGAGTTTGTTTATTTAATTTGTTTAGGCAGAAAAAAAAATCAGTCAATGAACATCTTTCTCTTGTCATTAAAACATTTTTCCTTAAAACTACACAGAGCACCTTTAACAAAGAATATGATCCAAACAAAACACAAAAAATATTCATGAAATCGCCCATTTAAAGGCTCGGTAGGCAGCTTATTTTTGGCAATATTGGGCAAAAACTTCCATAATAACCTTGGGGATAATGTAAATGAAGTGATGTATGAGAAGAGCGGACCTCGGCGCCTCCTCTAGGCTCTGTTTTCAGCCTGCAAAGAATCTGCCCCGTAACGGAAGACTTTGACCAATCACAGAGCAGCTGAGAGAGCGAGCCCTGTGATTGGCTGTTCTACTAAAGCAGATGCGCGTTCATGTCTCTTTGGTGGAAACACAGTCTGCAGCAATGGCGGCTGACCAGACAGGAAAGATTGCGATTCCACGGTTGGAAACACCCGCTTTCAGTGCAAAACAATCTAAGAAGAGGACGACGGATTCGTCAAAAAGGGAGTCTAAAAGACAGTCTGACAACAAACGCAATAAAACGTGTATCAATATCGGCGTTGCGTTTCAAAGATGGAGAGAAGTTCGGGATAACATTGGTTTGAAGTTGGACTCGGAGCTCGCTGTTCTTCTCTTGGACAGGTAAACTGCTGAATTATTTTTCCTCTAACAACTACAGTTGCTGTGATGGTGGTTAGGTTGTGTGGGCTGATTTACCATGTAAACAGCCAGGTGACAGCGGCTACCGATAACGCATTGTCGGAAGTTGCTAATACGTTAGCCTTCTGCTAACCGTAGCCAAAGGCATACGGCTGCTGCTAATACAAGATCAAGTTTATGTTGCTACGTTAGAGTCCCGAATCATACTATTCCACCTCGAACGTCTTCACATACCTACAAGTTTGCTAAGAGTGACAGTAAATTCCCTTCTATAATTTTAACAATCGCAATCATGATCGGGACAATTGAAATGAGTGATGCGTAAGCATACTCATACAGGTGAAGATATGAGTAAAGTTAGTTATCTATTTCAGTCACCCCGACCGTACGTGTATGAAGCGCGTGCATCAGATGCCCGTGCTTGTCTGGTGGGAGGAGCTCGGGTCAGAGCTGAGGAGATGAGACCCGTGTAGACTCAACGATCACCTTTTTTCTAGGATTCCTGCCTACCGAGCCTTTAAGAAGTCAGAGCCCATTGGATTGGTCAAAGTGTAAATGTCCATAATTCACTAGACTCTTCGCAGCTCTGACGTATACCTGCTGCTCTGGTCCGGAATCTGTTTAAATTGTGCACATGAGTAAATGAAAGGCTTTATTAAAAACACCCTCATATAATAACATACCAGAAGGGTAAAGTCTCTTTAATAATAATAGAGTCACTATGTTGCTCCTTGTTCCCTCCGCACCAGACAGAGGTTAATGAGAACTGTTTCCCCCCAGCCCCACACATTTTCCTCGAGATGATACTCTGTGGTCACATTATTGTCTTATTTTGCTGCTCAAGATGCCCAGCAAGTTCAAGCAGCAGTGTGTTTCTCTACTGCACTTTAAATAATGTCAAACCCGACAGCATTCTGTGGGTGGCACTTTCTTTTCCTGTTTAGCCTCAGTGGCTATCCACCTTCTTTTTTTTCAAATAAACTGGCATCATCAGCTCATCATCACTTCCTGTGCGCCAGAGATTTTTTTTCTGAGAAAAGGCCTAGCAATGACTGTGTAATACAGAAAAGTAAGAATGTGGCTATGACTTTCATCATTACTGCATTGCATCAGACAAGAGTGAATCAAGATATGCGGCTACTGAAGGGAAAGTTTCACAAGAATATAATGCATAGAAACTGAGGCATGGGAATGTACCACAATGAGTACTGTAATCTGAATTTCATAGGCACCTGTTATGTTTCTACACACAGTTCACAGTACATAAACCTCTAAAATCATCCCAGGTGTGTTAGAATGCCTTCAGAGCTGTCTATCCTTCTTGTCAACAAGGCAGTTAATCTGCAGAAACAGTGTGTCAACTCACATGTGTTGGATCTTGTTCGGGTCATCCAGCTTGTTAACCCTCGTTAGGTGTCTGGCTCATTAGGTCTCATTAATGAGCACCACACAACTGAGGGCACAACTGAATATGCTGCCACTCAACTGTACTTTGATTTGCTTCATCTTCACACTGAACAGGCATTGGCTGGTCAATAAAGGGCGATATTGAGCTACAAAAAAAGAACATGATTAATTCATTGTTATAACTATCATCATTATTATACGTTTTATTCATAATTTATTAAACTATACATAGTTTCAAGACAGTGTGTCCCATTTTCTGAATACTGTTTTCATCATATAGAACCTGGTAGTGTTAACATGCTCCTCGGAGGGTTTCATCTCCTGACCTGGAAAGTTGTCTCTCCCACTTTATTGATTTCATTAGCTTCAATAGCTCTTATTGTGGAAACACTATTTATTCTTTTATATCTTTTATTGCTGAGATTGTTTCAACAACACGTTGATAGTTGTTTCCACTAGAATATGACTATATGGTGGGGAACTCGTTTTTTCAATTAATCCGACACCACAGTCAAGTCAACATGGCTAACGTTAACACAACAACTCAGAGGAGCTAACTGATCATGTAGTTAAAAGCAATCCTGTTCAGTCTGACTGATTTGACTGAACCTATATCTGATGCTTTTGGATCAATATTACTTCTGTGTTAATGTGTATGTTGCATTTTACTGCTGTAGAAGTTTAAGGTTGAGCTCATTTATAAACTGTTGGGTAGTTTATTGTACAGCAATGCATCACATTCTATAAGATCATCATATGTTTGTAACGTGGCTGTCCTGTGAGAACCACGTTCCTTTAAAAAGTCAGAAAAACAGCCTGTTTCCAGCTTTGTGATGATGCATTTTACCTTTTAAAAACCCAAGATGGTTTTTAAAGAGTTTATTTCTCTACACCTAAAGGAACACTTCATCCATCAGTCTATCAGAAACATTCAAGATAAACAAACCTGGAGATTCATGCTTTAAACAGGAAGGGGATGGAAAATTGTAACCTGAAAAGTAATCAGTAACTAAAGCTGCCAGGCAAATGTAGCTGAGTGAAAAGTTAAATATACTGTATACCTCTGTGATGTAGTTGAGTAGATGCATAAAGTAGCATCAAATGGAAATAATCAAGTAAAGTGAGTAAATTTAAGTAGTTAGAGCATCAGTGACACCCAGCCCAGCCACAATCTGTTCACCCTGCTGCCATCTGACAAAACATACAGAAGTACCACCAGACTACAGAGCAGCTGCATTTCTACTGCTGTGAGACTCCTCAATTCATCCTCCACACTACATTTTATAATGCTTTGTTTTTTTGTGTGTTTTTTGTTTTTTTGTTTTTTTCCCTGTGAATGGAGCTCAAAATGATTCAAACATAGTTCTATTCTTGAAACCTTAAAGTGTTGTAAAAAATCCAAATACATTAACCTTGTACCTTCTTGAGTGCTGAGAGGCATCATTTGATTTGGTGGTCAAAACTACAAATAAATGCCAGAATTTCTTGTTGTTTGCTGTATTTGCCCCAATTTGGGCAACCTCTGGCACTGTTTTCCAGTTTATAAAGTATTCCAGAATGATTGAATGCATCAGAAACAGCAAATTATGGGTAATATGAGCACAGCAGCACTCCCAAGGGCAAACAAGCACCATGCTGATAGTTGTTATTACTTACTTTATATTGTGTTCATTTTAACATAAGGGAGACTGAAGAACTCACATCAATTATGAGAAGAGTAACACTAATGCCATGGTTACAAGTGAATGCACCAATATTAGCTCAGTGTTGTGGCTTACATGATCCTTTTAGTAAAAATGGGATCCAATTAGTGTGTCCATCATCTGTGAGTGCATGCACTGTAGTCCTCTATGTGATGCAGTTTTATTGATTCCATATTAACCCTAAGTGTATGCCATAATCCTAACGCAAGATTTATTTAAATAAAAAACACATACAGCAGGGCAGATGGATTCAAAGGAAAGTTTGTAAGACCTAATATAGTCATAGCAACAGTTGAGACTGGTTCAGCTTTCAGAGCCAGTTAGAGAGCTCTGCCGATGCGGGTTACATTGTGTGCATGTGTGAAATGTGAGGTCAGACCAAAATTGCACAAAGGTGGACTATTTTTGAAGTCTGTTGTGAATATTTACAATAAATAAAGGTGACTTGTGTTATTTTCTTAATTATAAAAAAGTGAAATTGATAGAATCAAATGATTTGATTAAATTCCTTCCGGAATTATACCACTTCTATGTATCACATTTCACACAGAAATATATCAGGTGCTGGAAGCTGTCTCCATGTATCAATACAGAGAAAATGAAGCTCACTTACAAACACATTACATCTTGTTTGTTTCATCCATACACAAACGTAAATGTTAAAACAACACTGTTGTTTTACGAGTGAATAACAGTGTCAGTGTCCGTGTCTGTCAGTGTCTCGGGCACTCTGCACAAAAGTGCTGGATGAATGAATTAACCTTTTACGAAGAGATGGTTTTATTATGTAACTCCCCCTAAAATCATAAAATGTAGTTTTGATGATGTAGTGATCAAAAATATCTAAAAAAAATATGTATAGGATATACCAGATGAGGTGTCCGTAATCTGGAATTAATTAACAACGTGGGGGCCAAAACCAGCCAACAGAAAACAGTGGTATAAACCACTTATACCATGGTCACTTGCCAAAGAAAACAAAATAAGATCATGAATTTATTTTTTCATATTTTTTATGATCAAAATCCGAAGTTTGTCCAAACTCTCAAACTCGTTCTAAGCAGTATTGCTTTCAAAGCATGCTAACCGCTAATACCTACATATGAATTAACAGTGCACAGTGCAGCGGGATGAAGTCAGTTGAACATCAGACCTACTGCTGACACAGTCAATATATGCAATATATCGACCCAATGGAAGCACCAAGAGCTGGAACTCAAATAAATCATACTGATTAATATCAAATACACTCGTGGTACTGGCATTTCCTCATATCATTGTTAAAAGTGTTAAAAATTAGTATCAAAACTCATCAGATAGCAGTGTGGTATCCTGTAAATTAGCAGATTTTGAAGCAGTTTTATTACACACACACACACACACACACACACACACACACACACACACACACACACACATTTAAATAGATAGTTCTGACTATTTCAGACGCTTGGGATAAATAGAATAGAGGGGCAAGTTGAAACACACTGAAAGAGGAATGTTGGTCATTCCCCCACAATTTATGGCCCTCGAGAGATCTAATAGTCCATCTCTGTTTTTTGGACAAAGACAGGATAGCTCAGGATAGCTAACTCAGAAAGATTAGCAAATAAGCATTTACATATTTTACACATAACTACATATTGAACTTTATATATATATTTTTTTTAATTTTGATGTGTTTGTGGGACAATTCATACAGTATGGCATGGCACTATGAGATTCGAATTGATTACACACAAAAAATCTATAATTATTTGCTGCTGATGACGGTAATGATAACAACCATTGTTATTGGTATCAAGTTGTTGAGAAACTTCTTATAGTGAAGAACAACATAGTTTGTGCAGAAACAGTCACAGACAGTTCTGTTTGTGCTCATGACTTTGACCTGCCAAATAAGCCTTGCCTTCTAGTGTCAGCTGCAACTGAAATATATAACTTTTCACACGTGAGTCTGTGTGTGTGCACAGACAGCAGTCGAGGTGTAATTGTGTGTTTCCAGGCCTGCTGTGTTGAGGTCACCTGTGATTCCCAGGTCTGATTTGACCCACAGAAGCGTGAAGATGGGCCAAAGGGAGCAGCCTGAAAGATTTATGAGAGTCTGACAGAAAGAGTGGGTCTGTCTCCTGAAGCTGTGTTTGTGTCTGAACTCTCGCGTATGCACACACACAGACATACATTCACACAAGATGGAATGGTACTTGTGTGTCACAGCCTGTCCTGATCTCTGCTGTGGGAATAAAGGAAGTGGCAGGGTCATATAAAACAGGATGATTTTTTTTCTTCTGCAGTTGTACATCACAAGCCTAGAGCACATTAAGTTTTGACAATGCACTGGATTATAATCAAGCCTGGATTGTTAACCAGGCAAAATGGGCACCTTTGCCTTTGACCCAGACCCCTAAAATGCATTGTTTGAATGTCCAGAAATTCCTTAAATCTCCAACCCTGCCTTGAAAAATGGTCAATAGGGCCAAAAATTCATTTTTACCTGAGGCCCCTCTAATGTCACATTTACATTACAGAAAAAACGTACCAAATTCTGCTTCCATGTATTATGAGGGACGTTCACTCATGTCCTTTGTGTGTTGAGTTGGGCTGCGCTGAAAGTTGAAATTGCAGAATTCTCTTCGAGTGCTGCAAAATAGTGAACGCTACAGGCTGTGTTGTGATTAAAGATGGAGGACAATATAATAGATGGTATTTATGAATATATCTGTGCAATATCAAATCATTATCATATTGAGAACAACCTAAAAATGTTGGCTGTGTAAACTCAGCCTTCAGATTCAGCTACCAACCTATATAACTACTTGTTCACTGCTGTGAACAGTGATTATATTGTAGGTTGCATATATTTAAAAAAATCCTTTCTCATGTAACAACTCAGGAGAGATTAAAACACGTTAGAATAGTTACAAACTTAAGTTAAATCTTTAAAAAATGATCTTTTTGGCTACTTAAGGTCAGCAAATCAAGTTGTGAGCACAACATTTACATTTCATTTAGCATCTACTCTGAAAACAGCTGCCTGCTGCAGCCAAAAGCAACGCTATGAGAGCAATGAGAGCAGTGAGAGCAGTGAGAGTGAACCAAAGCAGCAAAGTTGTACAGAGAGAGCTGAATGAGGAGCTGAAACCCACCATAAAGCTCTGTAGAGAATGTTAAGGTGATAATTCTCTGTAGGCCCATCTCAACAAGTGACATCTTTCGCATTGTCACACTATCTTTACATTGTCATTTGATAAATTGTTATTTTCAAAATATTTATTATTGCCACTTTACAAAAAGCTTTTTGCCAATGTAAAGCTTCAAGCCATTATTAAAGGTGTTGCCTATAACAAATTGGGATCTTACTCATATACTTAGTATATTGTGATATTGCAAAGCAATTTACTACGCCTTAAAAGATCTGCTTTTATCCAGACTAGCCCCTTTTTACTTACCCATGATGTGTCTTAATACAACTATTTTCACAAATCCAACCAGTTCATAATAAAGTCTTCCGGTTTTTTCTTTCCTGGGTGGCATTGGGTAGCACGCTCACACTCAGAATTTGAGATGGACCCACCCTCCATCATATAATGCTCATCAGTTGACATAATGGCAAGCCTTACTCCATTCCATCTCTGGCACAGAGAATCACGATTAACAGAAACTACAGAGTACAATTATCAGTACGGTACATTCTGAAACAGTCCAATGACATTTTTATGGTTAATGCTAGTTCAATCCATTGCATCTTATATCCATTTCAACAGACTAAAGGATTTAATACATTATCTTATCAAGGCCAGCTGGACCCAGACTCTATTCTACTTTTTGTAATTTACAGTGTGTGTGTGAGGGTCTGTGTGAGGTGTGGCCTTTGTTAATTGAGTTCTTCTGCTCACTATCAAGGAGAGTAGTAATTAAACAGATGCATGAGCTGGCTGGAAAAGAAGAACACAGCTTCACCCATGGCCAAAGCATTATTAGCTAACACTGGTCCTCATGTGAAGTCATTAGTGTGCTACTGATGCCACTGAAATCAACTGCTTTACAGCTGACAGTGTTTCATATATAAAGATAGCGCTCCATTGGCATACTGTCCCAACCACACAGCCATTCCTGTAAAATGATGTAGAGGTGAACATAACGTAATTCTGTGGAGTAGGATGAGACCATTATATGGAACCAAAATGTGCCTACATTCTTTATAGGCAGTAATAAGTATCTTCATTCCAGAAAGTTAACAGTATCTCCTTTAAATATCCATATGGGTCCAACACCCAGGCGAGTACAGTCTCTGTTATTATGGCTCCTGCCAGCTGTGCTATATAAGACTAGAGGGCCATTAGTTTTCCCATCATGCAGCGTAGTGTGTGGTGGCATATGTCAGCAGCAGCACAAAGAGCCAGCAAAATGCCTGTCAAAGGAAGGGATGGCCTTCACCGAAGTGTCCCCTGTTAATATAAGCCAATAGAAAGTGCTGATTCTTGTCAGAGCCATCTGGAGTGTGTCCCCCGGTACCAGAACAGCATTAGATGATTACAGGTAATGGGGGGTGGGGGTTAGAAAAAAATGCACATTTTTCAAGTGATCATTTAAAATCAACTAATAAGCTGATGCATTTGAAAACAAACTTGAATTTACATTAAACAGATTTCAAGGAACTTATGGTTATGAAACAGTCTCATTTTAATTCTGTATAATTATTATAGTTAAGCTTAATGGCTATCACCTGGTAGGATTCTGATATATCAGGGTTGGATAAGTCATAAGACTAAAACTAAAACAATTTTTTCTTTTTCTTTTTTTTTGGCGGAGGGCTGAGGATGAATTGAGAAGTCTTACAGCCGAAGAAGAAGCTGCTCTGTAGTCTGGTTTTACGGCACTAAAACAAAATTAACTTTGTTTCAGTGATTCATTTAGTGATTTTACAAGCAAGCCCATAGCCAGGATATTAGTAATACTGAGGTCTTGAATCCAAGTGTTTCCCCAGATAAACCTTTATCTGGTTTCACTAAAGGTTTTCTCCATACACAGTGATCTAAAAGCAGTTTGAGAATGTTTTATTTTGTTTAAGAAATATTCACCATTGTGTCATAAAATATTCAAATTTAACAAAATAAGAATTAAACAGTAAGTTGCTCAACAAATCCTCAACCAACATGAAAGACGTGACCGCTGTGTCCTCAGTGGTAGCTACGTTCCTGTTTACAAGATGAGAATTCAAATCCCCACAGAGCCATTTTTTACAATGAAACATCCGTTTACCACTCTAAATTATTTTGGACTCAACATACAAGATTACAAGGTACATTTATTGTCATTTATTAATTCATAAGAGTTTAAAAAACTAAACTATGTTGAGATCCTATGTGCTACAACATTTTAGGAAAATGGAGTGTTGATGGATTGAGGAGTCTCACAGCCTGGAGAAAGAAGCTGCTCTGTAGTCTGGTGGTACAGCAGCAGATACTTATGTATCCTATGTTAGCTGGCAGCAGGGTGAACAGGCTCTGGCTGGGTGGGTGTTGTCTTTTAGTATCCTTTGGGTTTTGTGCAGACATCTCACTTCACTGATGTCACTGATGCTCTGTACATGGTACCAGTGTCGTTCTGGGCAATTTTGATTACCCACTGTAAAGCCTTCCTGTCCTGAGCCATGCACGAACCATGCCAGTTTGCAATGTCTCCAGTCAGAATGCTTTCTATTGCTTCTCTGTACAAGTTGACCAGAATCTGTAGGAAGTAGATTCTTTTCTGTTGCATGTTATATTTAATCACTGAAGTCACCGGAGGTCCATATAGCTGATCGGCTTGATGTAGTGACAAATTCTTCAAGTTGCCCATTTTGACAGTATGGTCGCTACAGTTTAGTGTGATGGTGCAGAATACAGCAGTAGTGCCCTACCTTCACCCTTTTATATTTCTGGCATGTAAAATGACCTGTTTCCATTGTTTTACTGGGGATGTTTCTGTTTGTTTAATATGTCAGTGCAGTGTGCACTACTGCAATTATACTTAGTGGGGCATACTTACACTGGAAGCATTTGACTTCTGCTGCCATACCTTGTTAATTAACACAGTGGATGAGAGAATGAAATCAGAGTGGCAGAAACAATTTTAGCTTGTGATTAAATATCATCAGGGACAGAAAAAAGCTGTGTGATCTCCTGCTTAATTGGGCAAGCACAATTAACTTTTGTTTCTTTTTCCTTGTTCCTCCAATTACTCAGTTAATGATAAAAGAACAACTTAAAAACATCCTGGTGATGGAAAAAGAAATTCAAGACACATGGGACATGCGTGGGAGTAACTTTGCTATACACATTCAGTGTTTCTCCAAGGATGGAGTTGTAGCAGCAGAGGTGTCACACGCGCGCAAATGATTTTTTGTAAGTTTGCAAAGTGTGACGTCTAGGAGGTTTATCTCAGGTTTCTATCGAAATGTATTGCTACTGCAAACACTGCTAGTTGTGTATACAGTGATACAGTGATATTCTAAACTCGACTTTTTTCTAGAATTAACTTGTATCACCAACGTGTTGTATTATCACACAGTGCTAATTTACTTGAATTAAAAATTTTCAGTGATGAAATAACTTATATAAAATAATATTTTTTCTTGTCTATGAATCCTGTCCAAATAATCATTGATATCTCTGAGGGAATCGGTCAGCTGTCTTTAATTGACAGCTGTCACGTCACAGTGCCCTCACACACAGTAGGCCTGGCCTCCAGAAGAAAACAATCTGTTGGTTTTTTTTATCAATGTGGATCAAACAAATGTTGTTTATTGCACAAATCAGTATTAAGTCGCGTTTTCCCAACACATGACTGTGTTTGCTGTAACGTTACTGTGCAACACTCATGTTAAGTTGCAGGACAGTTTTTTTCTTCAACATTGCTTGCTTCAGTGTTGACATTTATGCAATGCTTGTTATAATCGTTGAGCTGAAATAGGCCGTGATGAACCATGCCAGTTTGTGATGTTTCCAGTCAGGATGCTTTCTATTGCTCCTCTGTAAAAATTGACCAGAAACTTGCTCCAGAATTTAGCCTTCTTTAGTTTCTGTAGGAAGTAGAGCCTTTTCTGTGTTTTTTAAATCATGGTGGTGATGTGTGATGAACAAGATAGGTTCTCAGTGATGGTGATTCCAAAGAACCTAAAACTGTTGACCTGCTCTTCCTCAGCTCCACTGATGTAGACAGGCATGTGTGTCTTTGCCTCTTTTCTTCTAAAATCAACAATCAGCTCCTTGGTTTTGCTGATGTTGAGCAGGAGATTGTTCTTGTGATTTCCTCCTGGTATGTTGTTTGTAATATGGCCGATGATGGTGGTGTCGTCCAAATACTTCACAAAAGAGTTCTCCTGATGTCAGGAGTGCAGTCATGGGTGTACAGCGTGAACAGGAGGGGGCTGAGCACACAGCCCTGTGGGGCTCTGGTGTTGAGAGCTAACGTAGAGAAGGAGTGACTGCCAATTCGAACTCCCTGAGGTCTGCTTGTGAGGAAGTCCAATATCCAGTTGCAGAATGTTGTACTTGAGCCCACAGTTTTTAGTTTTCCAATCAGCTTCATGGGCGAGATGAAGTCAACAAACTCCTCCCCTTCATCATGCAGTAAAAGAGAAAATAAATGTTCTGGTATCCCTGCCCACTTTATCCAATGAGGACAGAGAACTCAATAAAGAGGCCGTCCTTTCTGCTCACCAAGAGAGCAGGATCCTCCTGTCCTGGTACCGACAACGGCAATGGTGGAACTGGGAAAGCTACCAATTCCAGCAATTCCAGTGACGACTTATCACACCAAACAGGCCAAGAGAAGAGAAACAAGAGAAGAAAGAGGCAAAGAGAACTGTCTTGAAAAAAAGAAAGGAGTCATGCAAGTGTGGTGACATAGAGCGGAGGGAGTGGATTGCTAAATGTAAAACAGACGACAGCGAAGCTTTAAAGCAGCTGCAAGGAACTTTCATTTTTTTGTTGATTCTGGTGGCCCCTATGAACAAAAGCAGTATGAGAACCACCGCCTTGTCTCAAAAGATCTTGGCAAGCACATGTCTTTGTTTTGGAAGCGAGTGAAAGACACAATGTATTTTTACTATTTTCTTTTTTAAACATAGCCGTTATACCTTATACACCTGTGCATCCTTGCTCATAGCCTCTTCTCTCCTTGCTCCTTGAGATGCATCTAGGAATTTAGACATCCTTTATTATAGCGTTCTGAGATCAATTCTCGGGGTGACTGTCAGGAGGATTAAGGTGAGAGAAGATGAGAGGGCACGAAACAGAGAAATGAGAAGAGCCTCAAGTGTGTGTTAACTGATTTTTATTTTTATTTTTGGAACTTCCAATGATATTACATGGTCTTCATTAGCAGACAGAATTGTGCTCAATTGTCTGGTGATATTTGAGCTTTTATGATGTCATCATAGCCCTTTTAGGACTTCTTATCATTGCTGGCTTGAAGTAAAGCATTAAAGTTCATGGCTTCTAGTCTTCTTCCCTGCCTTAGCTGGTTCATTGCTACCATCTTGGTGTTTTACCACCACCAATCGCAATTCATGGAATTTAGGTGCCCCTGCCCCCTGCTTATGCTAGTGTGATATTCAAGTAGCAAGTAGCGGATGTTGGCTGACAACTCATGTGCCTTTGCTCCTAGAGATGTCATATTGTTGAGCAGGATACAGGCAGCGGGAGTCTGTTTTTCAACCTCTTCAGATGGTGACAGATCCTGCCCTTACATCCACATTTCGGCTCTACACTGATTTTTTCATCAAGATCCATGTAAAATTTCCCGAGAAATTAATGAAAATGTTGAAAAACACCTCATCAGACATCTCACAATGTTAAAGAAAGTGAGAAAAAAATCCTGGATCTGTCCCTTCATCCGAATCCATACCGAAGGGTAATGGGCTCTAATCCTGCTGACAAGCCACCAAACAAATGAAAAATGGAAGAAACTCAGCAAAACATTGTCCGATAGCACCACAAGGTGCCTGCTATATACCACAGTACAGTTACATTAATTTACTTGTAATGAAATTATAATATTCTATTCTTTAATACTCCTTTACTGCAGAAGTGGATAGTGTATTTTTATTGCCAAAAAACTGGATGCTATGCTTTTTCACCACAACTCAACAAATTAAGATGATAGAAAAAAGCTAACTGAAAACTCTCCAAGATATGTTTTTGGATCAGAGTGGACAAACTTGTGCTTGTCAATGGCAATGTTCCCTGTAAACCCAGCCAAATTAATTTTCCAACACTTGCTCAGAGCTGTATTACTCCAAAAGCAAATGAGTTTGGCCAAACTAGGTAAAGAGGTTGAATTAGTGAGATAAGTGTTTTATATTCTTGTAAGTGTGGGCTGCAGCTTCCAAAGAGCTGGTCCCATGCTGCTTGCTGCTCTTTGCAGAAGCTTGAAGCTCTCTGTCGGCAGATATCAATTCCACTTAATCAGGCCATATTTCCTGAAGACTGGTAACTCTCTGTGCCAAACAAACAGTTCTCTGAATACTTTGAAGACACTGACTGTTTTTTTCTTTTTTGTTTGTTGTGTTGTTTTTTTGTTTTGTCCTTTTTTTCATCTCCAGCCTCCGCCACGCTGATTACAGCCTCCCATAGACTCACAGAAAGAGCTTGGTGTGTTTGATTGAATTTAGAGAGCAATTTGTTCAGCAAGGAGAGACACAGTATAATCCAGTCCCTACAGACCGCCTGAGTAACTGTTTGTTTTCTATTAATTAGCATGTGTTTGTGTGTATGTGTGTGTGTGTTGTGTCTGGTTACTTTGGTTTCCTCATTTGCATGTGTGTGTTTGCTTTGGGGTACTCATTTACAATTGTATGTGTGTGTGTGTGTGTGTGTGTGTGTGTGTGTTGATGTTTATGAATGCACATACATTTGTCTATGTTGATATTCCAATCCACTCTACTCTGCTGTGTATCCCAGCCAATCAGGCTAGTTGATTTTCTGCTTTAATTTGGAACTTTCAAAGAAGTCACCAGATGTCTGAGTGTGCTCTGTCGCAGATGGGCTGGCTGCCCTCATAGTCTGCACTTCATTACTGCCCTTGAGGCACATCACCAATACATACGAGGGATGTATTTTAAACAGAACAGTTTACATGTTGCTGTTGACACATCATATACAATAGATTCAAAGTGAATACTTGTAATAAAAACACATTTTCTCATTATAATACATCTGAATTAAACATGGTGATGATGATTGAGCAATCAGTTAAACTTTTGCGTCTTTCAGTTTTCAGCCCACGTTGTGATTGGAATGTGGAACAGGTGTTCTGAAAATCTTTGACCTTTATTTATCGAGTGAAAGTCAACTGCAACAGAGCTCCAGAACTTTTTCTCAGCAACACGCTACCTTTTAACCAAACAGCTGCAGAAATATAGACAGGCAGGTTGTGCAGCTGAATTGGAGCTTGTGGTCTGACGCCGCCTTTACTCTCAGGCATATCATCACTATGACTACCTATGACTGTGACTTCTTGCAAGTTCAAGCTGCTATTATTGAGATTCTTATAATAACAACTTATCAGAATAACAATGTGAAAAGAATGTGGCGATGTAAATGGGCTTAGTCTTAGTGATTAACCCACAGAGAAGTATCAGCTGAATCTGCTGCTTCCCTTAGCTTTAAAAAGCTTTGTAGTGAGTTTCAGATTATTGTTTAGCTGTGCGGCCAAATACTTCTACTTCTTTTGGTTCGGTCTTACTGCTCTCACTGTGTTGTTTCGGCCGCAGCAGGCAGCTGTTCAAAGAGAAAAAGCTCTGCTGCCCGCAAGTGGCCAAAAAAAACGGTAATTGCGGGTTGAATATATCTAGGGTTAGGTTTTGGGGTTTGAAGGTTAGAGAGTGTAATAGACCCGCCACTCCACTAGAGGTTAGCAATTGAGGATGATGGTTTGGCTCGGGCCCAGGGTGATAACCATGGGAACACTGGATTAATACAATTGGAAGACCACATGGGGGAAGCAGTCAGGGATGGTCTGATGGTACATTCATGGGACTGCCGAGTCCTACGTGAGGCACTCACGTCCAGTTAATTGTGACTAAACCTAACCAAGTAGTGTTGATTGTTTTAAGGAAGTGGTCATTTGAAGTCAAAGTATGATCTTTTGCTTAGCATAACCAAATAGTTTTGGTGCCCTTATTTTGAAAATGTAACCGGACTTAGCATGTTTGCTATCAGTACTTGACCACGGAAAAAACTGTGATGTTTTCACAAATAGGTGAGGTCAAACTTGACAAGGTAGACCAGCAGGTCTAATACATGGTTTGGTGTGATAACAGGTTGGCTATTTCATACAGATTAAAAAAGCCAGCTCCAGATATAGTTGTTTATTGCTATAACAGTAGTAGCCACTGAACTACTTATACATACAACCCTCATTCCAAGAAAGCTGAAAAGCTGTGCAAAATATAAATTAAAACACAATGCAAACATTTGCAAATGAACTGTGTTTACCAGCAATGGTTTTATGAAGGGTTCCTGAGCCCACGTAGTAATGTCCTTATGCAATCATCATGGAGAACCCAGTGCTTAATTTGTAAGTCAAAAGGTCCCGGAACACAGACAGGGTGCTGTTCTGGCGGGTCAGAGAACACATACAAAATCCACAGTACCTGGAACACACTGGACAACACCTGAGGACTAGCAGTTAACAGAATTAAACATGTCATTACAAACAGAGCATTATTTATTTACATGTATTAATCAGAGCAGTCACAATAAACACTCTGATCGATCGCCTCTGATCCATTTCAGCACTGTGGACAGCGTTGAAGATTAGCACCTACATATACCAACGTTTTTAGACACTAAAAAGCAAAAACCACATGCCAGCTCAGCTCGCATTTCGTTCACAAAACTCACAGCTTTGATTACGCTTCAGGCATCAGTGCATGGCATGACAGCTCCCTCTATCTCTTTTAAAATCAGGTTTAAAATACCTCCAAAATAGGCAAATAAGTGATTTTTGAGAAACTTCTGTAGGAAATAAAAGAGGTACAGGTTAGATAACATTAAATATTTAAATATTTAATATGATATATATACACTGAACAAACGTAACGCTTTTGTTTTTGCTCCCATTTTTCATGAGCTGAACTCAAAGATCTAAAACTTTTTCTATATACACAAAAGATCCATTTCCCACAAATATTGTTCACAAGTCTGTCTAAATCTGTGTTAGTGAGCACTTCTCCTTTGCCGAGATAATCCATCCCACCTCACAGGCGTGGCATATCAAGATGCTGATTAGACAGCGTGAATATTGCACAGGTGTGCCTTAGGCTGGCCACAATAAAAGGCCACTCTGAAATGTGCAGTTTTGCTTTATTGGAGACGGCTTATGGTAGAGAAATGAACATTCAATTCACGGGCAACAGCTCTGGTGGACATTCCTGCAGTGAGCATGCCAATTGCACGCTCCCTCAAAACTTGCGACATCTGTGGCATTGTGCTGTGTGATAAAACTGAACATTTTAGAGTGGCCTTTTATTGTCTCTGGATACGACACGTATACGATACATATACGACAGCGTGTTCCAGTTCCTGCCAATATCCAGCAACTTCGCACAGCCATTGAAGAGGAGTGGACCAACATTCCACAGGCCACAATCAACAACCTGATCAGCTCTATGCAAAGGAGATGTGAGGCAAATGGTGGTCACACCAGATACTGACTGGTTTTCTGACCCCCCCAGACCCCCCCAATAAAGCAAAACTGCACATTTCAGAGTTGCCTTTTATTGTGGCCAGCCTAAGGCACACCTGTGCAATATTCATGCTGTCTAATCAGCATCTTGATATGCCACACCTGTGAGGTGGGATGGATTATCTCGGCAAAGGAGAAGTGCTCACTAACACAGATTTAGACAGATTTGGGAACAATATTTGACAGAAATGGATCTTTTGTGTATATATAAAATTTTTTAGATCTTTGAGTTCAGCTCATGAAAAATGGGAGCAAAAACAAAAGCGTTGCGTTTATATTTTTGTTCAGTGTAAATATATAACGACTATCAACCCACGTTTGTATAATTAAATTTACTCTGTGTGGGCCCCTGCTAGCATAACATACCTGAGGTAGATGGGGAAACGGGAGAGGAACTACGAGCTAGGCTGCTGAAAACTGTGCATTTCTCCGTCTGTATGTGATGTACATTTGCCAGATGTTTTGAAAGATTGCTCGTATTCTCGGCCTCGATTGCCACTCGGAGCAGGGTGTCTCTGTCTCTGTCTGTGTCTCTGTCTGTGCAGGCGTGTGTGTAAGGTGACGGACAGACAGTGAGAGCCCGCCCCCACCCCCTGCACAGGACAGGCTACCACACAGATCTCTGTTCAGGATTGGGAACAGTGAAAAGCCATCATAGACAAATACCTTAATTTTTCCAATAACGTTAGCAGAGCCAATAACGTCAGTGCTTACTGATACTATGGTCTTTCTAAATTTAGCCCTGGGGCCCATTTAATACCTGGTTTTGGCACCCATCCCTAGATCTGACTGCAAAAAATGGATCAAAAGGGAGCCGAAATAACAATATCATAATGTCGCCTTGTAAAAAGCCTGAATTCATGCTTTGCCAGGTCTGTCTGCTAGATGACGAGCAAAGTTGTGATCAATCTGGGCTATGCTGTGCTCTGTGCCGAGACATATTTCCACCAAGTAGTGTGCCTTTCTCACTTACTGGGGCGGCTGTAGCTCAGGAGCAGGTCATCCAGTAATTGGAAGGTCACTGGTTCAAATCCCTGACTCCGCTGGCTGCATGTCTTGGTATCCTTGAGCAAGATACTGAACCCCAAATTGCTCCTGATGAGCAGTTGGCACCTTGCATGGCAGCCTCTGCCATCACGGTGTGAATGTGACAAGTGTTGTAAAGCGCTTTGATCTGTCAGTAGACTGGAAAAGTGCTATAGAATGCAGGTCCATTTACTTTTCTCCACGCCAGCTCTTTATTTGTCCTGTCTCTGTACGAGTAGCTCTGTACAGCTCCGGGTGTGCGCAAACGGCCACGATCAGTGGTTTATTATCCTCTCCTCCATTGCTGATCATGATCATCAGCAACATTAATGTCATGACGTCATTGTGAATGTCAACAGCAGTAGGCTTTCGCCACAGAGTGTCACACAATACCCTCTAGAGTTCAATATTTTCAACTCGGAGCAAATAAACACAAATTTGTGTCTATTCATTTGCTTTGTATGTAATCTAGAATGATTTGCCTCGCATTTGGTCTGAACGCACAACAAGGCAACTTTTTGTCTGATGTGCGATTGTGTTGTTATTCTTTAACTACTGTATGAGAAAACCTATAGGACCAAAGTAAAGCAAATGCTGTAAGGTGAGGTGTAGGATAGCATGGTGGAAGATAAAACATCATGCTGGCAGGGAGTTGTGCAGAAAAAATAGTCAGACTTTTATTAGTAGTCTCAAAAAAAAAACATGTTACAAAGAAAACATTCTTCACACAGCTCAGGACAGTTGTGGTGCTACTCTTAAAAAAACCCCCAGTTCATTCTCTCCCCTTCCACTCACATATATAGCAGGTGAGTCCGCCTTTCCAGTTCAAACTGGCCTATCAGGGCAGATCTCTACAATGGAGAGTTGACAAGGTTAAATAACAAATACACATTGTTTTCTTAACTTTCTCATACCAACAAGATCTAAATTAATTCTTCAACATATTAAGATAACTACTGTACATTCAAAATAAACAAATCATTTGTACATCATCCAGTATTTATCTTAATTACCTGTCATTTCATCACACATCCACTATCCAATCAAATCTGAGCACACGCTCATACACCACACAAAAAGGCTACTGTTGAGGCGTGCTTCCTCTTTCATCACCAGCACAAGATGGCCACCACAAAGGACTCAAACTCTCACAGGTTATTGCTTTGATTACAGCATGTCTTTTAATATATTTTGAGAAATAAACTTCTTCCCTTCTCAAACTCTAATGCTGAGTACAATTCTTTGTACTTATCAATAATGTTTTGGAACTAAAATTTAAATAAAGAAAACAGAAAACTGGGTGTGACTGTATGTCCACCTTCCTGAACAAAAAAGGGTTAAGCAAATAGTGAGGGAGCTGGTGCTTCATCACAGCAAACACAGCTAATCTACTAAGTTTCTGTGAAATAGATGTTTAAATTGAGTTTACAGTGATCCATTCATCCAGTGTAACCTGGCCTGTAAAATCCAGAGTATTATCTGTAAAATGCAGACATGCTTCTTTGCATGCTTGTGTTCCTGAGCTCGGGTTAAGGGAGGCTCATAAAAACCTTGTGCTTGGACCTGTCATAACTTTAATAGTCTTCATACTGGGAGCTGCTCAGCAGCTAGCTTGCTCCCTACAGATCTGACCTGCCAGCTTGTGTTTAGTTTTAAGTTAAAAGTGAGCATGTGTTGTAAAGATTCTGAATTGGCCCTGACAAGTTCTACCAGTACTGACCAGGGATTCAGACTGGCAAACTTCATAAGACTCCAGGCTACTGTCACATCTAGTATGTTTCAGCAGGAATGTAAAGCTCCATACAGTATATTTTGTTGCTGTTTTTATTTTTGACCCAGTAGGATGTCGTTGTTGGCTAGGCTCACTGATTTGTCTGTCCAAAAACAACAGGGGTACTCAGGAGGATGATTCCTAATAATTTTGGTGTGACTCTGACCTATCCTTTACAGTTGTATGAACCTTTTGCAATTGACTGTGAACAAACAAATGAGCAAAGCATGATTGTCTGGTCAAAGTTACCATAACTAGACATGGCAGGCTTGTCAAGCTTTGTGTTTCTCAACTTGTTGAGGTGGTGAGTATGGGGCTGTACTGTAGATCTAAAGAGTTTGAAGGGTGTTAGGGAATAGATTGCATAGGCAGAGTTTGACATTTGGGCTGGGGGGGCAAGCCAGATGTTAGCTGGTGTAAGTGTTTTTTTGGCCGTTGTGAGAGGAGTATATAATTAACTAGAGGTAACTAGTGCGCCTCACTTTGCACCCAAATTATCCGCCATTTAACTAGCAAAATGGAACACGCACTTAATGCACTAGCATCTTAGACCATGCATCATAGATTGTGTCAATAGGGCCCTGTGGTTGTGTGTGTGTTTGTGTGTGTGAAAAGGAGGGTAGACAAGGTGACAATAATGTTGCATTAGGGTTAAAAACTGAGATTCAAAACAGCTTTTATTTACATTGAAGATCCAATGGAAAGAATAAAAAAGACATGGGCCTAGGCTTATGTATCAGATCTGCAAAATGTTGATACTGTAACAACAAAAAGGGACACATTTTTCTTCTTGAATCTATATTGTAAGAGACTATGTTTTTATAAATATTATGATGATATTAAATCCCTAACCTATTGTTTACTGGTTAAACAGGCACAGGACTTTCAGCCTGGAGACCACTGTTCATGTCCAGTTTGAAACCACAAGTCACAAACGTAGTAATGTGACGTCAAGTGCATAACATAACTGAAGTAATGTATGTAACATAAGTACATTCTTAAATGAAGTTACAGAATTAACAGTTACTTTAACACACAATGTTTTCCTAAACCTAACCAAGTTTTAGTCCCTTAACCTAACCAAAGTGTATGTGGACGATGAAGGTCTGGTGTGGCTGTCACTGTTATGCTGCAGTGGTCACGTTGTTTTGGTAAGGGTGATATATGTTGTTTTGGGAATGACTGGCAATAGACCTATTCAGTCCTTTGGGTATGAGGATGTGTTGACTATATCATTGATACAAGAGCCAAATGGCCATCATGGATTACAACAGCAATGCTGCCCATTTAGTACCATGTCTTCATCATAGATCAACTGGTAAAGTTGATGTGTTTGTAGCCAGTAAGGATATAACAATACCAATACATATACTTATACAATTTGTTTTAACTTTTTCCTTGAGGTAGTTCTGCTTTCCCTCTATGATAAAATATAAGCAGCCAGCCATGACCTAAGCATGTGCAAAAAGTAGCCATGAATTGTCTTTGGCAATGAATCATTGGACAATGTACAATTGCAAAACAGTACAGCAGCCAGTAGCAGTCCCTCCATCCCTCTGGTTGTACCAGGGGGTGTGGCATAGGAGGACAGCCGATAACACGTACTCGGCCACGGGTCCCATCGATCTCCCTCACTCTTGTTGTCCAGCAGATGACCAGGACCACTATACTGATAGTACTGATATACTGATTATACTTTTTATACTGATATGTTGGTAGATACTGTTACAGTCCCACAACAGTATTGCAACAATTTTTTTTATCTTGATATTGCGATATTTGGTATATCGTTGCATCCCTAGTAGCTAGTGAGTGCATATTTAAGACCCCTTTGCAAGGTTTTCGTTTTAAAACAAGTCAGATGGAGAAGATGGAGTTTTAATCTAGAGATAATTGATGGTCACAGCCTTGAAGTGAGATGGTAATTTTGTCTACCTCTTTCAGGTGTCAAAGCCCCCTATTTAATCACTATGAATGCTGACACACATGACATGCCCCACTCTCCACACTCATCTACCAAATGCACCCTGACAATTTGGCGGTCTATTTAAACTGCAAAAATCTCCCATCTCTCCCTCTGCCTGTCAATGCCACCACTGCCCTGTAGGGTCTGACTGCGGGGGGGTTCAAGATGTTTTGCTCATCACTCCCCAATATCTCTATGCAAACATATCTACGGGGAGCGATGAGGTCGGAGCCTAGACGCCAAACTCTAACTATGTTTTGCAGCTCTAATAAACATTTCAAACGTGAGTTGTCTGACTGAACTAGCCTAAAGGCAAACTTTCTGCATTCAGGGCCAAATCCTGAGGCTGTTAGCTTAATCATCTAAAAGTTCATCAGAGTATTTGCATACTTTGAAGGTGGAAGCCTTCTGGGGATTCCTGACCAATGTGTTCTGTTTTGCTGTGAAATTCCTGCTGTCCTTTGAGTGAGACATGCCGGGAAATTGTGACTCAGATTCTCGACAGAAGCCAAATATAATTCGCTTGTGATCTCCCTGTAGAGGACGTGGCAGTAGAACCTCACAGATGAAGTGCTGACTGCAATAATACCTGACAGCACAGATCTGTACCTGTTTGTGTCTGCTGCCTTCACAGTCACACCTAGGCTTATGTATCAATCACAGTATGATGCGTGATTCCTTCTACTGTCAGCGCTGACTCATTCATTCTGTCAGTGTACAGTGTAGAACAGGACAGTACTGCACAGAGCCCTTCAATACAGGAGAATTCAGTACAACAAAAGTACACTATTTTAGTAGTAGACTGAGACCAATGCTACGCTTTTTTTTATGTCTGTGATAAACCCACTGTACACTACTGTACCTGCTCAGCAGCAAACAGCTGGCAGACACAGTTAACAACAAGCTAGTGAACACAGTGAAGTATTTAGCAGCTAAAGAGCCAGAAATTTCCTTCAAGAGATGGTGGCGAACACCATACTTAAAAGAAGATTGAATATTGCGCTCTCATCAGGTGGCCAGAAAATCCAAGTGAATGCTAATGCCAATAAAGTTTATGCAGCACTAAAACACACTAACTAAGTTCAAACAGAACTAAGTTCAAACAGAGCGTGGTTTAGTTATACCCAGTGTTTCAATACATTTAATTTGCTGTATTTCAATTTGAGGCGGGTCCAAACTATTGAAATGAAATACTGGCGAAACAACAGTTATAGTACATAGACTGAACTCAATCACTTTTAGTCTACTATAAATAAAACAATAATTAAATTTGTGATCTATAAGTTAAATATGTGACCCCGGAGCACCATCATCTCAGACCAAACAAATACATTTGTCGCTCACTCAATAAATATGAAACATCCGAACACACACTGCTTAGGAAACTCAAATTATTTTGAAATTCATGCCAAAACAGCCTCAACAAACACACGACTAATTAAGAGTCTAAACACAACCCCGTTGCGCCGTGTGCCTTACACTGCGCCCAAATGATCTGCCATTGAGAGTTAGACACGTCCTAAAAGCACTTGCACCTTGCACTTCAGACCATTTGCCATGGATCGTTTAAATAAGGCCCAGAGACTTGTAAACTGTTCAACTGCCACAGGTGAATTTAATTGTAATAATTGAAAACAAGTTGTTAGGATTTTGAAGGTTTTGTCAACATTCACATATTAAACGTGGCACTTAAACTATTTAAACAAATCTTTTGCTATACATGATGTCAAGTGTCTCTAATTTCTTTCTACTCCACGCAGGTATTAAATAACTGAAAGCTTTTGTTCAGGGATGCATGAAGCCAGGGCTGGAGGGGAACAGTATGAAGTGATGAAGGTTGGGGTAGAAGTACCGGCAAGAGCTTAAAACTACTTTCACCCCTGGGTAAAGGACTTTATCAAGCGAATACTACTGTCACTATTATTATTGCTTAGTCCCCTTAGCTAACACTTCTAAAGCCTCAAAAGGGCTGCGGGTGTGTCAGTTATCATACTTTGATGTGAATTCGGAAGAACACTGAAGTATCACCCATAATCGTTTCCCTAACAACCTCCAGTGACCTCCCCAGGAAACTTGTATATAGCCACAGAGGATGGACAAGATTACAGTAAAACTGGTTTTATTGAACCAATGAAACAGATGGGTCTTATTGTAAAGAATCTCATCTGCATACTAATTTACAGTACATGCACTGTAGCTATTCTGGAGCCTGGGAAGCAAATCAGTAGCTTGATATTAGGGTAATACCTGAAAAATTTTCCTTCAGCTGGAGATGAAATCTAAACACAGGGAGGCAGAGCTCAGCTCAGAGAAACCATATGGCACAGGAGGATTTTATTAAACAGTCTGTTAGAACCTACAGAACCTCCACCCTCTGCTAAAGAGCTGAGAAATTATCTTTTATTCCACATAGTTTACTACATTTGGATCAGATACCATGCAAATTACACATGAACTAGTATTGTATCTGTACACCAATGACTGCACTCACAGACATAAGGAGGAAGGTTAGACACCAGAGCCAGATTCTGGTCAGCTTTTACAGAGGAGCAATTGAGAGCATCCTGACTGAAAACATCACAAACTGGCATGATTCATCACGGCCCAGGACAGGAAGGCTCTACAGTGGGTAAAACCACCAGAACATCACTGGTACCATCGACAGAGCATCAGTGACATCAGTGAAGTGAGATGTCTGCACAGAGCCCAAAGATACTAAAAGACAACACCCACCCAGCCACAGTCTGTTCACCCTGCTGCTGTCTGATAAAAGATATAGAAGTGTCTGCTGCTGTACCACCAGACTACAGAGCAGCTTCATTCCTCAGGCTGTAAGACTTCTCAATTCATCAACACTCCATTTTATAAAATAGATGTAGCACTAAGGACTCAAACATAGTTTTGTTTTTTAAATCCTTGTGTTTTAAGAAATGACAATACATTAACTTTGTAACCTTGTATTATTAGAAGAAGTAGCACTGCTAAATTTTGGCATGGATTCTCCATCCATCTGTTCATTGGCAGCTTCAGGACAAGATCAATATGTGTATCATAGATTATTCTCCTTATCAGTTTACATCCTTACTGCAGTGCATTAGTTAGTGCCTCTGCTATTTTCTTGCTGGTTTCTGTTTTCTGTGGCAGGCCCAACAAGATTCAGAGAAGGTGACCTTTACTGCCCCCACCACCACCCCCACCCCCTAAACACCCCAACCCATCCCAGACTTGGCAATGCTGCTCTGTTCATTAGAGGGACTTTTTACCTCTCAAACACCTGCCACCATTCACAGGCGAACAACAGAAAACCTCAGCTTCAACCTCCACACCTCTGTCAACACACTTCCTACTTGCCTGTCATACACACGCTTGCGCACGCACACACTTCATTAATGCAAATATTTTCACTGGTGTGCTTGAACTTGCTTGTTTGTGTGATGGGGGTGACGGCTCCCTTTGGTTGCTTATTATGAATGCATTACTCACTGTACAGACAGATGGCCAATCAGGGTAGAAGGGTGGGGTATGTGCTGGGGTTGTAGGGGAGGAGAAGAAGATTTTCTACTGTCAGTAATTAAACAGGAAAGCTGCACTTTGGTCACTCAGCCAAATAACACTCTAATGGCTCAAAATGTGATTATGAAATTCTGCGTCATCTGATTTGGCTTGATAACACCACACACATACACCTTAAAACCCTAATGTGAAGCCACACTCAGATAGAATGGCTCCTTTCTTCCTATTAAATACACACAAACACAGCTGTGTTACATAATTGTGGAAGCATACAGCATAATGCCTGACAGTAATTCTAGTTATATATGGTATGTCTGCTTTTAGTCATGTTTCAGAGTTTCTTCTAGCAACTGACACTGACTGAACATCTCTGTCTTCTAAAGATTTTGTTTGCATACAAAAAAAGTGCAAATTCTCTTGGAAATGGTGCTGCTAAGCTACGTAACTAATGTAACTAAATTTATGTTAGTCATTTTATCCCAAACCATGATGTTTTCCATCACCTAGCCAAGTAGTTTTCTTGCCTAAACTAACCAAACCGCAAGAATATGTGAGTCAAGTATGTCTGTTGTTGGTTCACTGCTACGGTCAGGTATTTATGCGAATGGTGATATATGCTGTTTTCGTATTCACAGGCAATTGACCTACAGTATACATCGTTTAGGTGCAAGGATGTGAAAGGGCCCTAAGCTGTCACACTTTGACACGTAAGAAAATGTAATGGGCAAAAACCAAATTGATTGTTTACGAGCCCATTTTGTAGGAGAAGTCGTTGGACTGAAAGAATGCTGGTTTAACGTGAATTTAGTACTGCAATTTTCTGGTAAAGTCCACCTTCTCTAGGTTAGCCTGATTTGCTAAAAATACCTAAAACTCAGATACCTCTTTGCACATTTATTGTGGATCCAAAGGTTTCTAGTCTCATGAAGGCCTATAGTGTGCCAGTTCTACACCAAAATTAATGTCTATATGTGTATGTATGTATTTGTATAAACACATTTAAAAGTAGGCAATCGACTCCTTTCACAGCACCAGTGACAAGTCTGCCCATTTTTTTTAACATCCTAAATTCAATGTTTTTTTTTTACAAAGCTGGTGATGGAAGAAGATAAGGTGTGAGACATCTTGCTTCTTTCTCATCTCTGTTGAGAGTTTCACATGTGCAGTGACCAGACAGCTGACAAGGCTCTTGTGACACAGAGGTCACTGACAATGTAACGGTTACTTTCTCTTTCAGTGCCGACTGAACGTTGTTCGAGCGCTGCTGAACAAAAAGGGATAGATAATATAATAATTAGCCACAAAGGTGTTGTGTTTTCATCACAGCTTATCAGAGCTGGACCCGATAAACACCTGTGACTACTGCAGAGTCATTTGATGCAGGAGTGAATGCAAAATGTACCTACTACATTAAAGACAAATGCCAGATGTCAGTGGGTTTTCTACCCAGTGTGAAAGGGGTATTACAGTATCTGTAAAAAATTTAGTTTTCATGACCACAATATACAGCTCCTATACCTGTGTTTTACACTGTGTGTACTGTATAATACCTGAGATCAGTTTACCATTCAGCAGTAAAACAGCAGCTCAAGGTGAGTGTGTTCTTGATTGTCCATATGCAAGAGGTATAATTAGGTTCCCCACATGCTGCTTAACAGCACACCTCAGCCTCATGAAGCTCCTGGTTTACCATCTGAATACCAATGGCCATCTGCATTAATATCGGTCGCTTGTTTTCAGAGGACTTTAGTCTATATAGTATTAGGAGCAATTTAGAAAAGTCGCTGCCAACTTAATAGCTACAAACCACACCACACACGGAATTAAAGTCAAAGCTCTCCATATGCTTCACATAAAAGCTGTCTCTGCAGTCTGCATGAGGGTATTAAAAAATGAAGACAGAACAAGAATAGAGAGAGAAAAGAATAGAGACACAAACATGGGAGACAGTGGCGCAAGCGTTGTATCCAAGTGACATTAGATCCTGTTAAATTCATTTTCGTCTGACCACACATTGTGTTTGTGCCCCGGGGTGAGGAGAATGTCCATTTTGCATATAATTTCACTACCTATGAGCCAGGACCAGGGCTAGATCCCCTGCATACTGCAAACAGGCCACTCATTACAGCCCTCTGTATTACAGGGCACAACCTCTGGCATACTGTCATAGCAATCTGCCCCGCACCGCCATAAATAAACTCCAACTATGCCCCCATTATCAGCTCATGTCAATGAGAACAGACAAGGCGTGGACTTCAAAGACTGTGGTATAAATGTATATTGGATCAACTGGAGATGGGAGTCCAAATGAAGGGGGCGGGGGTTGACTGGATCACAGACGCTGTTGCTCTCAGCACTGAGATAATTCACTTAATATGCATTGCTCTGTCTTATTTCCTTCAGCCCCCTCGCCCTCGTCAGCTTGGCCTAGTTTGACTGTAGCAGCAACATTGTTAACCTCTCCAGTCCCGTTCATTCCTTCCACTGTGTTGAACTTCAGGGTTACAGAAATAGGTCAAGCAGTTCATCGGAGTCTGTGTCAAATCGAAGTGAAATTTGAAGCTGAAGTATCGCAAGGCTGGGTACAATCACTCCAGCTCCTTCGAAGAGATATTTATGGAAAAACCCTGTTTACAGACAGGACTGTTTTTAGATTATTGAGCGTTTGCCAAAGAGAGTCTGTACTTTCTTTCATTGCTTCAGGCTAGTCCCAACTTTTTTGGTTTTCTGTTGAGATAGAAATGGAAGTTCTCAGTGTTTGATTAATGATATGTCATCTCTTATATGGTTCAGTCACATCCAGATGAGGCGAAACCAGAAAGCATCTCCTCGAATTAGCTGTATGCAGCTAGCGAAAAGTCGTCATCAGGGGCCACAACCCATCCAGTCAGTGTCGACCTGCCTCATTGGTCATCATAGTGCTGCATCATTGGGCCTCAGCCAAGCAGGTGTCAGGCTAGCCTTTGGGGGGCTCTCCTCACGGTCCAACAGAGCAGATCCATCTGCTGCAAATTGACAAGCCGTAAGTGCTGTGTTGGGTCCACATATAAATCCCCATTAGGCTCGGATGTTACCTGTGAGAGTTGGTTATTGACTTACTGGGCGTTGGCTTCAAAACAATATCAATCTCATTTGGGGTTATGAGGACTAATATCAGCTGCAGGTAAGTTAATGTACACCCAGTGATCATCTGCATCCAGGAGACCCTGTTTCTAATACACACTGCTGTGTCAGTCGTAGTTGGAGAGCTTCTCTGTTGTGCAGCGAGCTGCTAAAAAAGGAGCTGAGTCTATTTCTGCCTCCATCCATCCCCTTATTACACTCATTACAATTAGTTGTGCCCACTCTATAGCTAAAGCCCTGGAATAACACTTACTCATGGCAAATTACAGATTAACAAAATGTTAGAGCCAATTAGATTCTCATTTCATCAAATGTGTCTTAATTGTAGGATCGGCAAGGGTCACTAAAAGTTTCACAGTGGTATGGTATTTAGGGTATTGTATTGCTCTCTTATTTTGTGTCTTTACTGTGCATGTTTTTAACTTCTTCCTGTATACTATCCTGTACCTCTTGCATGAGTTTAGTTTTGGTTAAGGGTATATCTCTTATTTTCTTTACTCTGGCTATGTACAGCTTGTACTGATTTTAGACACCTAAAAGAAGTCCCACCTAAAAAAAATATATAAATATATCCGCTTAAGAGTAAGCTGTGTTTTTATAATTTTTGGCGCTTGGCAGCATTTTCCTTTGGCACTACATTTCGCACATGCGTAGGAATATGAACATTGTACAGTTGAAGGAAGTGGTGAACCTCAGCCCATCCTTGCTTGTCAACAACTGAGCCTTTTGTGGATTGCCCTTTCATACCCACTTATGATATTATCACCTGTTACCAATGAACCTGCAGCAGTAACATTAACCAAAAACATCAGATATAATATTGGCTATATCTCAAAAATTATTTTAGTTATTCTTAATAGCTGTCATAGGTCAGATTCCAACGTATCCAGGTTGAGTAAGTTATAGAATTAAAGTATAGTGGCATAGTGCTGAGGATGAATTGTGGGGTCTCACAGCCTGAAGAAAGAAGCTGCTCTGTAGTTTCATGGTACGGCACTAAAACAAAGTTTATTTTGTTTCACCATCATCATCTTTTGTCCAAAGGGCCTGGCTTAATTCACAAAAAAATGAAAGTTCCTTGTAGAAGCTTTAAACACCATATCATGTCTTTGCTCTGTTTTCAGTTGAGCTTATATCAAAAAGCAAGTGCAAGTTATCACATTATTTTTTATTTATGTTTTACACAGTGCGCTAACTTCGATTAGGTTGTATATTTTTGGAAACCGCTTTAAATGGAAATGACTTGCTTTTTTAATCAGTCAATATTCAGACTTAAACTTAAACTTAAACTTTATTTATTTATATAGCACCTTTCATACATATGAAATGCAACACAAAGTGCTTTACAAGTTAAAAGACCTGACCCCCCCCCCCACACACACACACACAAACACACACACACACACGCAAGCACACACATACGCACAAGTACACGCACCTACTCACTCACTTAGGCATGCACACACAGCCGCAAACATACACTCGTTAAGATATGATATGGCTGGGCACTGAGGATCCAGGTGAGGAAAGCATCGTTGGGGAGCCATCCACGCTGGGAAACATGTAGATCCGTGGCCACAAGGGGGCACCGCCACAGGAACCACCCAACCAGGACAGACAGAGGAGCCCACACCACGGCTGTGGAGATGGCCGTGGTGCAGTGCCACCCCATCCCTCCAGGCCAGGACAGCCCCCAGGGCAGCACCCCCACAGGCGGATCAAACTACTCCCAACGTGGAGGGCCCCCCGTGAGGAAAACACTGGAGCTAGAAGATAAAAAGAAAACAGGATAAAATCAACATTAAAACAAGTTAAAAGTAGTTAGGAATATTAAGAAAGAGACTAAAAGAAAAAAGCTAAGATACCATTCTTAAAGCTGTATCCTAAAAGGTCCTAAAAAAAAACAACAACAAAAACAAAAAAAACAACATAAGATCTGAGTAAAATGCCAGAAATGACTAGTAAAAGGAGTTTGGAAGAAGGATAAGAAGACATAAATTAAAAGCCAAGTTAAAAAGGTGTGTCTTGAGCCTGCTTTTAAAAACATCAACAGTCTCTGCGGCCCTGAGGCTCTCCGGCAGGCCATTCCACAGACGTGGGCCGTAGTAATAAAAGGATGCCTCACCGTGGGTTTTTGTCCGAACACTTGGGATTACTAAAAGGTTGGAGCCGGAGGACCTCAGGGTCCGCGAGGGTTGGTAATGTAAAAACAAATCAGATAGATAAGAAGGCCCAAGACCGTTAAGACACTTAAAAACTAACAAAAGAACCTTAAAATCAGAGACCTAAAAGAGATCAAATAACTTGCAATCAGCTTTCCAAGGTCAAGAATAAACTTTAAATGTCAACTTTTAAGTCAACATGCATGAAATTTATATCAGTGTATATACAATATATTTTATGTCATGAAAACTTCATGGCAGCTGCTAAATGGACCTTGAGACTACATTTTGTCAGCTCCTTTTTCCAAGTTAAAAAATTTACATAAAATCTCAACTTGCACTTATAAGACGTATGACTTGACTTTTTGACAAGACTTGAAAATTGGATTTATTACAACTAGCTTGCAACTTGATGTGAACTTAAGGTCCTTTCAGACATAACTTGACAATGGTACCACTGTACTCTGAAAGCCATTCTTACCTGTGCCACCACAAAGGCTTTTTGCGACAAAGCGGAGAGCGGCTAGCACAACTCAAATCACATTGTGCCTAAAAAGCCCATTAACTCAAAAAACAAGACAGCTCTGATTTATACTATCTTTAAAATTGTAATCTGTGTAATATAATATTATATTCAAACAGGCAATGAGGAAAATGTTTCTAAACACTTGAAACCATTTAGGGACATTTAAGAAATGGGATGGAATAATATCGTAAGCCAATTAAGAAAAGGGGAGGAAATTGTTGATGAGTTGTTGTGGGAAGGCTCTCCAGTTTGTTAGCGGGCCTGTAAAATGTCAGATACTGACATTCAAAGGTCATCTGAGCATGTCAGTACATTTGATTTGAGATTAACATACTACATGATCTCGAGTTGATGTGAAGCTACAAGAGCAAGAGCACAATGTCAATCAAACATATGACCTCTCAAACAGCGATGCATCACCAAAAGCTGTCTGTCTAATTTCCTCGTTTATAAAGACCATTCATATATGAAACCTGAAGAGGGGAGTAGAAGGAGGAAGAAGAGAGAAGCAGGAGGTATGTTGTGTAGACTCTACTTTTTATGTACCCAGTATATTTGATTGGAAGTAACCTAACAGAGAGTGAAGAGAATTAAGCTGTAATACTGTGTGGGAAATGTTCGGTCCCTGTGGTGCTGAGTTTGAGCAGCTTTTTCCTGACAGATTTGCCTCGACTACTTAAACACTATTCTCGGGATCCTTCCTCACCTGGGGGTGTTGGCCTTCCCTGCGGGGAGTGATTGGCTTTAAAATGAGATGCCAGAATTCTCACCTTAGTGCATCTCAAACAGAAAATAGCCCACACATGTTCCAGAGAAGGATGTGGGCCTCGCTGCTGTTTGATGCAGTCTGAATTGTGTGCTTGCTCGGGCGAAAGATGAAAAAACTGATGTCATACCGGAGGTCAGAAAAGGTGATCCAAATTCTTTTTGAAAATTGATACAGACCCCTCAACAATTCTTCAATGTAAACTGTAAAAAAGTAGTGTTCATGGCATGTAAACAGCTTTCTAGTAAGAATTCCACAATGCACTAATGCAATCAATGCATGCATTAATAGAAGGAAAATGATATGCTATGGTACAGAGAAAACTATTGAATGCACTGTATATAATATAGGGTGTTGTAAATAAGTGATTAAGGGTGTGATTTCAGACACAGCCAAGATTAAAACCTCAAGTGCAGCGTGTTATTTGACGTCAGGTCATTCCCAAAGCACCCATAAGACAAATCATATGAGGGACCATGGCTTTTCAACATTTGTAAGGCTGACACCACTGGATATTTTTTTAATGAGCATGTATGTGGCGACAAAAATATATTCTTGACTGGAGGTTGGGACATCTCTAGCCATGTTTGTGGTGATAAAACAGGGTGTATTTGCAGTGGCCAAATGATCTTATACTAATCTTAACCAAGTGTGTTTAGTACCTAAATCTAACCAGTTCATCAGCACTGTGTTGTCACAACATAAAAAATGGAAACTGAACCCAAAGAAATGTAAAGTTGCAACATAAAGAAATGTTAAGTTTCAACATATCAGTGGTTTTGTACAGACGCGCATTGCCAACATTTATTCTGACGATTGGGTTGCACAGAGGATGCTGGTATGGTGTCTGTGTCAAACAACTGTTATATTGTATGACAAGACTTTGTGGGAGTCTATGATGTCAACCTTGTTTGGATCCTGAAATTACGGACTTACGGTTCTATTATGTATTTTCATTAGTTTTTCTGTTACTGTTTTTTTAATATTTCTAATGCCATACATGTCCGTCTCCATCTGGATAAAGGGTGGTGGAGTGGGAAAACACTAACATAACAAGTTGAAGACTTTGTTACATCCCTGACAATATTATTCAATATATTTTTATTTTATCAATATACAGTATATGAGAATGTCATAAAAAGGTAAAACTAAAAGAGTTGATGCATGTTGATGCTGGGAAATGATAAGTGCGTAAGCTTGTTGTGATGTGCATCATGATGCTACTTTGTCTGGCCTTGTTGGCCATGTTTTGATGTGTGTCATTTGTCCGATGAAAAGCTGCAATAATTGTTTGTAGATTATTCAGAGTGACTTGAGCAATGTGTTTGGTAAGACATGATTCTTCTGAGCTTTCCAAATGTCCATTTTGGCACCAGAAAACTGTCTCTAAAAAATCCATTAGACATGAGACCAAAGCTAGCTGGATAGCTAAATACCATGAAGCATAAGTGAGAAATCTTTCTGTCATTTTAGTGAACTGAACCTTCAAATGTGGTCTGAACAAAAACTAGTTCCAGACTGAAATACTGCCATGGAAGATTCAAAAAGCACATCTGATGGTTCTGGTGGAATTTAGGGGTAAGGTAACAATGGTTCTAATTCTACGTGATAATACAATAATGAAAATATAATTGTGAATTTTCTATTCCATTTCTGCCCATAGATCATCCTAAATTCCCCTAAATCCTGTACACTGACCTTCATCATCACTTGGAAAGCACTACACTTATACTTGATTTTCTTAGTTTTTGTCTCCAGACTACGGAGCCCTGGGGGTGACATGGATGTGTTTTTTTTTTAACTTGCGCGTGCAAGTTACTATCTCGCACATGCAAGATACAGTAAGTCGCGCGAGATACATATAGATGAATGCATCCATATGAAATGGACTAAAAGAGTGGTCATGCCCTTATGAAAAAGAAGTTTATTCAAGTGTGCTATTAGTATACTTCTTTTAAACGAAAAAAATAAGAAAGTATGCTTTCAGTATACTTTTTATGTACTAATCAGAGATATACTCAACAAAATTATACTTAAGTATACTTGGCTTATACTGACAAGTATACAGAAAAGTCTAAGTATGTGTGGCCTATACTTGTACTTAATCTTTTGATCGAGATATACTTAAGAAAAGTATAATTAAGTATTCTTGCCTTATATAGAAGGTTTAAGTATACTTGGCTTGTAGTTGTGCTTACTCTTATGATAGAGCCTATTAAATATTTTTGCACACATATTGGCTTCTTTGAGGTAGTACTCCAGCATGTTTTACATACTATCTTATAACTTACATGTTAAAGTTTATAGTAACACATCAGCTTTGGGGTGGAATAGCTGAGAGTAAATAGTACACAAGTGGAACTGAAACTGATCTTATATGTACACAGTGTTATTAACCCACACAGAAACAGATAAACATTTGCCTGATTTTATTGACAATTCTTCCAAGGTGTGAGAGTATTGTAACAGACTTGATTCATACTGGCTGCTATTATAAGCCATTACCAGAATATGAATACATTTATATTTAAATCTCATCACAAAACATCAAGTCTCTCATCTCATCACAAAAGGAGTAAGTCTCTTTATGTAATACATAAATCATTGGCTACAACACGACTCATGACCACTCTTTTAGTCCATTTCATATAGATCCGTTCATCTATATGCATCTCGTGCACGCAACTTACTGTATCTCGCGCGTGCGACTTACTGTATTGCGCGTGCGAGATAGTAACTCGCACACACAAGAAAAAACACATCCATGTCACCTCCAGGGCTCCGTACCAGACAAACTCGGAGTGGAGGACTCTTCTATCACTTGTATAACCACAAAACTTGGACACAATTCTTTATTACCATAGCATCATAAGTGAGGTGGGTCCAAAAAGAAACACTTTTTTTAACCATGCCATTGTTGCCATCTGCCATCCTCTCCTGTTAGCCAAGCTAAAAAAAATCATAGGGGTTGATGCCTCTAGCACCAAGAAAGTGGATACAAGTGGAAGCAAGTGACAAAGAGGTGTGGATAAACATGAATCCTTGAAGAAACAGTCCATTGGGCAGTCAGTTGTCATCACTTTGGTACATATATCATTTGTCCATCGTGTCTGTTTTCATGAGCTACAATATGTAAGTGCCTGGTCATACAATAAAGTAAAAATTAATTTCACAGTGAGCTAACTGGTGACATGCTAGCTAGCCAGGAGCCACAGGAGCTTGCTTACTAGAATATAAAAACCTTTTATTCAAGATTTGTAGAATTAACATCTAATAACTGATTGCAGATCTTGATACATCTCTTCTGTTGAGTATACTCCAAATAAAGGTTATATAAATGTGAATGGTGTTACACAACTCGGATGACAATCACAATATCACGAATCACAATATTTGTTTACGATTACTTCTTGCTAGAAAACTCCTGCATCATGCACTAACTTACATACAATTTAACTTTACTTTCATTGTCATTAGATTGGATGGGGACCTAATTTACGTGTTGGGCCACAGACTACAAAAAAATGACAGCTTTAGTTTAACCTAAACCAACAGTTAGTCCAAGATGTTGCTGTTGGGAAGATATGGTTTATCAAAGATGCTGGCAACGCAACACAGTACACAGTGTAACCACAAAATAAACGTCAGATACAGTAGGTCGGACAATCATGTTTAACTATATACCTGTAAACATTACAGTTACTGCTGAAAATGGCAACAGGTTAGTTTCAAATGCAAATCAACTGCCAGTTTTCTACCTGGAAGAAACTGTTGTTGTTAGTGTGTCATCACAGTGATTCTGTCTATAGCATCCTCCATTTTGGACTGTGTTTCTCCATTTCCTCAAAAGACAGGAATGTCAAAGATAGTTTGTAAATGGTCGACAGGTCACTTAGCATGTTCAATATAAAAAAAGCAAAAACTATGGCAACTCCACTGATTTTACCCAGTATATACAAAAGTGAGGGCCAGTACTTGATAGCCTTTGAGTAGTAAGTAGTGCAGACACCCTACCTTCTTGTACTTACACATCTTTACAGAGACCCGTCTCCACCACAACATCCCAGATCAAGATGTTGCACAGACCAACAGACCACAGGACCTCAGCAGTATGAGGGGAGGTGGACTGCGTTTACATCATTGATGCTTGGTGTTTAAATGCATGAAGCTTGAAGGAACTACAAACTCTAATTTCGTTAGCATGTGTTGTATAATAACACATAAATTACCTTGTTATTTGGAATATATGGGATTTCTTGACAATCAACTAATGTTAAATTCACTTCCGTTATGAGGTATTGTTTTTTACACTAAAAGGTAGCCCAAGCAGAATTTGATCTACCGGGGCCAACATAAAAATAACTCCTAGACCTAATTTAAGAGCATGGCTTTCTGATACAAACCACAAGTGTTTAATGGCTCCAAACAGGCTCAAACAATGAGTCAGATTACTATAGGCTGTAAAGGGGAGAGAAGCTCTCAGAAGGCAGAAGGCTGTCATTATCTGCCATAAAAAGACAACCTTTATTTCAGCCACAGGAACAGGATCCATGTTCAGTCTGCCTCGCTATCTTGCAGCACCATTATCATTACCCACACACAAACTGCTGTTACATGGACAGGCTGTTTGTCCTGTAATTGAAACCATTCTGATTAATTTCAACTTAACTGTTTACACAGGTGCTGAATAAAGTGGTCCGATAAGGTGTGTGTGTACACGCCCCAAAGCACTTAATCCGAATAAAACTTTTTTGACATGCATAGAATGGTTTCACCCACTGTGACGCTTCTAATCTGCCAATATACATCAGCTGAAAAGATACAGGAACCTATCAAATGGAAGTTTTCTAAATGTAATTTGACTTGTTCAGTTTTCTGGGAGCCTGCTATGACAAATATCCTTTTAAAAGTATCGTATTTTCTTATTTCTTGGCTGATCAGTAGCCTAAATGCATACATCAAACGGTTTATAAAACATTACAACTTGGGATTCAGCATGAAAATCTTGTACTCTATATCATACATCTTTTGACCAGCCCATCCATATCAGGATCGACAACCATATAGGTCGACAGTGAAAGCAGCTTACTGCGACCCATACTGACATTTGTCATTAGGCCGGACCTCTGGCAGCTGTAGTGATTATTAGGGCACCAACAGAGTTAGGTGAAGTAGTATAAAAAGTCTGCATAGAGAGGAGGTTAAGGAAGGATGGACAGTTGGGATAAACAACCACAGGACTTACATCCAGGATGCCGCTGTTGGTGTCCAATGTGAAACAAAAGTCAATGGTGAGTCATTTTTACTTACTAAAGTAGTTAAGTTATGTCAAGTACTCAACATCTATAGATTCAGAACTAAACTGACATAAGTAACATAGCTAATTTTAGCCCAAACCATGATGTTCTCATATACCTAACCAAGTAGTTTTCTTGCCTAAACCTAACCAACGGAGACCATACAAAAAAGGTTCTGTTGCTGGCATGCTGCATTGGTCTCGTCGTTCTGGGAATGTCCAGTGGCAATCGACCTATAAAGTCTTGTCTATGTGAGGATGTGTTGCTTTTGACAATTTATAGTTATTTAGACAAAATTTTAACTTTTATACAGTATATTCTTTCCATATTCATTGTCTGACCTGAAATGAATACTATCTATTTAATAGTATGAGTGATTTGACTGCAGTTTTGTCTTTCATACAGAATAATGTGTTTTTCTGTGATAACATTGTATTCACCTCTCTTGCTTGTTATTGTGCAAAAATGTATAGGACATAAGCACTTTGATTGGTCCTCCATATTTCTTTGAGGGGAAGTGTTTGGCTTGTTTTTATCAGCTCATGGGATGCTCTCAGTCATTCCGTGTGAGACCAAGTCTATTAAAATGTAATTGAGGCAGTGGTTGTAAAACATGCTCAGTGAGCGACAACAGATGCAGCATTATGTGTGCTGTTATATGCCCTCTCTCCCTCCCTCTCTGTGCCCCCACACATTGTACATACAGCAACTCTGATGACTATGTTGCTAATAAAATCTGATGAGACATTTGATGGTTGTGTAAATCCCTGAGAGATGCATGTGTTTGCATAAAAAGCCCACATTAGTTCCTCATGTATTTGTGTTCTGAGCATATGGATATCCCATGCTACGAATGAGCCATTATTTGACTGATCAATACACCATCAGCAAAGTGCTCAGAGCACAGTCATTAGTCATCAGCTCAGCCATGAACAAGTGAGGATGTTTTAAAATTAGAAACATTTACATGATATGATTGACAATGTCACCACTCATGTTTTGTCTGTGGTGCATATTTATGCAAATTACCATCATCTGACTTGATCCATTAACACCTTTGGAACTGCACAGCCACTCATTACTGTGTGCTATTCCTCAAGACTGCAGTTGTATAGAGCATTTACGGGATCTGAAAATGAGCCAATTTTTCTGTTACAGCTCCTGCAACGAGTGCTGTTGTCTCTGAGTGACCTCGAGGTCTTCTCTTTAAATGCATGTACGGTTACATTTGATTGGAAGTATTGATCGGGGTCTTATTGTTGTTGCACAACGTTTTAATGGCATTGTATGAAGCGTAGCCAGAATGACTGAGTGGTAGCATTGTGCCAGCCTTATCAACCAGAACAAAAGTCAAGCTGGTGCAAAACTCCATAAGCAGATCTTACTCAGAACAAGCTCTGAAAATAGCATATCTGGATTGATTTAACATTAGCGACCAATATCTTTTGACGCAGTGTTGAGTTTCCTCATCATTCTCAGTCAGTTGTCATTGTTTTCAGCCTGGCTGTGGCAATGCCTCAGGCCTGTGTCCATCTAGTGAAAATGAAACAGCTGATGAAGGTGATTCAGGTCTGCCTTATGTGATTCAATGCAGATTGAATCTGACTGGATGGGTCAAGTGGGTCAAAAGCCTGTCTTTATTTTAGCCTTATTGATTGAGACATCTGATGGAGCACAGAGGTTTTTCAAACACTCGCAACAGTCACATATACTATTTTGTGAAATGAAAATTTAAACATTTCTATTCATTGTGGATTCATGGAAGATTTTTTTCCTGAAAATGTTAGCACCAGTAGATAACTTTCTGTCAGGAATTGAAAAGTACAAACCCTTATTTCAATTTCAAGTGTAACTATTACCTTAGTAATGTCAAATCTAATCATTTCCTCAAATTTGAAATCTTTTCCATGCACAGAACACTATTTTGCACAATTTCTGTGAAGTCCTGTACTTTACATTTCTTTGACCATTCCATCTTTAAGAGGGAAATCTAGTGAAATATTCAAGAATAAAGTCTTTCAGTCTGTCTATGCTTTTACACAATGATCTTTCCCTCACCCTTCCCCCATCTATTAAACCTCCCTGCTCTTTGGCACCATTTTCTGGATGATGAGTAATAATCCTCTGATTGGCTCGAATTTTACTGGCAAACTTCCCGAATCCCTCTAATATTTTTGACCATGAATGAATCGACAGATCATTTGATTTAGATTGAAACAAATAATTACATGTATACAAAGAACACTTTGGCAGTGATTTTGAAAAATGTGAAATTTTGATCTGTGTTGACATAAAGTCAGGAGGCCACCATATTCATGTTCATTGAGGAATAATCCAATGGCAACCATGCATATCTATGCAGAATTTCGTGGTAATCAAGCCAGTGTTGTAAAGATATGTAGTTTTAGACCTAATTCTTTGACGTACAGTCTAAATGAGCATAGTTGAGTTTAAGTCAGAGGTATAAATCAGAGTAAAGTAGAGCAAATTCAAGAACCTTTATTGTATTTTGGAACAGCTGTTGAATTTTTTTCCATCCACCTTATGCCCTTTAATTTGTAGTGCTTTTCAATTTTCATTTTCACGGAATGCGGAGAAACAGTGTTAACTTTATGCCAAAGACGTCTATGTATTTTGTTGCAGCTGCTGAAGTTAGCATGCTAACCAGATAGCTACAAGAGGGGATAGTCTGATAGTCCCTAGAATTTCAGCTGGGAGATATATGCAAGTGGCGAGATGGCTAAGTTTCACAAGCTCTCTTCACTTTTAGTGTAATAACATCGGCTGTCATGTCTTCTCTTCCAGGAGTCATAGTCCTTGTCAGAGCCGCTGTAAATCACCACCTTACTTTATCTCTTGTCTTCAAGCTGACCTCCGTCCATCTTGGAGGCTATGTTCAGTCCCAGTCTGGCGTCCAGGTATGTTTACTGATAGCCCACTGAGCCTGGTTGAGCTGAGCACTGTTGCCTGCAATGACTCCTCCCATGATAGAAGGTTGCAGTCATGACAGACTATACGGTTAACTGAGCTAATTTTAGCTAGCTACATCCAAGGATAGCTAGCAAAGAACAGCAATTGTTGGTTATTCTGGTGATATGCTGCCCCTTACATTTTTGGAATTACCGATGAATTCTGGTTGTATTTTACAAATTACAGCTTTATCTTTAAGGTAGTAGAGGAAGCTTTACTTAGATTTACTTTAGCATACAGGTTTTCTTGAATCTTGTACCTCTGTTTGTATAATGCATCATTACATCAAGCACTCCATTTAGGCTTTATGAGGTTTGTATTTCCTCTGTAAAATAATCCCTCAACTGTAAATATCTGGAAAAAAAATCTTGTTTTCTAATCCTTATCTCTTTCAAATCCTGAAAACTCATTATATTTCCATTCTTAGTTATTGTACACTTTGCTTGCTCCCTTTTCTCTCCCAAGATTGAAGTTTCTGTCATTCAAACTTGGTTTGAAACTATCACTGCAAGCAAACTAGCTCATCAGTCTCATTCCCCTATCTTATTTGTACTGTTTAATTAAATCAAACCAAATATTCAGTTTTTGGGAACTTATTGGATCTATTGAATCTTGTAGAGCCTTCAGTTTAATACTACCAATTAGGGACTGGACTGGAATGTCTGCAACAGTCATCTCAAAATCTTTCTGATTTGTGCTATATTCTTTGTCACACAGCTAGATTATTCGTGCGAGTTGTGCTCCATGATAAAAATCTTTCCAATCTTAACAGGAAGATACTGATAGACTGGGGTAAGTGTTAATTTTGATAACTTCAATTGCTCAGCTGAAGTCTAACGACATCTGATAATCTCTTTAATCAGAAGATGAATCTGATCATCATTTGTTTCATAAAGATGAGTTAGTTGTTTGTTTAATGCACAATATGTCATTTCTGCTGGTCAGGGTCCCTATCAAAATAAAATACAACATTTGCTGAGTGTTGTGCGGGGAAAGCCTGGTGGAGCAGGGCAGCTGCACTGCTGCTCAGAGGTGGCCAGTTCTGATGGAGAGAGTCGGGCACAGAGCAAGACCTTCTGGAGGGATAAACATCAGATTCTGCTCCGATCTGGAGCAGCAATCTGCAGTGGTGACCCCCATTGTCAGTTGGTTATGTAACTTATTGTAATGTTGACAGCTGACTGCAGCTGCCCGGAGCAAATAAACGCAAATTTGCATCTTTTCAGTGACTTTGTATGTAATTTAGACATGCAAATGATTTCACCTGATTCACCTGAGTCCTGAGTTCAGTGATTCACTGGAATTCAAACACACACAAAACCTCGTTGTGTGCTATGGCTCACTAGCATATGGCTAATGTACAGTAAAGTAAAAGTAAAGTCTGTCTGGGGCCAAAAAAAAAATTAAAAAAAATAGAAACACTTGCGCAGCAACGCAAAGCACAAACGATCCTGGGGTCAAACCTGCACAAGTAATGCATGGTGAAAATTTGCTTTGCTGGTGATGAACACACCAGTAAACAACCACCACTGCTAATGAAAATGTATCTGATGATGATGTGCAAGCACACTTTGGCTCTCACAAACACACAATAAAAATTACTGAAAGGCAAATTATAGTACTGGTATAGGCAATGCGTAATATAAATACTTTTACCCAGTCTAATAGATAATATTTTATATTTTTCTCTCAACAGCCATGTGGGGACCACTGGAAAGAACAGGACCTTTACTTTCCAAAACAAAAGGACTCAATTTATATATACTGCATATCCACATAGTTGGCCATTAAAATCAAATATATCAGTATTGGTCTTTGAAAACCTCACATCATTCAACTTTTAACACACTCCATCTCACTCTCACTCTATGGCTACCCTCCGGCCTGACTGCAGCAGCGAGTTGTCTGCCTGTCTGGCGGGAGGTTGATGGGTGATTCATGCTCTCGCCCACAGGAGGCAGCACTCTGCCGGTGTGACTCATTTGTTACAGCTGTTTCCATCACCACAAGGACGACAGAAAAGAAATAAATTTTGTCTGAGAATTAAGTTTGGACTTTTTTCCCTCCTTATTAATTTATGTTTTTTCTCTTGACAGAATACTTCATATGCATGTTTGTCCTCTCGACCTTTACTCTGCTTTGAAGTGCTACCTCACATTGTTTTCATGTGTATATGTTATAAATTGGTTACTGAGAGGCTTGAGGACAGATTTTCAGTTTCCCTCCCAAACAAAAAAGTGTAAATCTTGGCTAGTCCTTGCAGGGGTTAAGCAGAAGCAGATATAATCTGCTGCTGTGGGACTGGAAATATTATCTGCCAGGCTCAGGATAAAGAGCGAGGCAGCAGCGGAGGAGGGAATAGTATGGGGACAGATGAGGATGGGTCGGGTGGTGGAGAGATGAAGGTTTGGGGGGAAGTGGAGATGAGGTGATGACACCGTTTATGACACACACCATTAAGCTGCCAATGAGGCAGCAGATCTCTGGCTTTTGGGATTCTCTCCCCAGGCTCGTCTCTTTTTGTTCACCACATTCCTCTGTCTTCTCGCTCCTGTCTGTTTCTTTGGTTTCTCCCACTGTGTTGATCAGTGGAGGTTTTTAGCAGGTAGCACCCAGCAACACATTACTCTTTGTCTGTCTATCCTGTTCCATTGTGGGCTAATGAATCAAACACAGAATACACAGCACTGGCCATTCACAATGTCGACTGAGGTTACCAGTGTGAAAGAACAGACAATTGTGAACAAATTGCGGTAATGTAGTCTTTGTTTTTTTAAGTATTATTATTATTATTATTATTATTATTATTATTATTGTTATTATCATCATTATTATTATATTATTATTGTTATTGTCATTACTGTTATTATTATTATTATTATTGTTATTATCATTACTATTATTATTATTATTAGTTACTCAGCTCACATTAAGATGGTCTTTGTGCTTTTATTTGTGTGGTGTCACACCTCAAACTCTGACTGACTGATCTGACTGACTTGATGATGAGGCAAAATGATCAAATCAAATCAATTGTATTTATATAGCCCTAAATCACAATCACATTGCCTCAGTGGGCTTTACAAACTGTACAGTGAACAACAGCCTCTGTCCTTAGACCCTCGGTTTGAGTGAGGAAAAATGTCACATGTTGAGAAAAAAACCTTTTAAAAGAAAAAAAGGAATGATCTGTCTGTAGAATATCAATCATTGCTTTACCATGGCTGCAATCTTTTTAGATAGTTAAAAATATGTTCATCTCAGGATAACATTATTTGTTCATGATAACAGGTTGAATAGCTTGAGAAAACAATGGTCAGAACTGTTTGTTTTCCGAGATTACAACCCAATTAATCCATTATCATGAAAAAACAACTTTGTGAAGCCAAGATAGCTTGATGACAACTTGTGATCTCCAGATAACTGGCTAAAAATATGAATTGCTTCTACGGCCTATGATTTTGGCTTAATTACCACAAAACTTCACTTTAAACATGTTTTTTGTTTTTTTTAAATATACTGTTAACGAAAGCGACAAAGTCTATCTATAGTCATGCTAGAAGGCCCTTCACTTACACACTCGCACACTAACAGACTTTTATACCAGGGAAATAAGACAAATGAATGAAAATTACAGCTTTGTTATTCTTAAGCCCTCACCACTAGTGAGGCATAGAAAGCTACAATGGGCGTGAGAATGGCAATGGAGGAAAGGAAATGTTGTTAAATATGATGGTTTTCTCAAAATTGTTTGTTCACTCCAAAGTGGGACGGCTGCTGTCCAGGGTATAAACAGAGTCAGCTTGTAAATTACACTACTTCATTGTTACATTCTAAACATTAGTATGTCATGCTTACATAGGCATAATATTTTAACACGGTTAATAATGCTTCCACTTGGTATAGACCAGATACATGTATTTTGGTCGTGTTCTGTCACTTTATAATATCTGTGTGGTTGCGTTTAAGAGAATGCACCTTACGTACTCCCCAATCTAGCTAATGTTGGTGGTACGTCATGTTAACAGCACTGTGCAAATAGGTTAAAGAGTGTTTATTTTTGGTCATAATTTGATCATTATAACTATGTACAGTTGCAATCGGAAATATTCAATCCCTTCACCTCAAAAGACATTATAGTGATGTGAATCAAGGTTAATGAAAATATATGACAAAAAGCCTAATTAAAAACAACAAAATAAATGTATTGATATATTTGAATTATTTTGAGAACATAAACTGACTTTTTCACTGAATTTTTCATTTGAACTCAATGTTAAATCTTTTCACAAAAGGTGCATGTGCATTATCATTCAACCCCCAGCTCCAGTACTTTGTGGAGCATCCTTTAGCCTTTATAACTGCCAGTAAGCATTTTTGGTAAGTGCTGACAAGCTTCCTACACCTTTCTATTCGAATCTTTGCCCGTTCTTCATGTGCAAAAGCCTCTAGCTCATTGGTCAATATTTCCAGTTCCTGCAGTAGAAAAACATCCCCACATCATCAATGACCCACCTCCATGCATAAACGTGGGGATGGTATTCTTCTGGTCATAAGCCTGGCCTTTCTCACACCAGACATACCGCTGGTCCATGTGTCCAAACAGATCCAGTTTAGTTTCATCAGTCCATAGAAGTGTCTCCCAAAACTCTGCAGTCTTATCCAAATTCCTCCTGGCATATTGCAGTCGACCTTTGATGTTCCTTGTGGTCCAGAGTGGAGTGCTTCTTGGAGTCTGGCCATGAAGTCCTTGTTTATTCAGTGCTCGTCTAATAGTTGCCACTGAAGCACTTGTCTCGACCTTCATCAGGTCATCCTGTAGGCATTTTGCAGTAACACAGGGGTTTTTCTTAGTTGTCCTGATTAAGTTGCTGAGGGCTCTTGATGAAATGTTGGGCTTTCTCCCACGGTCAGGCAGGTTTACAGCAGCGCAATAAGTTTTAAACTTTCTTATAATGCTCCCAATGGTGTCTCTTGGAATGTTACATTTTTGGGAAATCTTCTTATACCCAAGGCCCTTCAGGTGCAATGAAATAATTTCCTCTCTCAGCTTTTGTGGAAGCTCCTTAGTCTTACCCATGATTGCAACTCACCTTGAGCACCCTCATGGATGGGGTTTATATGGGCATCACAGCTGAAGCAAATTAATGATCATTATAGAGTTCCCAAAGGCTTAATCATGCTTAAACTCCACCTTAGGCCATTAAAAACTAGCAGAAGGTCTTAAAAACAGCAATATTACATAGGGGTTGAATAATTGTGACTTGGCTATATTAACAAAATATACTGTAACACACGAATACTACATCATACATTTTCTTTGTTGATTTTATGTATCACTCAACTGATAAATAAGTCATCCAAAGCAAAATCTAGCTCTTTGAAAAAACTTTCATTGGTAAATCCTTGCAATCTTTGGGGGGGTTGAATGTTTCCGATTGCAACTGTATACATGCTAACATGTTAGCAATACACATCTAGTATATTATAATTTGGAGTCACCTTTCTGTTCGCTTAACACAGCAGTTCCCAAGCCCCCTGCAAATTGCACCTTGTCAATGTCATACCTGGCTCAGGCAACTTGTGCACGCAGTGCAGCACACACGCCAATAGACAGAATGTTGTGCACCATTTGTGAGATGATAGGTAGGAAGAATTATAGCAGACAGACAGACAGATAGATAGATTGATAGATAGATTTTTTTTTGGTGAACATTCTCAAAACCTGTGTGTAATATTCTCTGCCACAATGTCCACATTTCTGTATCACCAGCATTATTTTGAATAAGTGTTTTCATAGTTCCGTGTCACCTGTTGTAGCGGGGGGGACTTTAATTAACGGTACACGAAGACGCTATAGTGACGTAGCTTTGCCTTCCCGGCAAAACTTGGGAAGCTTTTGTGTTGGTAAAATGGGTTGTGATGCTCTCTGTCTGTTGATTAAGTTAGCATAAGTTATTTTGTCTTAAACTGTATATAAACTTAACAATATCATTGTTAACACACTGCTCAATATTTACGTTTGGTTTGGTCGGCGAAAACCGCCGTTTAGTTTGTTAAATTTGACGGATATTTTACCCTCATTTGCATATTTTACGACCTGCTGCAGGAGACTGAGAGAGCGACAGCCTGTGTGTGTACTGACTGTGTCCCTCGCTACCCCTATAGGTGCATTATGGTACAAAATTGTTATTTGTAACTTTGTTATGTACTTTTACAAAGTACTGCATAGTTTAATAACATGAAAATAAGCCATATATTAAAGGTGCAATTTATTTTTCTCATGAAGAAACTATTCCTAGTTCTCATATAAACTGGAGTGTTAGGCACTTTGTGAGAATGTTACATTTTGTTTGTTTATAAATTTTTAACTCAGTATTCCTGTTTTATTTATAATTTAAGTTTCAAATACATTTTGTTATCACTGTAAGGGCACACATTATTTTGGTGTGTACATTTTATTTATAGCAGTATTTTTTTATGTATATTTTTGGGGAAACAAAAAAACTTGGGAAGCTTTTCTGCTGGATACTGCGAGAGCGTCTGACAGCCTGTGTGTGTACTGACTGTGTCCCTCGCTACCCCTATAGGGAATAAATGTGCAGATCCTGATTCCTGGTCTGAGTGGTGTTCTTCAGTTTATAAGCAACCACATTAAAGCTGCTACATAAGTTCGGGGAGCTGGTCCATCAACAGAAATAATGTGTAAAAATATGACTTTTTCAGATCCACATTGGAAAAGACATCTGGTGGCGAGAGGAGAAAATCCAATCCACAACTAAGGATACACTCTTTGTAAAAGAGTTGGCTGTATCCATGAGAGGGGCAGTGGGGTTGAAGGTAAGAAGCGGCCCTGGAAAGGAATGACAAACAAAAAATACTCAAGCACAGCCTTGCTTAGCACCTTACAAGCTTGAAACCCTTTAAGGTATGCTGCACATCTCCCTATAGCGAATATCATCTTAAAATTATCATTTCAAAACTGCATGAAAACATTCAAGGCAGACAAGAGTGCTGTCACTTTGCAGCCTTTGGAAATATTTGATCCAATCACAGTGCATGTACAGAACACAATTGTGTATATATTACTTTTTCCTGTTCTAGTGCACAAATTAATAAAGTAAAGATTAAAGTAATCATAAAACAAGGGTAATTATTATTCTGCTTTAGTCGATAGAGAGGACAGAGAAGGGGAAGAGGGAGAAGCTGGTGGGATTTTACATTTCCCTGAAAATTAAAGCCCATGAAAAAAAAGGATAAGAAAGACAATTGAAAACAGCTTGAAAAATATGTAGTTATGGACAGTTTATTACAAATGGTGTTTTTGAAAAGACTGAAATCCTTCCTGAGAGTGCTCAGGAAAAGTAACATCTGCGAGAAGCTGCTGGTGACTTTCTACCGCTCTACCATCGAGAACATCTTGATACTACTGCATCACGGTGTGGTTCTCCCACTGCACCATGGCAGATAGGAAGAGTCTCCAGAGAGTGGTCAAGACAGCACAGAAGATCATTGGTTGCCCCCTCCCTTCCCTCATAGACATTTACTCATCCCGCTGCCTCAGCAGAGCTGAGGCAATCACAGGAGACAGCACCCATCCTGCACATCACCTGTTTGACCTGTTACCCTCTGGCAGGCGCTACAGGTCCATCAAAACCAGAACAAACAGACTCAGGAACAGCTTCTTTCCACAAGCCATCACTGCACTGAACACAAACGGGCACTGACATTGACACACGCGCGCGCACACACACACACACACAAACACACACACCACCCATGGACAATGTGCAATAATTGTAAAGACTATTTTACTGTACATACATACAACCTGCACCACTGCACATATTTATTTATATTTTTATACTCACACTGCACTACTGCCTTGTACTTTTTACTTACTTACCTTGTACTGTTTTACTTTATTTCATGTTTGTGTGAAATACTCGGATGCTGCTAGAATTTTGTTGTACACTTGTGCAATGACAATAAAAGGATTCTGATTCTGATTCTGAAATTTTATTAACGTCTCTATCAGAGTTGGGCTAAAAAACATGTAAAATTCAAATGTTTTCATGTGTATTATATAATTTTTTACAAACACATTGTATACATATTCAGGAAATGCATGTGGTCTGATCTGAACTGATAGATATTTTTTTTATATTAGTTTCTTATTAACCCTATGCGTTAAACAAGTGTCTTTTCTTTTGCCCATTTCGGTACATTAATGAAGGAAAGTACATTTCCCCTCCATTCAGCAATCAATTAAAGATAATACACAGCAATTCTGCATTAAAATCTAAAGACGACTAGGTCTTGTGTATTACATTATCCCAATTTTTTTCCAACCATGTTCAAACCCAAACCCTAGTTATGTGCACAATGTAATTGTGCATATCATTAGGTCACCGTCGCTACTTCCAGGTTAATGAAGACAGGCAACAACACAGTCACAGAACTTGACCTTTTGGCCAGGTTTGTCTTTTTGGAGCCTTTTGGATAATTTCTTCTTGCTTTTGGAGCCAGCCTATATATTTTCTAACAGTAAGTCAATGTTACTAGGCAGTCAGTTATGTCAACGTGTGGCAAATTTGCTAGCAAGCCACATTGACTTTGCCTGGCTGGAAGACAGTTTTTCTGGAAGAATGAGCCGTTAGCTAGCTTCAAAGCTTGTTAGTGAAACATGCAGGGTTTCACAATTAACGTTTCAAATAATGGGCAAGATGGCGCCGCACGAGTGGCAGCTAGTTACACTAGCTCCAAGTGTTTTTCTGTGGTTTAGTGTGTTTTTGTACTTTTCTTGTGTTTTTTTCTCCGCTAGTCTCAGTAGGAAGTGTGCACCTATGGAGGTACAACTCCTGAGACTACGCTTTTGTCTATTTTTCTTTCTGGGACTATTTAAGTCGGCATCAGCGGACCCTTTCAGCCATGGCTCCACCGTTTACACTCGGGAGCAGCTGTTAGCACTGCGCAACACGAAAGTACTCCCCGTGGAAAGACTGGAGATCCCCAGGGAATTAAGGAGAAGGGGATGCAGAGCTAGAACAAAGTGCCGGGAGAAGAAAAGACGGTATAAACCGTGTATACCATCTGTTATTATGGGGAACATAAGATCTCTCCCTAATAAGATGGAGGAGCTAACGGCGCTAACCAGGCTGCAGAGGGAGTACCGGGAATGTAGCCTTATGTGCTTCACAGAGACTTGGCTAAATGAACTCTCACCGGACTCACATGTCACTTTGGGCGGATTTCAACTCGCGAGAGTGGACAGGAAAGCAAAGGAGAGCGGTAAGAGGAAAGGAGGGGGCATAGCAATGTTTTTGAATGACAGATGGTGCAACGTGGGTCACATCAGGGTGAAGGAACAGTACTGCAGTAGAGACATTGAACTGCTAGCGGTTAGCATTCGGCCATATTACCTCCCGAGGGATTTCTCACACATTATCGCGATAACTGCGTACATCCCTCCATCGGCCGATGCGGCTGCAGCCTGTGAGACCTTACACACTGTTGTATCACAGCTTCAGACATCGCACCCCCAGTCCCAAGTGACTGCAATCAGGCTTCCGTGTCTTCCACTCTCCCTACCTTCACCCAGTATGTGAAATGCCACACCAGAGACAATAGAACTTTGGATCTAATGTATGTGAACACCAAGGACGCATACACCTCTTCACCCCTCCCCCCACTGGGCCGCTCTGACCACAACCTGGTTCATCTGTCCCCTGCATACATACCTATGGTGAACAAACAACCACCCACCAAAAAGTATGTAAGGAGCTGGTCTGAGGAGACCAGTATTGCACTGAGGGACTGTTTCGACACCACAGACTGGGATGTGAACCTCACGGGGATGACATCGACAGCCTGACATCCTGCATCACAGACTACATAAATTTCTGCATGGAAAACACTGTGCCTTCCAGGAAGTTACGGTGTTTCCCCAACAATAAACCCTGGGTGACCCCAGAGCTAAAAGCCCTGCTTAATGAAAAGAAGAGGGTTTTCAAATCTGGGGACAAGGAGGAGCTGAGGAGAGTGCAGAAGGAGCTGAAAAGGGGAATAAGGAGAGGCAAAGACCGTTACAGGAGGAAGCTGGAGAAGCGCCTCAAGGGGAGCAATGCCAGAGAGGTCTGGAGAGACACAAAGGACAGCAGGAGGGGCCCTGAATCTGGAGACCAGGACTGGACAAACGAGTTGAATCTGTTTTTTAACAGATTTGACTGTGCCACTTCTCCCTCCCCCACTCATCAGAGCTCAGACCTTACTGTGCTGTCACACCACCCCCCCGCCTCTCCCTCCAGTACACCTTTGACACCCCCACACCACGCCACCCCCCTCCACTCCCTGCCTGAACCATCCACACACCCCACCCCCGACCTCTCTCAACAGGAGTCACTCCATGGCCCCACCAACACCCCCAGCCTCTCCATAACAGCTGATCAAGTGAGGAAGGAGCTGAGGAGGACCAAGACGGGGAAGGCTACTGGCCCTGATGGCATCAACTCCAGACTGCTGAAGGACTGTGCAGATCAGCTCAGTGGAGTACTCCTGCACATTTTCAACCTGAGCCCCTAGAGAGATCCATTCCTGTGGAAAACATTGTGCGTGGTTCCTGTCCCAAAGACTGCAAACCCCAGCCCAACCACTTCAGGCCAGTGGCTTTGACCTCTCATCATATGAAGACCATGGAGAGGATCATTCTCACCCACCTTCGACACCTGGTGAACAGCAAGATGGACCCCCTGCAGTTTGCTTATCGACCTGGCATTGGTGTGGAAGACGCTGTCATCTACCTGCTGCACAGGTCACTTTCACACCTGGAGAGAACTGGGAGCACTGTGAGAGTCATGTTTTTTGACTTCTCCAGTGCTTTCAACACAATCCAACCATCACTGCTCAGGGGGAAGCTGGAAGGAGCTGGAGTCGACTGCCACCTGGCTGCATGGACCACCGACTACCTCACAAACAGACCGCAGTATGTGAGGCTCCGCGACTGTGTGTCTGATGTGGTAGTCTGCAGCACGGGAGCTCCACAGGGTACAGTGCTCTCTCCTTTCCTCTTCACACTCTACACATCAGACTTCAGTTACAACACGGACAGCTGCCACCTCCAGAAGTTCTCCGACAATACAGCCATCGTTGCATGTGTGGAAGAGCGGAACGATCTGGAGTATAGGAAGGTCATCACCAACTTTGTCGCCTGGTGTGAACTGAACCACCTGCGCATCAACGCCAGCAAGACAAAGGAGGTGGTGATCGATTTCAGGAGGAAGGCTACTCAAACCGCACCGGTGAACATCCAGGGTTTGGACATTGAGATCTCGGAGGAGTACAAATACCTGGGTGTTTACATAAACAACAAACTGGACTGGACACACAACACAGGTGTCCTGTACAAGAAGGGCCAAAGTCGTCTCCATCTGCTGAGGAGACTGAGGTCCTTTGGTGTGTGCAGGACACTGTTAAAAACTTTTATGACTGTGGTAGCATCGGCTATCTTCTACGCTGTGGTCTGTTGGGGCTGTGGAAGCTCAGAGAGGGACAGGATGAGACTCAATAAGCTGGTCAAAAGGGCTGGCTCAGTCTTGGACTGTCCTCTGGACTCCATTGAGGAGGTGGGTGATGGACAACCCCTCTCACCCCCTACATGAGACTGTGGGGGCCTTAAGCAGCTCCTTCAGCAACAGAGCTTCACCCACAGTGTAAAAAGGAACGCTACAGCAGGTCATTCATTCCAGCTGCTGTCAGACTGTTCAACACCAATACCCTTAATGTAGCACCATAAGCACCTACTTATCTTGCACTACTTACCACTTCTACCTCCGCCATCTTGTGCAATTATCCTGTTCAATAATGCCATTTTTTTTTTTTTACATATTTATATTTTCTTTCTCTTATCTAAATCGTTTTTAGTATTTTGTCCCTTGTACTTATTGTATGTCTGTCTACCTGCTCTTGTACTTATTGTATGTCTGTCTACCTTCTACTGTCACAAGTGAATTTCCCCAATGTGGGATGAATAAAAAGTCTAAAGTCTAGAACTTGTACAGGAAAAGTAAATGTTTTAGTTTGAAGAGTGAAACGCTTTATCAGTTAAACACAGACGGAAAAACCGAGTGGCCCTCTCAGACCTGTTCCCCAATGTATCTAAATGTGCATCACATGATGCTACTGTATGATTCATAGCATGTGAGTACGTTTATGCTTGATTCCTTTTCAGATACCCTTACCAGAAAAAGTTTAATGGCAACCCTGAACACGGCATGCATTATTACTATCTAGTCCATCTGTTGTTTCAAAGACACAGCATTTTATTTGGAAGGTTTTTGTTTGAATGGATCCTTAGCTTTAAGGTGAAGTATGCATATTCATTGAGTAATTGTTTCAGCACTAGTGTGATTTTAATGGCAGTGTTTGTAAGAACAATCTACATGATCTGCAAACATGCAGCTATTCTTTTCTTTTCTTTTTTTTTGGGCCTTTCCTTTTCTCTATATTGCCACGATGAACATGGATTTAGGATCATCATTCTTGTAGAAAAGAGAAAAAAAATGGTGTCATATCAATCTCTCTATCTCTAGTATTGCACAGTGACATTACAGTAAACGCAAAACAAAGATATTAATGTTGATACAAAGACAGGCTACTGTGTATGAGGGCCCCTGTGACACGCAAAAGACTACTGACAAATTCCTGTGTGGCCAGAATGGAGGGGAGAGGGAAAGTTGCCTGACAACGCCACCTGGGGAATTGCACCCCAGGAAATACACTCTAACCAGTACCCTTACTAACAGAAGGTCACACAGATTCGTTACACCAATGTATAAAGAGGACGGGAGACGGACTTCCAAATATAACAGAGATTTATTAATTTACTATATTTAAAAGAACACAAAGATGCCAAAAGTACACGGCCTGGGTGTCGACATAGTGAACCACTGTTAACTGCGGTAAAAAAATAAACAAATGGCAAGAACAGGGCTAAGGCTTAGCTTGGCGGACAGACTAAAGCCAAAAACAAAGGGGAGGGGGGGACACAACTCAAACCAAAGAAAACCACTACAAACCAAACCACCACATGCCACGCCAAATTAAGGGGAGTGAGAGGGGAACCACCACCGGGGGAGTCTGCCGCACACTACGCCAGCTCCTGTCCTGGAAAAGAAAGAAAGAAAATTATAATACCGCTTGTGGTGGGACACTCAGGCAGTTAGATTGTACAGTTAAAACAGGAGTCCTATACTAAACCACACACACCCACAACACTCACACCCACTCATACAAACAGAAAAGAATGAACCTAATAACTAATTGAGTGACTGAAACCAAATACAAATATACAAAATAAACAAAGTAACAAGATAATAATGAAACAAAACAAACTTAACACCAAGACTCAGCTGTGGGCGGGGACCAGGAGTAGTAGTAGTCCCATTAACTAAAAGCAAACCCAACAGCTGGATATTAAACTAAACAAACAACAAAAGAAAATATTTAACCCAAAGGAATAAACCAAATAAGCAAAAAGAAAGAAATTAATCAAATCAACAGGAGTTGTGGCACCACTGCGCAATCAGGCCCAGGTGATATTAACTGAGAGTGGAGGTGAAGCAGCACTCAACCTGCCACACCTGCAAAGATATTGTTTTTTTGTTTTTTAAAATGTATTCTGCAAAGATTCAGAATACATTCAGTCATTAAATATGTTGTTTTATCATTGAAAATGTAACTCAAATTTCAGTACATTAACACTGTTTTATTTTTACAACACTATGGTGATGCAAGTCAATTCATTAGCTTGCTAACATTAGCTACAAGCTGACGATGCTAACAATGTTAGTGTTGGGGTAATACATACGACAGTAACACAAGGAGCTAACGTTAGCTACGTTGACTACATAATGCAGAGTAATAATACACTTCCCCCCAACCAAAACAAACCAGCTCATTACCTGTCCAACAGAGACACAGCTACCATGGCGTCCATTTTCAGGCACTCGACTCCATCAGTTGTCTCCATCGTTGAACAGCCACTCCAATGTTGACTCTCGTTTCACCTCTTGAGCTATCCAACTTCTTTTTGTTTGTAGCCTTCTCCAGTTCGGTCTGTCTTTTCTTGTTCTGTTTGGCAGTACAAGCTGCTGTAGGTACAGCTGCTGATAAAAAGTGTGGCTGTACTTTATCTGCCATTCTTGTCTGTAAACGATGAGCTCATGCGTAGACTCCGATCACATGAGGTTAATGATAGGCGGAGTCAGTGCAGGCTGGGCAGGTAAGGACAGGTTGATAGACAGGTAGGCTGTCCATACAATATCTTCAGGCCACTAAAATTGATTGGATGAAGTTATTACAGCCCTGTCGCTGTCACAGACCGTAGGTTTTTTTCCTTTTTTTCCAAAGCATGTTATATTTTGTTTGCTGTCTGGATGTTAAGAGATTTTATACAAATATAATAAAAAATGCTTCTGAACAGAATTATCAACCCCAGCTTCAATGCAAGGGAGAAGTATTTGTGTCAAACAAATTTCATTAGACTTCCCCCCCTGCATATTTGACTTTCCGGATGGGTTTAAAAGATTGGCTCATCATACTTCATTTGTGTTCTATGTTCTTAGGATCTGGTGCCAGCAGACATTGGGAAACCTACCAGACGATGCACTTTGCGAATGTACAAAACTTTTTGCACACGTGTGTGACACATCTGGTGCTACGTCTTCCAGGGGAAACACTGGAATATTACAGCATATTGCATCTCTGCCCATAGACCCCCTAAATCCTACTAACCATAACTCATTTGCCATAACCACAGTCTTTCTCAAAACGTAACTATACTTAAGTTGCTGTTGAACATAAAAAATAATGTTGGTTTCTAGAGGCCCGTGTGTGTGTGTGGCCCAACCGGCATTGTGCTTCATTTTAAAAATCGATCAGGTACAGCAACTGAATCCATCTGTTTCTTCATCTCCACTTATCTTCACATCCATCTGTATGGTACAACTAGTTAAAATGTACTGTACCATTCTTGGTCAGCCTTTTCAATATAATTTTTCTGCCTACTCTTGTTTTGTCCCTTTCTCCCATCTCTGTCCTTTGCTGAGCTGGCCATTTTATAAGCGTAAAATCCCTGATAAAGACAGCTGTAAAAAGCCTCACTTGCTTCTGGTGTGAGCAGTAGAAAATATGCTTGCGTTGCTGGGTTTGGCCTAAATCTATTTAGCTCCTCTGAGCTTCATCTATTGGCCATTATATTACAGTGCATTTGATGATCTAGCTCTATTTAAACGGCATATGTACATTGCCAGAGAACCATTTCTTCTCTTACTTGTTTACTCATTCAGAGTATTCTGACCTCATCCTTGGTGTTTTTACATTGTCAGTCTTCTTCCTTCCATCCTCCTCCTGCTCTATTTACAGCATTGTATCTATTTTCTTTCTCATTCCAGACCAACCTACCAGTTAATCCGACCTTCCTGCCTCTTGAATTCTTGTCACTCTCACACTATTGTCAATCTGTCAGTATGCTCTATGTTTGCCTCCCCTCCTGATTCATGTGCGATAGACTACCTCCAATTGACCCACCCCATTGTAACAGCAGCCTCAGTCACATTGAGCCTATTCATATTAACATAGCTCTCTTTCACTCCAACCCAACTTTCCCATCTAATCACAAGTGTCCTTGTTTACTTTTCTCCAGGTGAGCTTGAAAACATTGCTTGTTTTCTTGACCGAGAAGGATGGTGCATGGATGCACAGAATTACTGTGGGTAACAGATGGGATGTGTTTTTTCAGTATTTGTATATACTGGTACGGTTGTAAGAGACATTTCTTCCTGGTCTTTTTTGTTTTTTTCCCCCCATTCCTTCATCTCTTTCCACAACAGCTCATTTAATATAACCAAAGCTGCAAAACGGAGTTGTGTTTGTGGGACGGCAAAACTTTTCCTTGAAAGACACACATTGAATACAGCAGACGTCTCTCCCACACTCATGCCTTTCCTTGGTTTGACTAGACCTGACCTTTATTTACTTCTCTTCCTTGAATGAGGCTTACCTCTCTTGCCCATTTACCCATTATTACTTTGGCTGATTTATGAAGAAAAGCAACAATGATACTGTCATTTTAGGTGTAGAAAAAAGAACATATTGTTGATACAGCCTGACTTTTTCACCCTTGATAGTTCCCCTTTGTCCCTTTGGACTTTATTGTCACAATGTTCCTGATCTCAGCAATTATACAGTTATCATACCTGTCAGAAATTATGAATAAAAATAGAAAAATTAAACCCAGCTTGTAATGAATAGAAATCTTCTTTAACCTTTGAAATAAATTGATGGGATTGTCATTAGTTACTAATACAAATAATTGAACATGTTGGAATTTCGACCCGATGCTCATGCTTAGTCATCACCAAAACTAATACAATATATCATCTGGGAACCATGAATGTCTGTCAAAATTGTGTGCCAATCTGTTCAGTAGATGGTGAGATATTTCAGTGTAAGTGAAAACTTTTGTCTGCTGGTGGCACCAGAGTCATTAGCATTAATCCTCCGGGGATGTACAAAATGACACTCCATCTGATAGCTGTAGAAATGTTTCACTCTGGATGAAAGTGGTGGACTGACAGAGGCATCCCTAGAAACATTCCATATTCCACTACCTAACTAAAGATTGTCAAATTGAAGCACACGTGTTTACCCCGACTCCAACCACAAACCCCCTTAGAAATAACAGAAAGGCTTTTTTCATCCTATAATATGATACACTCAAGATGATAAGAGTGACTATGCTTCTTGTTGTTGTCTTACACCATCTCTACATTTCGGCAGTTCTAAAGCATAAAATGTTACAGGAAAAATATGTTGTATTCATTCACATACACATATTTGTGAAAATCTGTGAACATGTGAACATTTTCAGTTTCTTTTTGCATGAAAGCTGTCCCTACTTTCACCTTTGCACCTGTGATCTAGGTGCTCCGATATTTGCAGAGCATAAATGTGTTCCCAAGAGGATGGACCCTTTTGATTTTATAGGTTGTATTGTTTTCCCTCCGGTACCGACCTCAGGACAACGTTTAAAGTCCTAGCTCTACAAGTGGCTATGAAACTGTGAAAAAAGCAAAATCATCAGCATGTTCTTCATTCACTGTAACATACTGAATGATGGAGATAATAAAATTTTCTAAATGGAGTCATCTCATTGAGAGATTAAACAGTTGTTATCAGTATGTTACAGTATGGTATTCAGACCTTGGTATGTCATAAGGAACTAGAGATAATGTATGAGAGAAAGGTGCAGCATCAAGCAGAAAAGATACAATATAATACAGCACTTCCCTGATGAGATTTTGGCTCGGCTTGTTTGGCAATGCAAAGTGTTTTTATTGACTCATCAAAGACATATCCTAGGCTCTGTGAGAAAGCTATTAGGCTGGTCAACAATGGCAGCCTGTACTGAAAGCTGAGGGCTGAATAAGAATGAGAGCGGGGCTGTCTGAATGCCAGCTGAACGGCTGAGGCGCAGCGACCTCATTTGGAGTGTGAACCCTTGAACGGCCCATTCCTGTCAGTATTCACAACTTGTGTGAAGCAGCGTCTACACGCCCATCACCACCACCAGCCCCTCAACCCCAAAGGCATGGACCCAGTTCCAACAGAAATGATGACTTTGGCCCTCAAGCAAATACACAGCCCTCTGGACATTCAAAGCAATACACTAACACCAGAGAAGAGCTATGGAGAGGCTGAAACGTGATGGAGAGGAAGGAATGGGAATGACAACATAAGCAAGGAATGACAGAAAACAGTGGATTAAATAAACAGAAGAAAACACAGGCAGTACATTGGCTCGTTTAATCATGTAACCTTTTAAAAAAAAGCCTCTAAAACCTTGCCAAAATGTGGTGCATCAAGGTGAATTTATAACATCTCCACAAGGCCTATAAATGTCTTTGAAAAAAAACAGATCATTTGACTGAACAGCCATTTATTCTCACTTAATTATTAAAGGGTAACTAACTCCTAACTTGGCTGCATTGTGTTGAAAAAGAGCAGTACACAGTTCCAGAATTTAACCTATATGACGTGCTTCGAACACATGGTCACAAGCTGAGCTGAAATAGCATTCACTGGATGCGATTGTTGCTGGAATGTACAGCACCGCTTGAGCCAGCATGGAAAAGAGTGGGTATGTGTAGCAGTGATCTCTCCAAACGACAAGAACATCCTCCTGGCACTCGTCGACAGTAAAGTGACTGTGCTCAAGTAACGCTGCTTTGTCACCCCTTGCCTCTCTGCCCAAACCTTTGATTATTCTCTTGTCAGCTTACAAAACCCACTGGTCAGTTGATGGGCCTTGCGGGTTATGGGTCCACCCGCACATCACTGAAGGTTAGTCTATTCTTTCTTTCTTTCTTTCTTTCTTTCTTTCTTTCTTTCTTTCTTTCTTCTCAAGTTTGTAAAGCAGGCTTTTTGTAGCACAAGATGAGTAGTAGCTATTTATCACACCTAGTTGTGTCTGAAATCAATGGAGCCACTCTTTAACTAGCATGGCTGAGCATGGTGGCAATATAGGACTAAGTTAAAAGACTCCAAATAAGAAAAACATGCTCAAAGAAGAAAAGAGGAAAACAAACATAAAGATCATGGGGATGAATATATTTCTATGAGAGCAGAGTTGTCTTTGTGTGCCTGGCTTTGCTGTGCGTGTGGAACAAAAGTTAGCTCACTGATTGAGTCAGTGCTGTTGAAGGACACATAGAAGTCGGCGTCCAGGTTCCCCACTGCATTTCACCTCTCAGTCGCTTTCCTGATGGGACTTAAGAAGTCATTTCACCGCGCAATTCATGTTTGATGACTTTATTGATTTTCCTTTCCCCTCTCCTCTCTGCCCCTCTTTCCATCCCTCTCTTTTCATCTCCCTCGCCTCCTTTTTGCCTCTCCTCTGCCATTCCCTATTGACTCAAGTGCACCTACAGTTGCATACTCCCTCTTGCCTTCTGCCATCTCTCCAGCCCTCTGCTCGTTGCTACTGGATACCATTTTCCAACTCTGAAAATAAAAGCGACAAGAATTGGAGACCTTTTCTTTTCATTACCATTTATCACAACATAGTGCTATGTGTAAAATATGCTGCCTCTGTTTGACCTGCTAAAAATGTGCCTCCACAATGTAGAGGGCAAGGTCATCAAGTGCCACTGTACCTCCAGTCAGTTGAAGTCATTAGATCAGTCCATCTCTTTTGTCTACCTGCAGCTGATATGGATGTTTTTCTTTCAGAGAGGTTTGTGGTATCTAACATTACAAGACTCAAAATAAACTGTCTGTGGAAACTCATATTTGAAAAGCAGGAAATATAAAATGTTTGGTGCTTTGGCTTACTAAATTATTTACATTCCCTTATGAAAATGATGTGAGAGCTGTGCAATAATCTGAAAATATTGCACACCCCTTGCGAATCAGGATCAAGTCAAACAATGAATTGACATTATCAACGGAATGTGAGGAAACAACAGAATGTGACACCTACATATATACTGTGTGGCAGATATGTCTAGTTAGCGTGCTAACCCACTGGCCTGTGCCTGTTTTGTGTTGCAATACCATGTTGTACCACAAGAGGTGATAGTCTGATAGCCCCCATAGTTTCATATGTATAAGCAGATACAAAAGCACAATATTCACTATTTAGTCTAATTAGTCAAGAATAATTTGGTTTGTTTTTCCATAATCACCTCAAGTTTGGTCGAAATAAATCCCCATTTTACTGACGAACGTGAAAATATTCTGTCTCTACACGCTGTTTTCATCATCTCTGGGAGGTGGCTGGGGAAGCAAATCCCATTTCCCCCAGTGACTCCCACTGTCATCCGAGGTCATGGTGCAGGCAAGCTCCCGTCAGATAATAGGGCCACTTAGCTAGTCGCTACAGCCAAAGATGGTTACTGCAAAGAGCACCAAGCTTTTGGTTTCCACCAACTTCTGGGGAGAATATATGGCTCTTTAGCTGCCAAGGACAGCAGATAGTCTTTACTTTGTCTGTCTGCTGTTTGGTGCTGGACAGGGAGTACACGGTGGGTCTTTATTACTGACAGCCGGAAATGAGGCTGAACCAAACAATAAATGGTCAATTCCTTGATAGGACTGATACATGTATTGGTTGCCTACAGTAATATCGTAAGATGAGCAAATACATTTCGAGGAAAAAATCAGTGTGGCTTGTTAATTGGAGTCACCATGGGAAAGATAACATGTCTATAACCTTTATAATATGAAATATAAAATACTGTAAATGACAAGTAGAGATCTGTTATGCAAAACATGCTCCTGTGGGAGGCTGCACACTCTGTGTCCCATGGTGTATTAAGACACATGGTTAATGAGCTTCTCTGAATGTAATTGTAGTGTGATACTGTTGTCAAAATATGCTTCAAACAAATCATCTATTTGCATTTGAATAGAGGATGCTAAAAGCCTTGCGTGCCAAAGGTATGAGTCTGTGTGAATAGTTTTTTTTTTTTTTTTGTTTTGAGAGGGGCAGAAAAAGCTAGTGCTGATGACAGTGAATGTGTTTAGTGTGAGTCATACCACCCACTGCTGGTTGAGGATGAAGAGACAAAGGAGCAGACAAGTGCCTTGACCCTGGAGAGCCATCAAAACACTGAAATACACTGAGCTCGCTCTGTCTGAATTGAAGTTGAGGACACTTTGAACCGCAGCCAGAGGCAACTGTTACACACTGGGCTACTGATAAGATAAGGGCTGATGGACAAAGAGCTCTATTTTGGTGCTCAGAGTTACAGTAAGTAGGTGTAAACAAAAGACAAATATTGCAAAGGACACGTGTATAGTGTTGAAGTATGAAGGAAACCGTGGGTTTGAGGGCAACAGTAATGATGGTTTACACCAGAAACAGAGAGGACATTTCTAATGGTATGAACTGAAGTCGTTGTGCTAATGTTTGTTAAAAGTTTTTGAGGGGAAATGTGATCCCGAAGACAAACACATAACCACACATCAGCTTCATTATCTTATCTGGTGGTCTTACTAAAGGCCCAGTAAAATGAAATGCCGGAAATTGCAGGTTGCAAAGTACACATGCAGGAAAGCGAGTGCATGAAGCACATAGCAACATTGACAATCTGGTGAAGATTTGAGTGGAAATGGGCCTTTAACATACTAAAGAGCTTATGTAGGGCTGTTTTTGACTTACAGTTGCTGTAAGCATTATTTTTCTATTAAAATAAGTTAAACAGGTGTGTATTCCAACAGTAATCACTGTTATAGAGTGTTTTTGTCAGTCACCAATGTTTCTCCTCCCCCCACTGATGCTGTAAAAGAGAAAATACATTTTCTGGTGTCCCTGCCCACTTTATCCAATCAGGACCGAGAACTCAATCAAGAGGCGGTCCCATCTGCTCGTGAAAGTGCACCGAGCAGGATCCTCCTGTTTGCTGCTATGTCTGGCGATTAATGTTGCATGTTCATGTGGTGACGTAGAGAGGAGGGAGGGGATTGCTAACTTGGAAGTTTACAGCAGCTTTAAAGATTTAATATGTAACATTTCTGTATGAAAGTGTCTAAACACGATTAGACCTTTGTTATATTAGTCACGTAAGATAGATTTCATCAGCAATGGTGGTTGTTGGCATTGTCAGTGAAGACAACAACCCACACTACTTACATCAAAAACTACATTGACCTACATTGAGCAGTTTTAGAAAATGATTGAGCCTTTTAAAAGATGTAAATAATATATAGTGTAATTGTGAATTGTTTTTAAACATTTACCTTTTCAGTCAGATTCCAAAGGTTTTGGGGCTGAGTGCCACAGAGGAGGGACGCCAGACGGACTAACACTGTTGGTTATGGTCTTTAAATGGTATTTGTTGAGCAAAATGAAATGATGCCATTCTTGTCCTTTAAGCAAATGCAACAGGATCGCTTTAAAAATATTGTAAGAATGTAGTTTTGTGAGTCTTTTGCTTGGAGCAGGTGAGAAATTATCTAGATTGTTTTGTGGTACAAAACAAGAAAAATAGCACAAATTGGCAATGGCAGGAATGGAGAAGCAATCCGCTCTCTTAATTTCGAGGCAGCTTTCTTTTCCTCTTAATTCACTTCAAGCGTTTTACATCATTTGACCTGTTTGGTAGTGTAAGCGGTCACCAGGAGCACTGGAATTGGTGGCTGTCCCCATTCCACCATTGCTGGTGTACGTACCAGAACAGGAGGATCCTGCTCTTTGCATGTTGCCCAAGCAGACAGGACTGGAGTTCTCTGTCCTGATTGAATAAGGGACAGGGATACTGTTGGAATATAGAGCTTTTTAATACATATTTTAATGAAAATACTGTATATCACTTACAGCAGCTTTCATGAACTAAGTACCTACATGTGTAGTGTCATTGAGTTATTCTAAACTCATCTCAGGATATTTTCCAAACTAAGAATTTCAAGTAGTTTTTATATATACTTTTTTTTTTTTTTTTTTTTTACCTCTGTGGGAGTGTAAAGGTTTAGCTTTTAGCATCTCCACTCTCTCATCTTCTTTTCTATCTGCCTCTGTGTTCATGTTCTTTGATAAATGCTCTTTTTTTCCTCAGAGTTTCATCCTCAGCTTAGAGAAACAAACAGGCTGTCGAGGGTTCAATCTTCGGCTCTAATACAAATGATCAAGGCAGTGTGCCTCAGGGAGCTGAGATCAGTCAGTCAGACTTTAGGCAGACAGACAGGTACGTCACACACAGACAGCAGAGCAGTGTCATCACAGAGAGCAGAGCATGCAGTATGCTGACACTGCATGCAACACACACATAAGTACATTTCATACCTATTTCACATACACGAAGTGGACATACAGTGTCAGACAAATTTGAGAATTTGTTCTCGTATTTCACCATGCAGCTAGTCCAGTTTTATATTTCAAAGTTTTGAGATCTCGCTCAATATTTCTGCTGCTAACACAATATAATGGAGGAAGTGGGATTTCTATGTGGTGTGTAAAGCACTGAAAAACATTCATTAGTTTTAACAAAGGTGGCAAATGGCTAAAATCGTTCACAGTGAGGTCTGTGTTTGAGTGAGGTCCGGTTTTTAGATGTCAGTCGGTCGGTCCACCACTTTGGTCAAGACTGAAATATGTCCCACTCACACGTTGTCCTCTAGTAGTCTATTGAACACTTGGGTGTGAGACTGGGCGGTAACACTACCATCTATCAGTTTGATTGTAATAGATGTGTAGTTGTATAGTGATGACACTGATTCAACATTCAACAGCACAATGATCTTTTATTTACTTGTTGTTCATGACCAGATGAAGACCAGATGCTATGTCAAATATTCAAATTTTGAGGGAACATTTTTAACACGAGAAAAGTTAAAATCACAATATTAGAACTTTAATTAATTTAAGTCATTAACTAAGTCAGCAATTAAGTCATTTTCACAAATGAACTCTGGATGAATGGTCGAAGAATCAGAACCAGTAGTTGCCCTTAAAGCTAGTTTTATATTTGATGCAAAATTAATGCAAACATTCATCTCATCAGATGACTCATGATGGTGATTGGTAGTATTTCTAACAAGCACACTGTATGCTGAAGGAACAGTTGTTGAAGTTAATGGGCTGTAACAGTACTATTGTGAAAGAGCTGGTCATGCACTTTAATAAAATATTGTTAAATTAGGGTTTAGCTAATCTGACCTGAGTCAGTCTGGAAATTATATCTTTACAGACTTATCTGAACTTACTCAGGCTAGTTTTCAGGCTTGGTTTAAGCTCAGGCCTAACCAGTGTTACAAATGATCAGACCAACTTAAACAGTGTTTTCTCCAAACTCTCCCGCATTCTTTCAGTGCTGCTGTACTGTGAACATGAGTCAGAGTCAAACTGTAGCAAAGTTATCACAATAGAAGACCAGGCTGCAGTTATTACCCATTTAAAATGCAGTGCTCAGACATTTATCAATCTAAAGTTACCGCAGATATCGAGTACTGCATGTATATTGAAACAAAGTCATCACCCATGGTTTAGTCTGATTTACCGGATGTAAAGTGATGTAAAGTATGTCAGTGGGCTCCAATTTGCCCCTTCTGTCTGCTATCTGTGTGTACTGTTTTCAGAACCCACATCGCTACATGTAAGAACTACAACCTCCAAGCTAGCAACCTCCATGCTGAAACTGGCAAGTTACTCTAATGCCAACATTTTTGCTAATGGCATAGACAGCAAGCTAGCTAATGTTAACTTTTCTTTAGCAGGGATTTAGCCATTTTACTGCCAGGGCTCACCTCCCTCATGTGCAAAGCAAGTTACCCCCAATGCTATGGGTACCGTTACTGTATCCTGGGTTAAACGCTGGCCAAGATGACTGTGATTGGTTTAATGACATACAAACAAGCCAGATTGTTTTGTTTTTTTCAACTATACCAGAATGACCATTGGTGCAGCCAGACCTTTCTCCAGTGCTGAAACAGTGCTGTGGAGATTTACAGTAATGGACGACACAAAGTATAAGCAATCCCCAACTTTAAAAAAAAGAGACCATTATGTAACAAGAATCACAATCCATTTTTTTTCTTTTCTGTAACTTTTTAATTATCATGCTAGTACATTATCTTTCCGGGGTTCTATAGATGTTTAATGTAATGTTGCATCTTACACTGTTATCTAAATTTCCATTGTTTATAATACAAACATTTACATTATTCAATACAAAGCATAAACCCATGGTGGCAAAGTTAGAAGCACAGTAATGCCGCAAACTGAGCTAAGGATGGTTCAGCGGTTGTTTATCTTGTCAGTCTTCATTCTTAGTTCATATGATCTGTGTTGAATGTCTTTGGTCTTGTGTGTTAAAATCATTTAAGAGTTGATTTAGATTGCATTTGCCTTTATGGAACAGCTTGACTCTGGGTGACTTTGCTTGGCTTTTCCAATAATGCCTGTTTTAATTTCCTCCTTAAAGCACTTCTTTGATGGACAAAACTGAATCCGGTGGGATTGATTTTCCACCCAAAGTATGTTGGTTCTCAGGTCTGGTCTTACTGCAGTGGTGAAAGATAAGCTTGGTCTTGTTCTATTTTCAGGCAAAAGAGGGCAAGAGCCATGTCATTACTACAGTCACACCAACATACATAACTGATTTACAGGTGGACCACATCATAGATTTACACATCCCAAATACATTTTTATGTTCTGATGCGCAGGTGCAGTATTCCAGTCAACCTTCCGGTTTAAAAGCTGTCATTTGCAAGCTATCCTTGGCCTCAGATCACAAGGGGCGTCACCCCAGTCAATGGGGCCCATCTCAACCAGGTTTAGCAGCCTAAGAGTAAACATGGCTGACACCAAACTGGGACTGAACCTACCTCCAGACTAAGAACAATGGAGGTCACTTTGGAGACAGGGGATACAGTACAGAGGTGTTTTACAGCAGCACTGACCAGGACTCTGACTCCAGGGACGAGAAGACACAGCAGGCAGGGACAGGAGAGAAATGCAGCAACAGAGGAACAAGAGACATTCGGGCATCAGAAACAGGCAAAAACAGTGTGTAGAGCCAAAATATTTTGACATCCATGTGTCCTAATGTTACATGCCCAAGTTTGACCATGGGATTATACATTTTTTTATTTGTGTTACTCACGCTGGTACACCTGGCTTGGTGAATTTCGCTGTCTTCTTCAGGAGCTGGATGACTGCTGCTTCCAGCATTGCGTGAGGCTGACCAGTGCCCAGTTTGATGACCTGCTGGCTCAGATCAGAGCCAAGATTTACCTGCAGAAGACATCGACTACAGGCGTTCTGTCTCATCTGTATACCGCCATGGCCGTAGCCAGCTTTGAGGTCACAGAGGTCCGGACCTCAGTTATAATTTCCTAAAACAAAAATAGGCCTATGCCTAAATATTCTTAATATATAAAATTCTATATATATAAAAAAGAGAAATCAGTGTTATATAACTGTATAATCAGGAGTTGAAACGCCTGATTAGTCCCTTGTCTGTGTGGCAGCACTACTTTTATTAATCTATTATTTTATAAATTTGTGCACAATACACTAAGAGGCTGTCAGGTGGTCCCATGTCTGCTGGCGCTCTGTCATTCTACCACACTTCTATCATCTATAGTGGATTTATCAAAGTTTAAGGACACTGTAACATGTTGACACTCTATATTTACTTTTTGGTATACAGACATTGTCTGACATTATGCACACAATTTGCTAATTTATTTTCTGAATCATATAATATTATACAGGAGACAACAAGCAAACTATCATTTTAACTAGTATAATAATAATAATGTAATATTTTGTTCACACTTGAGAGATACAAACTGTGAATATTTGCCCGATGTGTATTTGTCATTTCATCACTAATGAATACAGATGTCTGTTCACCTCTTTACCTTTACCCATAGAAGACCATCTGTGGTTGAAATAATCCAAATAATTTTGGCGACCTCTCCCCCCGCTGTCTCTGCATATTAAACTGACAGCTCTCAATAAGACAGGAGCTGTGGGAGAGAGACTCAATGAAGAACAGAGATGAGGAGAACCTGACTTTGGATTTTTTTCACTAAAGAATAAGACAACAGCGTCAGGTAACAGATAACGGCTACATAAAAAGATAAAATAAAATAAATTCTGGACCTCAATAATTTCTAAAACCCTGGCTACGACCCTCTGCAGTGCCTGATCATCTGTCTCCAGTGAGTGGCAGTTTCTTAATAGGCATGTCAAGGTCAATAAATAGTACCTGTAACCAGCCTGAATTCATGGTTTGTTGGATCTGCCAGCTAGACTACAAGCAAACAACTTTTAAAATGCTTGTTCCCTAAACTCGTATCGATCAGGGCTATGCTGTGCTGATACATATTTCCATGACTTACCAGGCAGTCTGACTTCCTCGCTCACTTTCCTCCTTGCCAGCTCCCATTTACAGACACCCTGCAGAGGCCCAGGGTTTGAGCCCAACCAGTGGTCTCTTTCTGCATATCATCACCCTTCCTCCCATCATCTCCCAAGCCACTCCGCCAAAAAAAGTGAAACATTTCTCCCCCCACCTACTTGTTTTACAGTTTCATCAGAGTTTTTTTCGCCTCCGCTTTTATAGTTCATAAACAAAATGGCGGGGACTTCTGGTTCACAAGCTTTCTCTATTTTAGCAAGTACTAGACGAAAAATTACAGATTCTTGCTTTATGTGTCATCAGCACAGCCAGGTTTAGACAGTTTGATCTGAGTCTAGAGAGCGTGTGGCGGCTCCCGCTCTCAAGATCTGTCTGTGCTCTTTGTGTCTGTGGATGCACGCTAACAAAATGCAGGACAAAATTCTCATTCCAGTCACGGACTCCTCCAGGTCCAAACACGGACCTGTCACAGGCCGATTAGGGCCTTCATCTGTATGTCCCCACTTGGTACAAGTAGACGTGCTCTGGGTGCCCGCAAACAGCCATGATTAGTCATTATTATCCTCTCCTCCATTGCTGTTCATGAATGTCCAGACATCAGCAACATTTACGTCATGACTTCAGTGGGAATGTTAATGGCGATAGGCTTTTGCGACACAGCATCATGCATTGAGTTTATTATTTGGAACTCACACGCCGCCCAGTGCAAATTAACAAGAATTTGTGTCTTTCCATTGACTTTGTATGTAATTCAAGTGCAATAATAATTTGCCGTATAACTCTGTGAATTGAGGATTTATTTAGAACAAACCAGAGGTGATTGTGGAAAGACAAACCAAGACTGTTTTGGTGAGTTTTATTGTGCGCCAGGGTTAGCATGCTAACTTCAGTAGACATCTCTGCAACACAGTGCATAGACGGCTTGACATAATGACAGCAGTGTTATTTCTTCACACGATGTTGATAATCTTTGTTCATTTTTTTTTTATGTTTTAAACTAAAATTCTGGACATCTCTTACAAATTGCTTCTTTAAACCCTGAAAAATACAGAATGCTTTTTTCATTAATTTAAAGACTTTACAGATGTACTATTAAAAAATAATCCTGGATGTGTTATTATTATTGTACTTTTATTTTTTTCATTGTTAAATGGTAATACATGAAGTATAACATGTTTTTTTTTCTTAATGCATAAAATACATGTACATGTTGTGCCATTAAAAGGGTAAAGATGAAACCAATTCCAGCACAAAATAAGCTTGCTTCAGTCAAACCCTTTGCATTAACCTGTGGCAGTGTGACCCCAGAGTGAAAACACATTAGATCTGAATCCTGTGTCATATGATTACAACAACCACTGAGTCCCTGTGGAGCTTCCAGAGCTGACAAGGACTGCACACATTGCACAGTGATCTCCTTCTCTGCAGTAGCATCTCATTGACAACTGGTGGCAGTCATGTGCTTCTGGAACTGCATGAGAAGGCTATCATATGAATATACAACAATGAAATGTCCCAACATCCTCCTGTGGCTCCAGACACATATATGCACATACATACAGAGGAACCCACGCTCAAACACACACACACACTTAAACACACATAGACATGCTTGTACAACACACCCACATACACTAACACAACGAGTAGCATTGAGACTGATGTTTGGTTGTACAGAGTTTCTTTTTAACCCAACCTTCTCTGGTCTGATTCTTCGCCAAAGCCTTGGCCTCTCCAGCTGGCTGTATCCAAGCAGCCGTGACACTGCAGAGATTTAGAGGATTGTGGGCAAAGAGATGGACACAAGGCTCATTGAAGGAGGAAGATTGGTTCCAATTGGGAGGAGGAGGTCAGGGTGGGAGTGGAGGGGTTCATCCTTAACCCCCTCTGTGTACGAGCTTCACCTTGAAACACTTGGAGGGAGTGTGTATCGGAAGGATCCCCGGGCAATGATAAAGTTGCTCCTACACAGAAAGGACACATTTATGTCTTGGCACAGCAACAAAAACTAAAATGTCAATATGTAGGATACTGAACGTGTGAAGAGCACAGACACTAAGGACACAACAATGGCTCCCAAAAATGTCATTCAGTATCTGTTTGAAAGTAGGCAAGCCTCCTTGTGATTTGCAGTGAGCCGATAAGTTTGATTGGGTGGTTGAACCATTTTACAGTAGTTCAGCCACCATGAACGTGCCAGCCAACACTGTCAAACAGCTGACTGAGCTGTCATGCTATTAAATGCTACAAAGAGTCCTCTTTGGAGAAAGAGGACATTCCCCCGAAGTGACACCACACACTTTAAAACTGTTGTCATTATGTGAAGTAAGATTTAGCGCTCTTGTTTCTATGAAATCAAGGTACAGATCCAGGTAATTGATGAGATGATATGTGCAATCTCAGTACATCCCCTGACTTTGGATTGCAGCGTGATGTATGAGCACAACCATTTCATTAGACATGATAAGTTCAAATGAACATGAGTCAACATATTGTGCTTTAGTATGTCCACAAGCAAAGAGTTGTATTTATTTGAGTAGTTTATGTTATTTACATATTAGTAATCAGTTATTTAAAGTATGTGTTACATTTGTTTCTGTTAAAGGTATTTTGTGTCCACAGCTCCTGCCACAAATCAAAGTCAAATCATAGTTGATATTCACATCATCTTACAATATTGTGTTGTTTAACGGGCTGTTAGTTGAAAATCATACATGCTACTAAGTGGGAGTAGTTATTCCAGGCATTCAGCAGGTAAGAAAAGTAAAGTAAGTAAAAGGTATTTTTCCTCACAGACAATTTAAATTAACTCAGATCTCGAACTCAAGATTCGGATGGGCCTCACCCAGTTCAATCATCAACATAAAAGTTGCCCAACTATTTTACTAAATATCAGGGAGAAAGTCAAAAGGTACAAGACTGCACATAAAACATGTGCAACAAGGAGAAATGTTTACTGCAGTACCCATTGCAGGTGTATTTCTCTAATAAAACACAGCAGCCTTTTGTCCCCAGCATACGCTTTTGTCTTTGGCTGTGGCTTTGCTTTTACTCCATGAGATCAAAGGTTTTTAGTCATGAAGTTGTTGTGCTTTAAACTGAAATGTAAAAATCTTGAGGCATGAAAGAGCTGAAGGACTCATCTGGATAGCCAGTGTCCATATTTCAGATATGTTACATTGGGGCTTAAATCACAAACTGAAGCCAAATGTATATTTCTCCTCAGTAATGGGCTGGCCACATTGGCTGCTTGTGTTGTGTGTACGTGGCGGCTGCATTGCTGAGCTGCTGTGGCTCACTCGCATGTGTCCACACAGGCAGCGGTGCTGCTGCAGCGCAGCTCCTGCCTGATCGATCTGTTTACACGGAGTTTGTCTTTTATAATTATCAATAAATATGATGACGTGATTTTCCTTTGCCCCGTTTTAAGAGTGAGAAAGCGGGAGGGGGAAAGAGAGGGATGGAGGGAGAGAAAGAAGAGCACACAGGAAAAAAACCTGTAGTGACACACTGCTAAGATGTTGATATGACTGTCTACAGGGCGTTGGCAGCTCGTTTTTTGCAGAGAACTGCGCGTATGTCAGTAAGACTTCTTGGTTAGTGTTTGCATACATTTGGCAGCATTTGTATTCCATTGGCCCTGATATGTTGCTGGTTATGTTGTAAGGAGCAAGTAATTACAAATAGCCAGATAGGCAAGTCAAGATATGTCATTTCTCCATGCCCTCTAGGATGATACATAGAAGTGTTTTCTGACCTGACACCCCTATGAACAGGACCACATCACTGTCTGTGCCTTCCAAAACTGTTGCAACTCATTTGTTAAAGATACATCTGTTTTATAATGTGACACTGCTATGGTTAAGGTTTGGTTGGGTTTAGATACAAAAAACACTCGTAAAGTTACTGAAGGATCATGATTTGGGTTAATAAGTGGCAACACTAAAAAATATGGTACACAAAAATGTGAGTAGTTACTAACAGAGAGAGAGAACAGACTTCCCCTACTTGATTATTAAAAACATTAGTATGTAAGAGTAACTAATGTGTTGTCCCGTTCGGCCACCCAAACCTCCTCTCAAATCAATCAAATCAATTTTATTTATATAGCCCAAAATCACAATCACATTGCCTCAATGGGCTTTACAATCTGTACAGTGAACAACAGCCTCTGTCCTTAGACCCTCGATTCAAGTGAGGAAAAACTTTTAACAGGGAAAAAAAGAAGGAAGAAACCTCAGGAAGAGCCACAGAGGAGGATCCTCTCCCAGGATGGACAGACATGCAATAGATGTCACATGTGCAGAACAGAACAACAATATTACAATTTACAAATTGCATTAACATATATCTGATACAAGGGGCGCCCATTAGCTCAGTTGGTAGAGCAGGCGTCCCATGTACAGAGGCTTTGTCCCCGCTGCAGCGGCCTCGGGCCCTTTGCTGCGTGTCACCCCCCACCTCTCTCTCATCCTGCTTCCTGTCATCTCTGAAGCTTTCCTATCAATAAAGCCATACAAAGGCCAAAAAAAAGGATATAGGCATGATAATTATTATGCCTGCTAGGCTTTGTCACCAAACATAAACATAAACATATGTCATTTTTGGGGCCAAGAAAAAATCCCTTTTCTTTGGAGGACAGCGAGGTTCCATCTGTCTATGAGATATGATTTTGTAAAAACGTAACTGCTTTCATCAAATTCTGGAAAATGACACAATTATAAATACCAGAGCTCACAAGAGACACAATAATAACTTGGCCTTTGTTTATTTTGTACAGAAGCCAAGAATGGCCATGGTTACAGTCTTAATGCCGTTATCTTGAGACCACAAGTTAATTATTTTATTATCTTGAGATAACAAAGCTTGTTTTCTTCTGATAACAGATTTACACAAAACAAACAAAAGGCTGATTTCCCGAGATAACAAGATAATTTGTCATGAGAATGGGACTATATAAGATTTTAAACCGGACCATGACATAGACACACTGCATTATGGGGTGGATTTGGTAGTTACAAAGCAAACAACATTGCTTCATATGAACTTTTTCTTTTGTTGTGAGAACGTTTTCCCTAGTGATTTGATATGATGTGTTACTGTCCAGTTGACCAACACACCAAAATAATTCTCATTGGCATAGGGGACTTAATACTAAAGCACAGTCGGATGCATTGATTAATAGTAGGTACTTGTTGATGTAACATTTTCACCTTGAACCAGTTGCTACAGTTTTTGCTACTCACGTTTTTTTGTGTGATTATGCCTTTATTAGATAGCCACCAGTAGAGAGATGACAAAAAATGTTCATGATTGGGCCTTAAACCCCTTGGCCATCAGTAAGTCCCAGCAGCAAAAGACCTAATGTAGAGCCATAGTATATTGGCTATTGTTTAATTCAGCTATTAGTGGGTAGTTTGACAAAATGTCTTTGTGAATTTTTCCTAATCTTCAACCAGCTTTACATTAGGCAAGTCACCCTCAAGCTAAACATGTCAATGCAAGTTTTTTAGTGACTTTGCATTTATTATTAAGATGTTCCTAAAATGCTCCTTCGTTGTTGTTTTAAGATACTTTTAGGGAGATAAGACTGATGTAATCTCTTTTAGTTAATGCCCTTACACAAACACCAAAATATGACTTGCACATTTTGATAGTAGCAATGTGGTGCAAAAGACTTGAGTTAAAAAGCACACACACACACACACACACACACACACACACACGCACACACAGTTGCCTTATTCCAGCTGGTAGAAAAGCATTAATTTTATGGCAAGGTTAGTTGAGTCATCAGTTGATAACTACAATTTGAACATTGCATGTAGTGTAAGATTTGTTGGAATAACATAACACACTTAAACCAAAGGCAAAGAGCAATTACTGGACTCTGTTTTAGTCATCTGTGGGTGTTGGACTCCTTGCTTCAGAGTGACAGTTTAGACCAGGATACTCAAATAGAAGTTTTAGAGGTCCATTTTCCACCAAATTTCCATTGTGTCATAAGGTGAGCAAAGTCAGATTAAGCAGGTCATATTTACGTTTCTAAAGACTTCACAACTGAGGACACAAAACATATTTGTGTATTAACCTTTTTGGTAACCAAGTGCTTAAACTTGGGCACAAAATGTGTGATGGCCAGGCACACATACTGATGTAAGAAACCTTTAGTATGCCACGCTTGAATTCAGAAATGAAATGTTGCTTGACTTCCCAGTCATACTTTCCAATTGATTTTCCAATTATTCTGCTGGTAGCTTGATATTGAGTAAAGGCTCAATTTCAGATTGTTCAGTTTTGTGGTTTTTACGTAGGGTGGCCCTGAGGGCCAAAACATATTTTTTTTTAAGTGTAGCTTAATGAGGTGCTCATCCATAGTCAGTGTACTACCTACAGTAGATGGCGGTCAGCATGTCCCTGGTTTGGAGAAGCAATAGGAAGGTGTAGGAAGCAATGTACTGCTGTGGACATGGGCTGCAGTAGAAAGTATTTTATATACCTAAAAAAGGCTAATCTAAAAATAAATCAATATCAGTTTAAGTGTATGCTTTATATTTTCAGCACCTCTCCTTCCATTAGACAGCCCTTTCCAACAGGAAACTGAAGCCATTTTATCTGTCCATGATGTCTTCAAAGCCACCAGACTCCTTTGAAAAAAGACTATAATTTTAGCTCAGAGAACACTGGAGTTGATGGTCTACTGCTGCCTTGATTGGTTAGTTTGTGGTATTGTGTGTCTTCGGGTTGGTTAGACTAACCCAAATTTGCACATAACACAAACAAACTAATCAATCAAGGTAGAGGCAGACCAGTAACTTCCATATAATGTGAGGTAGTCTAAAATTACTTGTTGTATCAAAGGCGTTTGGTTGTTTGGAGAGAGTGATATAGATGAGAGCAAACTATGCGGGTACTTTGCCCTTATGTAATGCCTGCGCACCCTTTTGGATGAACGCAGCCCTCTAATTTGACTGGTTGTAAATGCAAATTCTGGGCATTCTGCAAATTTAATGGAATAAAATAAGAATACTGGATTGAATTTTTAGGGCTATTAATAACCCAAATCTGAAGGCCAAATGATGGCAAGCAATCATGTTATGTTGTAGTCAATCTATGTTTGGCATCCTTATATGGAAAAACTGAAAGAAAGTGGATCACGAGTGACCTTTCGGTCCCAGTCTCCATCAAAGTGGACGAACCTGACACTACCTTATTGAATGTCCAGGTAATTTTTCTGTCTTCTATTATCTCTTCTGTAATTGAAACACTTTATTTTGCTGTTTTATAATCTGTCCAATATGACTTTATTGTAAATTAATTATACTGCTGTGGTGAAGCAGATTGGCTGTCTCTACTTTGACAGCCATCGTGCTTAATACATGACCGTTAACTACGAGCTCAGAGGAGGTGAAAACAGGTCGGGTTTAGCTCCACTTCCAATGTTACTTAATGCTGTGTTAACAGAAGAAAAATAAGGACAGCACTCCCATCAAACAGTTTATTCTGGCCATATGGATGTTTCGGGCAAGACCCCCTTCTTCAACGTGTATTCGGGCAAAAACACAGTAGCCCTTTTCACACAGAGATGCCGCATTATCGCCGCAGCGGCGGTTCGCCAATTCTTCGGAATTGTTTGTTCACACAGAACCAAGCAGGTAAAGACGCACCAGTGTGTAATTCACACAGAAAGCCGGCACTGCAGATCCAAAAGAGGCGTGACAGTACACGTCATGATGATGATGTGTGTGTTTTTTTCAATGTGTTTCCCCCGGTGTCCTCCTGTTAATGTAAACATGTACCTGCTGACTGTTTATAATCATATGGATGCAGTTATAATGTGTTGTGATTGAGATCCTGACACACCGTACATCCTGGAAAGTGACAAAGTTACGTTTTTCTCTAAATTACATAATTACATAATCGCCATCAGTAAACTGGACGCTGTCTGACTTTCACACTCGTGGGGAGGGATGCTGTTTTCTGGAGGAAAGTCCACTGAAGTCTAGGGAGGGCTGACTGTCACCATGAGACAGTAACTACTACAACACAATAGTGGAAGGAGACAAACACTTGGTGAGTTTAAGTTTTTGCCAGGGACAGACGCTGTTTTTGGGGCAGAAATGTGAGGAAGAGTCGGTAGGACAGACAGGATGACAGACAGGAGGACACACACTTCTCCACATATAACTGCAGTATTTTTTTCCTCATATAAGTTGCCAAAGACTCTACCAGTTACTATGTTACTGTTGTTTGGTCATGTGACATTGCTTTGTGGGTAATTTCTCTTTATTTTGTTGAGTGAAGGATCTGTTTAGTTATCAGACAGTGAACACCATCAGATCGACACGCCCCCGCTCTGTGCCGCCGGCTTATCCATTCACACTGGTTCGGTTTGCCAATGTTGTGCCTCTGACACTACCTCTGATACTACTACCTCTGATAATAATAATAATAATAATAATAATAATAATAATAATAATAAATTTTATTTAGAAGGCGCCTTTCTGGACACTCAAGGACACCGTACACAAATGAGATAAAAGAAAACATCAAGAATAACATCAATATCAATAAAAACACACAAAATAAGAACAATAACAATAGATTGAAGGGATGGGACAGGGCAAGTGGCATCAGAGGGAATAGGCAGTTTTAAACAGGTGTGTTTTGAGTTGTGATTTGAAGTGAGGGAGTGAATCAATGTTTCTGAGTTGGGGTGGAAGTGAGTTCCAGAGGCGGGGGGCAGAGCGGCTGAATGCTCTGCTCCCCATGGCGGAGGGGACAGACAGGTGTATGGAGGAGGAGGATCTGAGGGAGCGGGAGGGAGTGGGAACATGGAGGAGGTCTGACAGATATGGGGGGGCGAGGTTGTGAATGGCCTTGAATGTTACCAGGAGGACTTTGTATTGGATACGGAAATGAACCGGGAGCCAGTGGAGCTGCTGAAGGACAGGGGTGATGTGGTGGATAGAGGGGGTTCTTGTTATGATGCGGGCAGCTGAATTCTGGACCAGTTGAAGTTTATGGAGTGATTTGTGAGGGAGGCCAAAGAGGAGAGAGTTGCAGTAGTCCAGGCGGGAGGTGACAAGGCTGTGGACAAGGATGGCGGCAGTGTGGGGGGTGAGGGAGGGGCGGAGGCGGCTGATGTTTCGTAGGTGGAAGTAGGCAGACCGGGTAATGTTATTGATATGGGATTGAAAGGATAGTGTACTGTCAAGGATGACACCCAGACTCACAACCTGGGGGGAGGGTGAAACGGAGGAGCTGTCAATAGTGAGTGAAAAGCTGTCGGTTTTGGATAGAGTGGATTTTGTGCCAATGAGGAGAACCTCTGTTTTGTTGCTGTTTAGTTTAAGGAAGTTTTGGGTGAACCAGGTTTTTATTTCAGAGATGCAATCGGTGAGGGAGGTGGGCGGGAGAGAGGATGAAGGTTTAGTGGTGAGGTAGAGATGGGTGTCATCGGCATAGCAGTGGAAGTGAATGTTAAATTTGCGGAAGATCTCAGGTGTGCCCCAGGACAGAGCCCTGGGGCACACCTGAGGTGACAGAGGAGGGGGTGGATTTGAGGGACTTGATTTGGATGAATTGAGTGCGGCCAGAGAAGTAGGATGTGAACCAGTCCAGGGGAGTGTGGGTGATGCCAATGGAGGATAGCCTGCTGAGGAGGGTGGTGTGAGAGATGGTGTCAAAAGCTGCACTCGAGGAGGATGAGGATGGTGAGGAGTCCAGAGTCAGATGCCATAAGGAGGTCGTTGGTGATCTTGATAAGTGCTGTTTCCGTGCTATGGAGTGGGCGGAAGCCGGACTGGAACTGTTCATACAGATTATTGTGGGATAGGTGAGAATGGAGCTGGGAGGCAACTGTTTTTTCAAGGATTTTGGAGATGAAGGGTAGGTTGGAGATAGGACGGAGGTTGTCGAAGTTGGAGGGGTCGGCGCCAGGTTTTTTCACAATTGGGGTAATGGCAGCTGTTTTGAAGGGTGAGGGACAGTTCCAGTGGTGAGGGAGGAGTGGATGATAGCAGAAATGAGGGGGGCCAGAGAAGGGAGGCAGGTTTTAACAAGTTGGGTGGGGAGGGGGTCCAATTGACAGGTGGATGGTTTGGATTTCCGGATGAGTTCTGAGATTTCTGAGAGAGTGGGGAGCTGGAAGGAGGAAAATGAGTGTGAGGGTGGGGGAAGGTCAGCTGAGGTGCTGGGGTGAGGCAATGATCCAAGGTTCAGGTGGATGTTCTTGATTTTATCGGTGAAAAATGACATAATGGCGTTGCAAAAGGAGGTTGTATATAAGTGAGGGGGGAGAGAGTCCTGGGGTTTGGTGGTATTGTTGAGGAGGGAGAACAGTGACTTGGAGTTTCCTTCATTGGCAGTGATTAAACTGGAGTAGTAGTGGGTTTTGGTGCTGGCAATGGAGTCCTTATAGCGTAAGATGTGGTTATTGTACATTTCTTTGTGTATAGTGAGACCAGTTTTTCTATGGAGTCGTTCAAGTTGCCGACCTTTGGTTTTCATGAGACAAAGATCGGGGGTGAACCATGGGGCGGAGACGGTGAAGAGACAGATCTGTTTTTAGCGGAGCAAGAGAATCTAGAATATTATGGAGTCCAGTGTTGTAATGAGAAACCAGATCATCGGGGGTGGACAGATTATGGATGTCAAGGTGGCAGAAGGACTGGACATTTGAAGTGAGAGAGGCAGGGTTAATATTCTTTATATTCCGGAAAGAAATGAGGCGTGGTGTTTTAGAAATGGAGAGAGTGAGTTTCACTGTAAATGAGAGGAGAAAGTGGTCAGTAATGGGGAGTTCATCAGCTGTTAGGTCAAGAGGGGTGACACCAGAGCAGCAGATTAAGTCCAGAATATGTCCTTTGGAGTGTGTGGGAATAGTGGTATGTTGCTGACAACATAGGCAGGAAGTGAAGTCTTTGGTGAGGGGCAGATTGGTATTGTCCATGTGGATATTGAAATCACCCAGCAGTATTATGTTTGGTGAGAGAGAGGATAGATGGGTGAGGAAAGCAGCAAAGTCAATTAAAAAGTCACTATTCGGTTTTGGGGGGCGGTAGACAGTAGCAATGATGGTTGGAGTGGGACCAGACAACTCACAGACAGTAGACTCAAACGTGCTGAAGATGGGCACAGATACCGGCGAGACTTTCCACTTCTCGTGGTGAATTATCGCGAGACCTCCCCCCCGGCCAGAGCCACTGGGTTGACAGATGTAAACAAACCCACTAGGAGTGGATTCGTTGAGCTGGGAGTAGTCTTGGGGCTGTTGCCACGTCTCGGTTAAGCAGAAAAAGTCTAGCTTACGGTCGGTGATGAAGTCCTGGATGAGATGTCCCTTGCCTGTCAGTGAGCGGATGTTGAGCAGAGCAAAGTTGAGTGAAGTGCTGTCGGAGCTGGTGAAGGTGCTAGCCGACCGAGCTAGGCGGGCTAACACGCTATGGTCGACAGCCCGGTTGGTAGAATGTGGAGGACGACAAGTGCGGGATCGAGAGCTGGACCAGATGGACTTTATTGCTGTTGAGCTGTTGTGTTGAAAATTCCGACGGGACCCTCGGTGGATGTATCTCCGTCGACGCTGGAAGGTGATGTCCGGGTGGAGGTGGAGTGCCTCTGGCGCAGGTCCATGCAGGTGACAGCGCAGCCGGAGCAGGTCAGTGGCCGAGTAGTGAAGCAAACCCGCCACTGGCAGGTGGACGGGCAGTAGAAAGAGCCAGGCACAGACGAACAGGATGTATGTCCTACCAGCCCACATCGTGGACGAGGACTCAGGCAGCATTGACGGCCAGAGAACGCCAGGCAAGGCTTAAGTCGGAACAGGACAGGTGAGCCAGTAGTGCAAACTCGCACAGACGATGGTGCTTGGCAAGTCGTGGAGATATTCCGAATGAGGGCAATTACACTGTCCGATTAGGTCATAAGACCATACAATAAGCCCGGAACGTTAAAAACTTAAAAAGTTACCGGCGAGCAGCGGCAGCTAGTTGCGCCAGCGTTCACTCGTCGGCCATCTTCTGATACTACCTCTGACACTACCTCTGATACTACTACCTCTGATACTACCTCTGACACTACCTCTGATACTACCTCTGATACTACCTCTGACACTACCTCTGATACTACCTCTGATACTACTACCTCTGATACTACCTCTGACACTACTTCTGATACTACTACCTCTGATACTACCTCTGACACTACGTCTCATACCACGTCTGACACTACCTCTGACACTACGTCTGACACTACGCCTGATACTACCTCTGATACTACGTCTGACACTACGTCTGATACTACCTCTGACACTATGTCTGACACTACGTCTGATACTACTTCTGATACTACCTCTGACATTACCTCTGATACTACCTCTAACACTACCTCTGATACTACCTCTGATACTACCTCTGGAGGCGCATCAGAGGCGCAGCAAAATTTCACCCCTCGCCGCATCTGAAACTTTCACACAGAGGAGGATGCGGAGGATCCCTGCACTCAAAGGGCAGTGTGAATGGGGCTAGTGAAACTACACAGGTGTGCTAATTATAGGCTATCCAAAACTGCGCAACAGATATACCCCAACAACAGAATAGCACCTAAATGTATCACTGAAACAACATATCACATGTTTGTATCACAGGAAACACGTAAATGAAATCTCCTCATTCAGTCCCTCTGGAATCAGAGTATGGAGGAAGTGTATCCAATAGGCTTCTCTCTGGAGCAGGATTCTGTCCCCGTTACCACCTCTCCATGGCATTCTCACTGTCTCAGTGCCCATATAATGTAGTTCAATCAAACTGTGGTTATGACTGTTGAAGTGCCTGGCTACTGATGATTTGACATCGAAGTTACGAATAGAACACAGGTTCTGGTTTTTAGCTCCCGTTTCATTTTGCCTACATAGTACATGTTACATGGACATTGTAATATGTGGTAAACCACATATTTAGTGTTACTTGTAATTCTCCCCTTGACCTTAATGTCGACACCTGACCTTGGATGTGTTGTGGAAATTTGTCTTCTTTGTGAGATGTCTGAAATAAACTTGTAAGAAATACCAGTTGTCTTTTAAGGATTTTATTCTTTATAAAGAAGGTTCAACAATCATACAGAGTGGCATGCGGTCTGCAGAAAGAAGAACAAGATGAGACATGTCTGTACCAGGTTCCATTCCCATAACAAGAAGCACATAATAATAACAGTCTCTCATTGTGCAGACAGTACAAACATTCAAGGATGTGGGAAGAACATATGAAGTAAAACATAATGATATAAGAGTTAAATCATTTCTCATACAGGAGTCTAGTAATATCATTTTCCATTACAGATGGTTAAAACGATTCCCCTTGATCATAGCATAACAGTGTACACAATTATGACAAGGGAAATTACCACTAGGGCTCTGAGACAAAAAATGATGAGCAGACCTCTTAGGCAAATCTGACTTCACTAAATAGTCCTTCAAGTTCGAAGACCGAGCTTGAAATGAGCTAGCAATGTAAGGATCACTTTTCAAGATGTGTCAATGTCGACTACACTACCTGTTTAACTAACTTGGATATAGGACTATAGGTGGACACAAATGTAGGACCAGAGAAGACGTGTCTCTTGACCTAGATTCGAGTAAATCAGACTGTTGAACTTGGCGTACTCTGTTCAGATGGTTCTCTAACAACTTTTTCCCATAACCTCTCATCTGAAAATTTTTACAAAGATCTTTAGCATGATGCTCAAAAATTTATCAGAATTGCAAATACGTCTTAATCTTAGTAGCTGACTATATGGAAGACTTCTCTTTAAAGCCGGTGGATAATAACTATAACTTTAACGATGACTATTAAACTGAAGGAAAGTATTTCTGTCAGTCTCCTTTTTATGAAGTTCAGTCTGAAGACAATTACCATCTTTTTTCACCAAAACATCCAAAAATACACTAAAGCTCACAACACAATGTAAATTTTATAGAATAAGTCGTCTATGTACCTCCAATAGCTTTTAATAAACTTAGAATAGGGTTTGCGCAATGCCTCTTATTTGTATTACTTTATGCTGTTTACAAGGTTTATTATTAGAAGGTACATTGGTCAGCTCAACTTATGTGTATTACATTAACATTGCAATACCCTCTGCTCCTTGTGGTCTGTGGAGTGGACAAATTGGTAAACCAAACTCCATTCTAAAAGCAGTTGTTTTATGGTAGGGCCATCATTCACAGTAAAAACTGTAGGTACAACTTTATAAAGGCTCTTTGCTTAAATCAGCAGACACAATCAGCACACACCATTTACATCATTAGTAACAAACAGACACATATTGACAGGCCAGTTCTCACAGTTTACCATTTTTATCCCCTCTAAAGCTACAGTTCTCTTCTTTTACTGTCCTTTGTCCTTTTGGGAAGTAAATAAGAATTTTTTGCAAAATACAACACAGCGGCTAGGAATGTCCCTTCTAGCTGTTTTCTGGTGAGAATATTCAAAATGTGTCGCAAATATTTTTTGCTGCTGACCCCATCCATAATAGTACATTGCTTGGCTTCCTACACCTGAACTTCTGCTGCTTCTACAAACCAAGGACTTGCTCACCACCATTTACTGCATGTTTTACCCTGGCTATGGATAAGTATCACATTCAAACTGCCCCATGGAACCCTGAAAGCACACTTGAAAGACTTCAGACTCAGGATGAGAGTTGTACACAATAGAAACAGGAAATGACAGTGAAATGTCACTAGGAAATTGAGTTCGGTCTAGTTACAAACAAAAAGTGTTTCGTTATCTGAAACATTGTTTTCTGAAATATCGTTTCACCTTTAGAAATGTTGGTGCGCTCTCTGAAATTTTGTTTTGTTTTGAATGTCAGGGCCATCCCTACTTACCACTCTACAGTTTGGTTCAAAATGGCCATTTTTGGTCTTTTACCACTCAACATTAATCAACTATTTCTTTGAAATCTATACAAACTGGGATCTTGCTTTTCTCAGTCTACTTAAGTACATGTTCTCATATTAACTGGTCTTTATATGCATGGCTAGTTTTGAACACAACATTTCACTTTTTAAACCTGTTTTTCACTTGCAAGCAGTCTGGATCATTAATGCAGTCTGGATCAGGTGATGTTGACATTAATATTGTTGATATTGAAAAGGTAAGTTTTTGGTCAGAATTCAGTTGTATTTCAGACTGGATCACTATAATCACAATTTCCCTGAATGATCATCACGCTAAGGAGTTTAGTGTTAATTAGCTAATTTTAGCATACATAGCAGGAGGGTAAACAATCACTAGTTAGATTGTAGATTGTACATTTTTAGGGGGGCTTGTAGGGACCCATTTACTTATTTTTGACATAATAGGGTAGATAAAGATTTGACTATTCTTATTTGCTATTATTATTATTTATTTATTATGAAGGTCCATATGTATCTGTTGTAGCTGTTTTTCCACTTTTGTTGCTGTAAACTGCAGTTTGTCCTTCAGCATCCTCTTAACATTTTAAACATATTTTGCTTCTCTAGTTTCATCTGATCATATGGAATGTTTCCTTTTGCATTAGTAAGTTGATGTTTTGTTATTTATCTAGATTTCATGTGGGGATTGTGATTGGTCGGAGGCTTGTAGCCACTCCCAATTTAAGATGCCTTCTCTTCTTAAAAACTAAGAAGATCTAGTACCAGACACTGCAAATACATGTAGTTTTATGTTAGACAGACTCTAAGTTTTGTAAATAGTTTTGGGACAACTGTGGAGCTCCATGGATCAGAAGAAAAATATATACCAGTCTTTGGATGCACACACAATACTTACAGGCTGGACACACTGGATGCCTGTGTGTTGTGTGGCGGCGGCAGTGAAAGTGAAAGAAAAAGAGTGCACAGGAAATAAACTGCCCCTTACCTGTTGTGTGTATTCTTTTCATGTCTGTGACATATTCTACACATACACATTAAAACTGTAGTGAAATGCTGGTAAGATTTCCATGACTGTCTACAGGTCATTTTCAGGTCTATTTTTGCTGAGAAGTGTGTCTCATGCATCCAGTGTGAACGGTCTAACCTGTTAACATGGACGCCAAAATGAAAAGTGACAGGTAATGCCATGCAGCAGCGCTGCACATGCATCCAGTGCAGTGCCGACCCTGACCAATTTGGTGCCCTAGGCAAGATTTTGGCTGGCGCCCCCTTGCATCGCAGTCAATTTCACAATCAATTTTCATACACACACAGACACTACATGTATTCAAGATTTTATTTCTTTTAAGTCAAAAATATCACACCAAATAAAAACTGAAGTAAGAAACAAGTGATACATTAAAAATACAATATAAATAAGGTATTGCACAAACATATTAAAGAATATTCTATTTACATACAAAATAAAAACAGTCTGTATTCTTTGGGAGGAAACCTTTTGCAGCAGAAGCAGTGCAAGCTATCATTCTTTTTTGAGTACATCAGCCAGCTTCTTTTGATTTTTTCCCCACTGACTAAGACTCTGGTAAAAAAGTCATGTGGACACTTTCTCCCATCTTTGTTTTTGGGATGTGTAACTGTTTTTTATTTGAAATGGTCCTCTGTGAACTAACTCCTTTCTTACTTTGTCAGTTAGAAGAGATGGCCAGTCAGCAGCCTTTAGTCCTGATGCTGTGTCACTCTGGTGTGCTGAGGTAGAGGACAGGAGCACCTGATGCTGTGTCACTGGGGGTGGTGGTGAAATATTTTAAAAGTGCATCTGAAGAGAGAAGAGAAGTATATGTGACCACTGGATGTTACATTTTAATAAAAAACAGATGCTTGGTGTGTGCTATACATAAGACTAATATAGACTAAAGTAAAGTGCAGTGAAACTTATATATAGCTATATATATATATGTAGCCTATGAATGATATGGGAAAGCTAAGGTATGGAGTATTAACAGTAATACACTTTAACTGCACTTTAACACTGATGTAAACTTTAACAAATATAAACTGTGACACAATAAACCAAAGTCTTACAACTGCCCTGTTACTTATAAAGTGGATGGAAAACTAATAGCATTTTAACTGACATACAAGCAGAGAAAAAACAGTGAACAGGTTAAAATAACACCTGAACAGGCCTGACGTTAACTTTCCAAATGTCCCTGATGAGTTTAAGGTGGAGTAACATTAACTTACGTCGACTCAGCTATTTACTGATTATTAAACAATACTACTTTCGTCCAAAGTAAGCTAGCAAGCTAACACTCTGCTCCAACAACGGTAACTACGATGCATATTAGTTTCATTCACTTCATCACATTGACGTTACTGTACCTTTTTCCTTTTCACGTTTTCCTTCTTCTGCTTTCCTTCTTTTCCTTCCCTGGGCGCCGGATGGTTTCAGTCTTTTGGACATTGTTGTTCTGCTACAGTATCAATAAACGTCGCTCTTGGGTCACGGTCCGGTCAGATTCAGGCAGCTCGCCTCTCGACCCCGCCGACCCCGCCCCCTCACAGAGGGCAGGTGCAGTGCAACGAGCCAGGAACCCAGAAGAAAGGCCTCTCCAGTATTTAATAGGCTTTGCCATGAAGTTATGTTGCTGTGGGCTTATATAATATTTCGAAATAATATAAGTAATAGCACTGGTAAAAAATAGTATTATTATTATTATTTTTATTTTTTTTCCTCCCCCCGTTTGCGGCGCCCCCCGTGGATGACGGCGCCCTTAGCATTCGCCTATACTGCCTATGCCCAGGGCCGGCCCTGATCCAGTGTGTCCAGCCTGTACAGATGAAGCCTCTTAAAACTTCCCGTTCCTCCGTGACGGGACCCAAACCAGTCCGTGTTGGGTCCATGCTTGGACCTGGTCGGGTCTGTGATTAGAATGAGATGCCCGGGGTGACGTAGTGAACGCAGGGCTGAATCGTAACGCCCCTCAGCACCATGTGTGGAAACCAGTTGCAATGGTTTCCACACATGGAGGAGCAGTGATGATGGAAGCTGAAGCATTACTTCAGCTGATATCAGCTGTTCTTACTGTATCACAGGCATACAGTCTTTGACGTGTGTGAGAGGATGTCAGAGCATATTTAATGATTATTAGGCTACCATATCATGAGGTCATCAATATTATGCTTCAGCTTTTCGTTTTTCAACAGTTCTGCATTAAAGTTAAAGTAATAGGCCCAGAGAATTAATGATTTAACAGGAAGGAAAAAACTGCATGTGCAGCACTCGTCTGAGCGGCTGACTTTATCTGCAGCGGTACCGGGACAAACTATTATAGTGTAAGAGCCATTTTCTCGTTTGTTATTGCAGTTATATAAATGTAATTTCTCATGATGTTAGATTACTGCTAGACCAAGGTGTCAGGTGCATGTGGAAATCCAGGAGCAGATGTTTTCTTTTGACACAGTGAACATTTTATTTTTGAAAGGCTAAATGCCAACAAGCAGAATATTTTGTTAGGTAAAAACATGTTGTGGATTTTGGAAATTATTACATCAATCTTTTTTCAATATATTTTGACTTGTGCTCTGAAGTTATTAGAAATGTTCATATTACACGAATTAGAAGCAATCCTATGCAAAGCGATGATGATATCTAGTCCCTGTTGAGCCCGCCTTGAATGCTCGAGAGATCGTGGGATTTCTCAAACTGAATAAATACTGCACAACACAAAAATGCTCAGCTCGACCAAGGTGGTCTAACAGTAATCTCACAGCATGAGAAATTACATTTATGTAACTACATTAACAAACAAGGAAAAAAAACTTTTTTAGGTCCTACACTATAGTAGTTTGTCGTGGTACCACTGCAGTTAAAGTCAGCCACTCAGACGAGTGCTGCAAACAGTTTTTTCCTTCCTGTTAATTAATTAATTCCATGGCTGTATTACTTTCACTTTCATGCAGAACATGCAGAAAAAACAAAAAGCTGAAGCATAATATTGATAACCTCATGATATGGTAGATAATCTTTTAATATGCTCGGTCTATGATGATATTTGTATTCTATTGAAGTAGTTGGTTTGAATATTTCACTGGGTGTGGGTGGTTACAAGACGCATGAACTATTACGCTCAGGTGACACATTTTCAGAAATTATTGTCTCTGCGCTGTATCATTTTTCTGATATTTTTATAAGAAATTCCTCACGCAGTGGCGGATGATAATAGAGATGCTTATAAAAGTGTGTTCACAAACATCCTCTGCGTATCTTGGGAGGTGACAGAGGCTGAACACATCATTAGCATTACAGTGCATCACTTTGTTCTTATTCAATGGATATCCCAACAGGTCTCCCAGCCCCCCACACTCATCTGGCGGCTGCAGAGCTGTTGAATCAACTAGAGAATGTTGTCCCACCTCTTGTCAGCATGCGTCCACAGACACAAAGAGCACAGACAGATCTCCAGAGGGAGAGCCGCCACACGCTCTCTAAACTCTGATCAAACTGTCTGTGCTAGTAAAATATAAAGCAGTAATCTGTTACTACTCTGACTATTCATCCCCTAGCATGCTATGAGGAACATCTTTAGTGCTGTACTTAGCTAAATTAGAAAAAGCTTGTGAACCAGAAGTCCAAGCCATTTTGTTTATGTACTATGAAAACAGAGGCAAAAAACTCCGACCAAACTGTAAAACAAGGGCAAACATGAACCATGGTCCTGTTCATCGTCTATTTGTCTCCTATAATGTTTTCAGCAACATAGTGTAGTGGCCTGCTTAGTTGTAATACTATGCTGTTTGATACCAACTGGGGAAAAACACAGCCCCCCTTCTCTGTTTTCTCTGGTTATATAGCATAACAATTTCAAAAATATTTTTGTCTTTCTACTGAACAGACAGCCCACTTTTATGCAAGGGCCATCTTAAAAGTACCACAAAAGTAAAAGTAAGCCTACTTAATATAGGTGCACTATGTAGTTTGGGGGAAGAAATTTTAATCAGAAGAGAAAGATCTCCATTGATGGATTTCATGTGCTTAAACACACTAAATAAACACAGACTTCATTTTCATGACTGAATAAACAAATGGTCCATTTCAGAATAATACTACATATAGAATATTCTCCAATTATAACTACTGATGAATTAATGTGTTCATAACTTTAGGGCTGCAGCAGGTAAAGGATTAACTATTTTTAATAACTGTATATACTGCTGGGTGGCTTAACCTATGATGATATAACCGAGCTACAACTTAAGATTATTGATATAAAATATAAATAAAGTAAGTAATGTACAGTAACCAGTAGGGCTAAAGTTAACTAAACTAACTAATGCTTTAAAATAAATGTAGTGGGATAAAAGTGTAATATTTGCTACTAAGATGTAATGGGTTAGAAGAATATGTATATAGGTTTAAATATGTTTTTTGTGAGGGAAGCGCCATCTCATGGTGACACCCTGCAATTGAATGAATGTGCATGTTTGTAGTGGAATCTAGGCACACCCCCAGGAGGAGGGGGGGACTCCAGTGGCTGGCAATCGACTGGGAACCAGCTGCCAGTCGGCTGGCAGCCGTAAGGCCTTTGGTTGGGAGGGGAAAATCTAGGCGGCTACATACACAGCATAACAATACCAGCACCATGCTTACAGTAGGTATAGTGTTCTTGGAGTTAAAAGCCTCACCTTCTTGCCTCCAAACATATTTCTGCTCATTGTGGCCCAACAACGCAATTTTTGTTTCATCTGATCACAGAGTTTTCCTCCAGAAGATTTTTTGTCCATGTGATCAGCAGCAAACTTCAGGCGAGTTTTAAGGTGCCGCGTCTGGAGCAAGGGCTTCTTTCTTGCACGTTTAATTAATTTCAGACTTGTTTTTTGGTGCTTTTTGGTTGACTCTTGACCATCCTGACCAGTTTTCTCTCAGCAGCAGGTGATAGTTTGTGTTTTCTTCTTGATCGTGGCAGTGACACAACTGTGCCAAGCACTTTATACTTTTAAAAAAAATTGGCACAGTTGATCTTTCCTGACTCAATAATGTGCCCTTTCAGATCAATGCTGAACTCCTTAGACTTTCCCATTGTAGTGTTTGTGGCTGAGTCTAGTGGGTGTATCAAACAATTCACTTTTTGAATTAAATTATGGAAAAAAAAAACTTTTCCATGATATTCAAATTTTTTGAGATGCATCTGTACATGTTCTTTGCGTGTATGTAAACTGACCACGACTGTGCATCATTGTTTTTGTTGTTCCTTCTTTGGGAACATTCCTTTTTTTGCATTCTAATACAACACAATTCTCTATGCAACACAATGAATTATCCATTGATGTTCATTTGGTGTGTGGATGTCAGCATTATGTTTGCTGCCACAAGGACTGGTACAGGTAGACCTCAGAGACTGTATGTACATCACTATCAAACTGCTAACCTTTGTACAAACAGCCGGTGTAGACTCTGGCCTTAAACCCCATTACATTTTCGGAAGGAAGAGGAGTTGAATACGTAGGAAGTTGAGAAGCAAGAAACTGTGTGCGTCCCTCTTCATCAAGCTTTAAAGACTTGGAGAGAGAGATAAAGTGAGAAACAGAAAGAGATCAGAGTCAGACAAAGGAGGGATATGGTGGGTGATAGAGGGGAGAAGGTTAAAGCAGTGGGAGATGATTAGCATATTGCTACAGGGACTAAGCTGTGTTGCGGTTGCACTTTACAAAGAGCATATACAGTGGATATAAAAAGTCTACACCCCCCTGTTAAAATGACAGATTTTTGTGATGTAAAAAAATGAGACCAAGATAAATCATTTCAGAACTTTTCCCACCTTTAATATGACCTGTAACCTGTACAACTCAATTGAAATACAAACAAATCTTTTAGGGGGAAAAATAAAAACTAAAAAACTAAAATACTGTGGTTGCATAAGTGTGCACACCCTTAAACTAATACTTTGTTGAAGCACCAGCAGATTTTATTACAGCACTCAGTCTTTTTGGGTAGGAGTCTATCAGCATGGCACATCTTGACTTGGCAATATTTGCCCACTCTTGTTTGCAAAAACGCTCCAAATCTGTCAGATTGCGAGGGCATCTCCTGTGCACAGCCCTCTTCAGATCACCTGAGATTTTCAATCGGATTCAGGTCTGGGCTCTGGCTTGGCCATTCCAAAACTTTAATCTTCTTTTGGTGAAGTCATTCTTTTGTTGATTTGGATGTATGCTTTGGGTCGTTGTCGTGCTGAAAGATGGAGTTCTTCTTCATCTTCAGCGTTCTAGCAGAAGCCTGAAGGTTTTGTGCCAACATTGACTGGTATTTGGAACTGTTCATAATTCCCTCCACCTTGACTAAGGCCGCAGTTCCAGAAGAAAAACAGCCCCAAAGCATGATGCTGCACCACCATGCTTCACTGTGGGTATGGTGTTTTGGTGATGTGCAGTGTTGTTTTTGCACCAAACATACCTTTTGGAATTATGACCAAAAAGTTCAACCTTGGTCTCATCAGACCATAACACATTTTCCCACATGCTTTTGGGAGACTTCAAATGTGTTTTTGCTAAATTTAGCCGGGCTTGGGTGTTTTTCTTCATAAGAAAAGGCTTCCGTCTTGCCACCCTACCCCATAGCCCAGACGTATGAAGAATACAGGAGATTGTTGTCACATGTACTATGCAGCCAGTACTTGCCAGAAATCCCTGCAGCTCTTTTAATGTTGCTGTAGGCCTCTTGGCAGCCTCCCTGACCAGTTTTCTTCTCGTCTTTTCATCAATTTTGGGGGGGACGTCCAGTTCTTGGTAATGTCACTGTTGCGCCATATTTTCTCCACTTGATGATCACTGTCTTCACTGTGTTCCATGGTATATCTAATGCCTTGGAAATTCTTTTGTTTTCTTTTTTCTCCTGACTGATACCTTTTGACAATGAGATCCCTCTGATGCTTTGGAAGCCCTCTGTGGACCATGTGGCTTTTGCTTTGAGATGCGATTAAGAAAATGTCAGGAAAAGCCTGCTAGAGCAGCTAGACTTTATTTGGGGTTAATCAGAGGCACTTTAAATGATGGCAGGTGTGTACTGACTCCTATTTAACATGAGTTTGAATATGATTGGTTAATTCTGAACACAGTTATAAGAGGGTGTGCACACTTATGCAACCACATTATTTTAGTTCTATTTTTTATTTTTCCCCCTAAAAGATTTCAGTTTGTTTTTCAATTGAGTTGTACAGGTTACAGGTCACATTAAAGGTGGGAAAAGTTCTGAAATGATTTATCTTGGTCTCATTTTAACAGGGGTGTGTAGACTTTTTATATCCACTGTATGTTTCTCATTCAGGGAAGCAGTTTGGTTTAGGGAAACACATTTTATTGTGGAGTTTAAAAACACAAATATTAGCAGTTACAGTGCCTGGTCATGGCAATGTGCTCCAGATTATATCTGTATGACAACAGGCAAGGCCCCACAGTTTAATAAACTCAAGTACAGAGTTTCACTGATGAAAATATAATATTTCTGCACTAACCCTAACCCTAACCCTGTATAAATGAAACCTAATGTGAATCCGTGCAAAGCACAATTAATTCATGTATACATGGCAGTGGTGGAAAATGTTGTACTATAGCAAATATTGTCAGGGCTGGTATGCTGAGCAACAGAGGATGGACCCAAAAGTAGATGACAGGGGAGGCAGCAGGGTAACATCAGTGAGTTACTGAAAAACTGACCCCTTGATTCCACCGGGCACGTCTTTGTTACCTGGCTTGTGCGACACGGTTTTGTTCCGTCCACATAACTTCATGTCCCACTGGGAGTGTTTCAGAAGGCGAGCATCATGTCTTGCTTGATGTTGTTGACTTGCTCAGACTGTTTCATCATCTCTATTTGACTTTTGTGCTTCTTCTGTGGTTGAGTAGGCTACGTAGTTAAAATTGTTTCTTTATTTGTCTGTTTTAAGTAGGTTTATTTAATTATTTCCAACTTTGTTGTGCTGTAGCATTGGCACTGGGTGTTTTATTTTGAAAATTGAGGAATGCTTTGAGTGACAGGTAGCCACAAGATGTCTGCTCGGCTTCACTTTAGCTAATCCCAGTCACTTGATCTACCGTATTTTGCGGTGTTGAAAAATTTTAAATCTTTCTGTGTGGTTAATTGTACTCAAAGACGGAGTGGAGGTACAGAGGCCGTCATTTTGGATTAATGTGGACACTGTTAGCATTAACCAGCATACAGCTGCTGGAGCCGGTGAGCTCTGGAGGAGACAGCTGGGAGTTGAGAAGAGTACAGAGTTTGTTTGTTTTTTTTTTTAAAAAGTGCTAAATAAAACTTTGAGGTACAGGATTGATACTAAATTCTGAGAACAACTGATTCTATTGGTGTAACAAACACAGGTCTGTGTAAGCAGGCATAACAGCCCACATTTGAGTAAAGCTGGCACAAAAGCCTTTCCAGCAGGTTGCAATGTTTCATTTCAGTTATTATCAACACAAAAGACCTTTTATGCCAGACAGTGTAAAATTAGAGACAGTAAGACAAGACAAAACTAGACAATTAAATGAACAGGCAAAAACAAATGTGTATTTTGCATTGTATGTTGAGGGTGTTGAAAGGCGGTTTGTGTGTGTGTAACTGAGATGGCTGAAAGGGAAAGTGCAAGAATAATAAAGAGAGGAGAGGGAAAAGAAAGGAAAATAAATGAATTAATAATAAATAAATAAAATAGATTTTTAAAAAAGAGAATCTCCATTCTTCCTCCTACCTCTCCTCGAACTTCCAACAGCCCCTCTTAATTTAGTTAATTTTTTGCCTAAATTCTTAGTGCTGAGTGACACTGATCACCCACCCACCCAGGACAGCCTCCAGACCCAATGGGAGGGGGCTTGTTTGTGTGGGTGGGCAGCAGTGTTGGGAGTAACGCGTTACAAAAGTAATGCAATTACTGTAATGCATTACTTTTTGCTGTAACGCAGTAATGTAAGGCATTACAAAAAAAAAATTGGTAATATTTTACTCGGTACAAATTTCAGTAACGCGCGTTACAATGCATTTGAAAGTTGTGAGTTGTTTTTATACAAATTCACCAACACAGCGAGATTAGCAGAGGGGAAAAAAATCTGCGCAAATGTTTACTTCCTGTTAGTGCTAGAGAACTACTGATTGAGGAGAATATGACTGCAGGACCGTCTCACTGCCCAAGTTTAAGCTGCGCTGGGTAAAAGAGGAAACCAGAAGAGACCACACCACTTTCCTCCTTACAACGGAGTGCCGCTCCCTACCAATGGGGGAGCCTGCAGCCCTGATGCCTGATGCCGCTGTCGCTCCAAGTGAGGAGGACTTTTTCTCCTTTGATGAACAGGTCAATGTCTCGGCTGATGCACCCATGTCAGTGGAAACAGAGGTAACGTCTTACTTGAATTCTGCCCCTGTGATGGAAAGCCTCCATCTGTTTCCAAGAATTAAAAAAAATCCTACTCCCTTACAATGCACTAACACCATCCAGCGCACCAGTAGAAAGACTTTTCAGTCTCAGGAGTCTTGTGCTCGCTCCAAAACGCAACCGTCTTGGTGATGAACGCTTTCACAACATAATAGTTATTTAACCCTTTACACAGTCGTGAGTTTACATTTAAACTCACAGTTCAGCTGAATAAGTCCTTGTTGGACGTCTCAGGAAAAAAATAAATAAATAAACCCACACACGCAGCAGCATTGAAACTTCATAAGAAAGTACACCCACTCCTTTCCCGTCGGCGGCTCTGTCGTCACACCTAAAGTTCACTTTAGCTTACTGAAACATCTCACACTCACTTCTGTTACGGGTCCCAGGGATGGGAGACCACATTAACAAATATGTTACCTGTATAAAGCAGGTGAAGCAGAGGAATGAGGATACCGTTTGTCTTGTTTCCTTTCCAGATTGCCTCTGAGGAAACAGCAGCAGTTGCGCTCCCTAACTGTTCCCCGGAGCAACTAATTAGAACACAAACGTTCCACCCCCCCATTTCCAATATAAACGGAGCACCTCCAGACTTCTAATTGAAAACAATAATATATACCAAAACAAAATAATTGTGATATTCATTAAAGGAATCTTACTACATGTGGTCACCCTATTTTAGGTGTGCAACACTTACTAACTTACTAATAAAACTTCAAGTGTAAATTTGCTGTGTTAGGACCCAATTGCAGCACGCAGGATACCAGGAGTAGTTGGTAGTGATATTTAATGACAAAACTAAGCAGGAACAGGACAAGACCAGTAATAATACAGGAAAGTCTCTGGTGGACCAGCTGATATGGCAGTCTGAATCAGGCTGGGAAACCTGTGAGTGAGCAGTGAAATAGCCCAAACACACATACAGTTCAGTACAACTTAAAAGGTCCCATATTATACGGTTTTTCATCAATTTCACACAGCTGTCAGAGGTCCAACAACACTGTATTCGAAATGTATTGCCCCAAACCCATCCGTGGTCCTGAATTTCTGCTGTCTAAAAGTCAGCTCTACTGAGAGCAGGCTGTTTCTGTGCCTGCACCTTTAATGCTAATGAGCTCCGTCTGTCAACGCCTGCCCTGCCTGCTACACGCCCCTCTCAGGGAGAGGATGCCGCTTACGCTAGCGGTAGCATGCGCTAATGTTTACGGTGGATGTATCACTATGGCTCGCCGAGATGCTGTCGGTCAGCCGTATCAGTTTGACCCAGAATCGGACCCAGAAGGAGAGGCTCAGAAAAATACAGACTCTGCAGCTGCAGCAGGACTCCCCAACACAACCAGCCGGCTCCCATCCCCCACTGACCTGCAACAGGTAACATCTAAAAACAGCTATCGAAAGCTGTGTTTGTCTCCAACAGTCTCCAAACTCTTGGGCACTGTTCGCATAGTCTCTGTCTCCAGTCTGCACGTTTCCAGACTTTTTACTGTGACAACCAAGCTCCCTCGTAATATTATTAACATTAAACTCGCTTCAAACTCCATTGCATAGCGGACCGAAGCGGAGCTAACTAGTTAGCCAATTTCAAGCTGACTTCATCATCCTCGTAGGCAACTGTAAATACTATCAAAACGTGGCGACACTTACCTGTGGCTCGAGTGCAGTTGCTGGGTCCCGTATGGTTGGGACTGATCCTTTACGAGGGTCAGTGTCGAGGCAAAGCCAGCTTTGTACTGACCCTCGTTACTGAAGCAGTCCGATGTGAAGCGGTTAGCACACACAAACAGACTTACAGGAACCGTAGCCGGCACGTTGTCGTTAAAAATGAAACGCAACCACTGTCTCTTCTGTTCTTCTGTAGCTGGGACAGAATATAGGCACTTATGTTGATTTTTACAACCAACAACAGAGCAATTTGCGTGTCTAGCTCTGAGCGACGACATTGCAAAACACTGCTATCTTACCGCTGGACACACTGAACTTCACCTCGGGGATGAACGCCCCCCTCTCGGATATCTCCAGGGAGAGGGGGGAGTGTTTTCGCGCAGAGGAGCCTGGCCTATGAAAATCACTCCTTTCGTTACGTAACGAAAGGAGCTGAATCTGAACAGCCTGTAGGAGCCCCGTTTTACCAGTGGGTGGGCTGCAGAGACCATGCAGCACTCGTTCGCTTTCCTCATTCTGGGAGTTGGTAGGCTCAGGGAGGACCAGTTTATATACGTAGAGACCAGAGAAAACGTGTTTTTCATAATATGGGACCTTTAATGCTACTGTACCAGGTAGGAGTAGGCTGGCGACATGGTCGTGAAGGAGGAGGACCAGCAGGTGGATATTCACACAGCACACACACAATAACAAATGTGGCAACACAGTGAGAATCTCTGAGCCACAGGAAGCCACAGGGAAGCTGACTGGAAAACAGACTCTGTAGCATTGTGGCGGAAAGGTTGCACCAGGCAGCCGCAGGCAAAAGAGTAACCAGGGATGCAGCAGAAAATCTCAAAGCCGGGGACAGAAGGCAGGTCTGTTTACCGGGGATCAGACGAGATGAGGCAGGCAGGGTCGGCAACAGGAAAACCATCTGAAGAACTGTGCTGGAGAGTCTTGCATGATTGACAAAGAACAAGATAGCAAAGACTGGTTTTTGAGGCTGGAGTAGATATACTCCAGGTTGATTGGTGATGAGGAGCAGCTGACAGAACAGGCGAGTAGAGTTGGATGATTAGGTGGGAATGACTGGTGACATGGCAGGCAGAAATGAGCAGGTGACCAGTGATGCCAAACTGTGACATTAAGTTAATGAGGAAACGTGCGGTCGCATCTCTAACTACAGTTTCTTCTGGTCCATGCTGTCCCTGCCGCTGTCTTCCCTCCTCTCTTTCCGGCTATACCCATCTTCCAATCATCATAGGTGGACCAAACTGACCACCTTGACTGACCAATCAAACAAGAAAATAAAATACCAGCAATCTTGTGTGTGTACTCTCGCAACACTTAAATTGTTACCCTAATTAACATATATACCAACATACATTTTGACATTATGCTTTTGCTTACAACTAAAATATGTTAAGTGTCTCTCAGTTCATCATTTTTGTCTTTCATTCAGTGTTATTTAGTACTTTCACTTTCATTTGTTATCTTGTGGTTTTTCCTGTCTTATTAAGAAACTATATTAATTTAATCCCTTCATTTTGCCATAGGGGCTACAGACGGATCAGTGTAAAATTGTTTCATAACAAGTTAAACGTTCCTTGTACTACGTTTAACAGATTATGGACATGGCACATTCACATGGGTTTAAAAAGCAGTTACTACAAATCACAGGAGGCCCACAGTTACTATTAGCCTTATTTGATCTAGTGTGTTCTCCAAAAACTGACAATAAGTAGTTTCCTATCTTCAGTCTGTATATTCATGGCCCTCAGGGTAACTTTGTCCAAATCTCTTTTCTTGATAAAAAGGCAGAGAAACTCAGCAGAGTTGTGTTTTATCATGTTAGAGATAGAAAACCCAGAATAGTGACAGACTGAGGCTGAAGACTCCTCTGTGCTCCAACATAGCAAGTAAGCGGTCCTTTATGTTTAGAAATAGAACGATCACACTGATTTCATTTCAACAAAAGCAGATCACATTTGAGTTGGAAAATGGATATTCCCTGTTGCCTGGTGCTCTCGCATATTTTCCTCCTTGTCTCGTTCAGTGTGCTCCGCTGAGAGGGAGCCTTTGGAAAAACACTGTTACTGAACGAGCCACCAGAGAACATTTCCCCAGCTAATACCAGCGCTGCTCTATCACGTTTTTGTCCACACATGAGCGACTGCATTTGTCAATATGTGTAGCAGTCACAGTTTCATTGTTTCTACAATGACATTTTGATAGACTGATGTTATTTGCTTGCCTGGTTTCACTCATCATTTTCTTTTATCAGCATTGATTTTTCCTCCTCCCTGCCCGACTCCCTCAGCTCTGATGGGGTCAAGGGTCAAAGAGTAAAGCACAATTTCTTATCAGTCTGCATGATGAGGTTGTCGACAGCTTAAAAAAAGGATGACTACACTTAGGCCAAACCAGTATAAGTTGCTGCGGATGCCAGTGGGCTGGGGGCAGCGACCGTGACATGCAGAGAGCCTGAGCTACGACCGACAGTTTTTCTTGAAGGCGGTGGCCTCTTGGCTGATTGGTGTTTTTGTTGGCTTAAATAAAGCAGTTTTTTAGTTACTGTTACCCATTGTTTCTCTCCCCCCCTTTACACCCGGTTTATTATTTAACTATGGACTCGGTGGGACTGGTGAACAACGTTACCAACAATTTATTTTTTATGGTGCATCAACATTAAATAAATGTCTGACAAGCTGAATGTCATTCCGGCTGTGTCTCAATTCAGGGGCGGCATCGTGGATGAATTGAGACACAGCTTCCCTCATGTGTAACCTTACTCATCTGGCGCACGCGGCCACAGATGGCAACACCACTGTGCCGACGAGCACAACAACTGCTGCTGCTCTCCTGTTTGTCATAAACTTTGCCTATAGGAACTAAACACAAGATGCAAACAAAAGCAATGTTTGCTGAAGGATGCTGGATCGACCACATCAAACTTTATCAGGTACCTGAAAACACACCCAGATAGGTCAGTCACTTGGTAATGTGAAAGTTAACCTCAGCGCCTATGGACGGTTAGCAAACATGTTATGTTCAGCATCGGCTATCTAATGTTAACATTAGCTTGCCTCTAGCTTTGTAGCTGAAGGGGGTTCACTTGATTAGATTGGTGTTCGCTGAATACTTTGAAAAGATGAGTGTTTGTTCGCTGCCACACTTGTTCTCATAGAGTGCTGCTTTGCCATGACTATAAAAAACTATAAAAAAAAAACATTTTTTTTTTTTAAGTTTTGGTTTTAGCTACTGTAGCTATGTATTTATAAAATATATATACATTTTAAAGGAAAGCTTTCATTGTATTTTTTGTTTTAATATTGCATTACAATATTAAAAAAAATGCCTGTTTAAAGTGATCATAAACCAAACAACCAATCAGTGCTGATGATACTCTCTGCTAATAGACAAAAGAGTGATGATAATACAGTACACGCTTTGAATTCCTTAGATATAACTATGCAGTGCTCTAAGCAGACTGGATGGCATGCAGCAGATGATCGAACGCTCATTACAACCATGTCAGACTTGGACTCTAGCTCAAAGACTTGAGACATGACTTGGACTTGTAATAAATGTGTTGAGCAACTCTGTGCAGGTTTAACAGGCTTTAGTCAAGATATCAGAAATAACATTTCATCTTGGTCTCACAATTCCCCACTATCAGGCTGATGGGTGACTGCTCCACCTTTCCATCTTATTCGCACACTGTAAAAGGCTTTTTTCACTGATGGCACGAAATATTAATGAGCACACATCCTGAGATTCATATATTCCAACAGAAACCTGGACAACATGGAATGTTAAAAGTCTCATATATGTACACTATTTTGGGGGGTTTCTGAATAGAATTAATGGCACACTGCAGATTGCTCCACACCTACCCCCTCCTCTGTTCTGATCCAAGCACTGGTCTTTTCTGGCTGTCATGGTCCTCATGGGGATTGGCAGTTTAATTAACTTCATATCTCTGTGTGCTGCAGAGCAGCTACTTTTCTGTGCAGGAGAGGATGTATGTGTGGGAGCTGGGACTGTCACGGCTGTCCGAGAAGACCTCCGGAAGCCGTGTTGGTTTAATGTATCAACACAGAGTTGCACAGAGGTTGAGAAGAGCAATAGTCATTCGTACAAATAGTGACCAAACTAGAGAGCTGGTTCGATGTTCAGGTTGGTGCTGTTTGTTTGTGAAAAGGCACAGAAATCAATGTGGTGTAACATATCAGTTACGCAGACAGAGATTTTCGTGGCCCTGGTAATCAACTGGACAAGAGGGAAGTCAGTGGGAACCGAGCCCACAGCTGAGTGCCTAATCTTGGCTGTCCTCCCGTGTCCACCCCCCTGGGTGCCCTGGTAGTCCCGCTGTACAACAAGAGGGAGGGAGGAGTGGTCCATGATGAATTTACTGTTTAATCACACCACAAAAGAGACAAGTGTGCAATTCACTATTTGTTCAGTGTTTTTCTCACGGTTGGTTTGTAAAAAACGGCCAGCGGTGGAGCTGATGTGCGAGCCGTTGCCCAGCCGGTAAACACACTGGGTCATCTGACTTGGTTTTCTTCATGTTTTTGTTCAAAAGAAAAAAACAAAATAAGGAATATCCCAAAAACAAAATTGTTTTTTTCTATTGGTTTTCACTTGGAAACAAATAACACATTTTTTCGTTTTGTTTTCAAATTCCAAAAGCAAAAAAACACGTAAATCCATGTATCATTCGTTCTTTTAATATTCAATTGGGAAACTAAAATCAGGAAATGAAAAAACAATTCCTATTTCGTTATTTGTTTATGAATCTGATACCAAAAAACAAATAACGGTTTGTTTATTCATACTTTGATTTTATGCTCAGATCAAAAAAAAGGGAAATGAAAAAATGGGCCACAGGCTGAACTTGATTTTGATATTTAGTTTGTCTGATTTGTGTGACCCAGAAGTTATTGACTTCTTTGTGTGTTGCACTTGATAAACATGCAGCAAATTCATTCACCAACAGTTCAGTGTGAAAGAAAGTCTATAGATGGCGTTGTTCAGTCATCAGCCTTTGGAACTCTCTCCCACCAGACATTCGCACTTCCGACACTGTCTCCACCTTTAAATCCCGCCTGAAAACGCACTTATTCCGAGTGGCATACTTTGTCTCACACTAACTATCCAATCCACATTCTTGCCTATTTTCTATTGCACTATGTAATTGCATTCATATTTATTGATTTATCTTTGCAAAATTGCACTCCCACACCAATGTTACCTGATTATATTGTTTGATGTACTGTTGTTATGTTATGTGTGTCTTGTAAGGTGTCCTTGAGTGCTTTGAAAGGCGCCTTTAAATAAAATGCATTATTATTATTATTATTATTATTATTATTTTCAAGTCAGTTCATGGACTGAAAAAATTACTAAGTATGGGGAAGATGAAATGACAATGAATTATACAATGACACGGTCTGTAATTGGTTTACAATCCTCAGTTTTTGATCTAGCATTTTTTCTTATTATCCTTGCTCATGGTAAACTGATTTTCGGTCTTATTTCTATTCCTACCTATTTGCTGTGGTTCTACCTGCTCAGTATTAAAAAGTCTCAAGGAACCAATACTCCAATATGACAGGGGACAGCACAGGGCTTTATAAGCCTGACTTTTATTTATTTTTACTGTCCATTTCACTGCTGTTTTCATGTCTAGACCACATGAGACCAGGCCCAGGTCAAAAACCACTATACTTAGACTCATTAACTCTGGACTACATTGTCTCAGAGGGGCTAAAGACTTTATACTATTTGTGAAAATGCAATAAAGGGCCATTTCACAGCTTTTTTCAGAAAGCCACTTGTAAGTCTAAGATTACTGTGTACTTGTTATCATTGTTATTTTGTTAAGGTTTCTCTGGGGTCTCCTTCTTATTGTGTTTTGGACCTGGTCTGATATGGTCTAGACATGAAAACAGCAGTAAAATTGCCTCTTTTTTGTATTTTTACAAATAGAATAAAGGTTTTTAGGTCAACGGGAGATATATCCTGCAGTAAAAATAAATAAAATTCATGCTTATAAAACCCTGTGATGTCCCCTGTCATATTGGAGTATTGGTTCCTTGAGACTTAATACTGAGCAGGTAGAACCACAGCAAATAGGTAGGATTAGAAATGAGACTGAAAATCAGTTTACCATGAGCAAGGACAATAAGAAAAAATGCTAGAGTTAAAATGATCAAAACTGAGGATTGTAAACCAATTACAGACTGTGTCATTGTATAATTCATTATCATTCCATCTTCCCTATATTTATTACATTTTTCATGAACTGGCTTGAAAATTACTGAACAACGCCATCTATCAGTGGTAAGACACTTTTAAGGTGGACTGGAAAATTCCAATAAGAAGCTGTGAATCGGACGCTAACTTCAGCGTTGTCTGATGCAGTGTGGTGGAAATCTCTGCATGTCTTGCCAGTGTCAAGTAAGTCTTTCTTATATTAGCGTATGGTTCCAGTGCGGCCATGGTGTAGATTCATTGACTTACAATCACTACGTGATTCTGGTTATTCAGGCTGACTTTCACACTGATCGGTGGGTAGGTGAATTTGCTTCATGCTTATCAAGTGCAACACACAAGGAAGTCAATAACTTCTGGGTCACACAAATCTAAATATCAAAATCAAGTTTGGCCCATGGCCCGTTTTTTCATTTCCCTTTTTTTGATCTGAGCATAAAATCGAAGTATGAAAAAACAAACCATTATTTGTTTTTTGGTATCAGATTCATTAACGACTAATGAAATAAGGAATCGTTTTTCATTTTTGTTTCATTTTCTTTTCCCAATTGAATATTAAAAGAATGAATGAAACACGGATTACACAGATTCACGTCCCTTCCATTTTTTTTCAGTCAAAAAAAAAATGGTCAAAAAAGAAACAGTAATAAAGGAATTACCAAAAACAATTTTATACTTTAATGAGGATTTAGTCATTTTAATACCAGGGCTTGCCTTCCCACCTGCAAAACAAGTTCTCCGCGCCTGGGGATGCGTTCCGGATCACATACTTTTTCTTTTTACTTTTAGTGCGTACTGCATCTGCCCTTACAAAGTACATATGCTGGGACATACTACTTCGTCATGACCTGACGTCAGTGGACCATAAACTTTGATCCTCTTGCTCCTATATCCATTACAACCGCAGCATAACATTTTGGAGTGCAAAGAAAATGTACTATCTCATAATCTAATGATCAAATGGCCATGAACTTCTCTGAGCACATTCATGCCCCTTAGATAAAATAACCTAATTGGTTTTATCTAATAACCTTACCACCAAATTTCACATTTTTTGTCACTGCTGTTAAGATCATAAGTAAAGTTGAAAGGACTTCAAATGTTGCTGAGAACCATAACCAATTCTCCTTAACCCAATCATGATGGACAACAGTGACAGCATTGTTCTCTGCTCTCAACTTGAAGACTCAGGCCAAGATCAATATCTCTCAGCAACATCAACTAATTACCATCAATAGCTCTATGGACTCATTGACAAATAGTCAGATGGTCTTACGAAACCAGCTTTCAGTAACTGAAGTGGGTATTTGCTTTATGGTAGCTTAAGGTATCCTGGCCTACGCTTTAAAGTTATAGAAATAAAAAAATAAAAAATCTTTTAATTTTACTCCAATATCTGAAATTGTAATATTGTTTATGTTATATTTGAAATAAAGTTCAAGCACTGTCTGGTATGCCCACTTTCTGAGATAAAAGGTTTTCACTGAGCAGTGATGATGCAGAGATCAGAGGAGGAAAGAAGAGATGGCAGCCCTCTGTACCGGGACTGAGCTGTGAAGACATTAAGTCAACGTTCATTACAAAGATATTCCTTTATTTCACCAGATGAGTCTTTTCTGGGCTGCAGTTCTCTCAACTCCCACCTTATCAACAGAAAGGAGAGAGAGAGGGGGAAGGAGGAAAAGAAAAATCTATGTAATTAAACTACACTGGCTCTTAATTAAATATTGTGTGGTTTAATTAGGAAAATTATCATTGAGGCTAAATCCATCTTTACAGATGTTCCATCAGAGGCTTTGTGGAGGGTGGGCAGTGGTGGGAGGGGGGTGTAGTGGGAGTCAGGGCAGGCGGGGCATGGCTAAAGAGCCAGTCACCCATTGCTCAAATGTAATTTCCTCCCATTGTCCAGAACAGTCATTTTCATTAAGGGGAATTGAAAATATGTGGCAATTAGAGGACAGGCTTCTCATCAGGTGAGGGCCTGACAAAAGGTGGGTGACTGAAGGTGAAATGGTAGATAGGAGGGAACAAGGGATAACTGGGGATAATTCAAAATCAATTAGGGACACAACAATCAAATAGCAACTGGAGAAACTCAACATGGAGGTGATGCAAGGGGTGTGTAGTGAAGGGCTGATAAAAACAGGCTTCACAGGCCTGAGGATGATGATCTATTGGTTTGTTTGTATTCTTGACACTTCAAAGTAGGAAGTACAAAACTACCGGCCATTACCATGGAATTTGCAATTACATTATTCATACCCCCATATGACTATCTGTAATGATTGTGGTAACCCTCTTGACTATTTACTTAAAAGGTGCATCTTTAACTAATGACGCACTTGTCTTGAAAAGTGGTCAATGGTGCAAGTAAATACTCTTCCTCCCCACAGTACTATGAAAGAATAATCACTAACACAGCTCTGCTAATTCCGTGTTAATCATGTTTCATTTCCTATAAATTCTTTACATTAAAGCAAACTTTATTTAGTTATTTACAAGCTTTTATTATGAATCAGCAAAACCAGGAAATGTTTGGTTAGGAGCTACTATCTCTTTGGTCTCCTGCACAGATGCAGTTCTTGCAATCACAACACAGGCTTGTTTGAGAGATGGGTGGTTATCATGAGTTGGCTGTGGTCGCGAGACGTCAACACAGCCACAGGGCAGATGTTTTTTGGTCTTACTCCAGATAGGGGTTCAGCCCAGATGTGGTTTGGCTCAATTTGCTACAATAAAATTGTTAATGGAAACACATACCAGTGCGGCACGGCCAAAAGTGCCAGTGGAAGAGCCCCACATGTGTAATTTTTAAAATTTCACATAACAAAATTTATGGGCAGATTGTGATCAAATTTGCTCAGTTCATTTAAGCTCCCCAGAAAAAAAAAAATCTTTTGTCTCTTTAGACAACCTTAAGTCAATGTTACAATATTTTTTTTAATGTAAAGACACTGTATAATCATCTACGATTTCTTTGTTTGAGACTGCGTTGGTTTATAACACTAACCTGAGACTCTGACCCCTGACCTACAGTTTGCAGTGTAGTTGTGGGCTGTGATCCATCTGAACAAAGTTCTGAACTCTACTGAGCCATGTATTTGTGGGACTAACAGGAAGAGCCTCATTGACCAAACCTGTCCCAGCTTGATCTGATAAACCTTCACTTGCTGCAGTCTTAACGAGCACTTGTGCACTGTGGCATTTCCAGAAATAGGCACTTGGCTTCTGGCAACTGCCACATCTGAGACTTTCAAGCCCCTTCGAACTCTATAAAAGTGCTTTCCTGTCCTCATGTCATCAAACTAGTTTTTCCACATTGTTTTTAGTGGAGTGCTCAAATCTTGTCAAATGTCACTATTTATTTTAGTGTCCACTCCTGCCCCTTATGTTTTTTTGCAAAGCAGCTTTTTGATTTCCTTTCAGAGTCATATAAGATGTCCTAGAGCCTACTCAACTCTAGTGTCTACACACAACCTGTTTTTCCACAACTACATCTAGGTTACAGTAAAAGGTATGGGTAATGGGAAAGGAACTGATCACCCAAAACTTCCTGATCATCAAACAAAAAACCTTTTACTGTTCAGTAAGTGTAAGACTGAGCCGACTAGAAAATCTTCCTGAATATAAGAGTTTCTGTACACACAAATGAATGAATGAATTAAACTTGTGTTCTCTCTTAGTAACCACATTATTCCTCTGATGTGAAAACAGGATCACATTTTTATATGTTCTATACCTTTACAGTAAATTCATTTCAACACTCAGTGTTCCAAGTTTTTATCAATTAACTTGTTTTTGATCTTCACAAATCCTTACTTTCATTTTGTCTTGTTTATTTTTTGAACAAAAAATATTTTTTGTGTTACTACCCCTCTAATGAGCAATTCTTATTTCTAACCAAGCAGTGACTGTGTCATCATTAAACATTTGTGTTTACTATTGTTGCTATGTCAATGAAGGTCACCTGACCATTAAGTCTGGTTCTGCTCAAGGTTTCTTCCTGTTAAAAGGCAGTTTTTTTTCCGCCACTGTCACCAAGTGGCAAGGGGGTCTCTGTAAATAAATTAATCAAGGGGTTAATATGGGTAAGACCTGCTCATTTTGGGTTAGGGTTAGAGGTGACTTTTGTTGTGAATTGGCGCTGTACAAATAAAGGTTGCTTGATTGATGATTGAATATGACACTGAATGATGGCCACCTAACTTTGTCCTTTCCTGCACATCTATAACTCATGAAATGTGGGTGGCGCTAAATAACGTGAAAAGCTTAAAATGCATGACTACACACTCAAAATGTTCTTAAAAATGGAATTGTAGCCATCTATCAGGAAGACCTCATATTGAAACACTTGTTTGTTCTCTGGTCCCTGGAGTAGTAAATGTCGATAATCCCTGGCTGCTCAGGACCTCAGCCCCCACTACAGGGATTACAGTAACAAACGTACAATGATGTATATTATGATGTGCTAATAAAGATATTCAAAAGCCGAACTTTAGGACAGTCACTTGAATGAAAAAAAGATGTGTATTACAGCTTAATTTCTACAATTCCACCAATATAGGAATATGCCACTTCATATCCATCCTTGAATATAAAAATTATAGATAGGGGATTTTTTTTGCTATTCAAGGAAATTAAACAAAAACACATATATGGTCAGCATATACATAGTAAATTACTTTCTGATTGTCCTTGACAAATCCCCAGCAAATATCATTTTTACGCTTTCAAAATGTTGACAGCATTCAGTTGAATAAGCTAATTTAAATTCTGATTGAGTGAAGGTTTGCTGGCCACTCTGCACAAGATGGGCATAGTGAAGCAAGCTGCAATGGATTCAATCTGCCTATTTTTAAAGGTTGTCAATAAATGCAAATGAGATAATTATTGTCCAAAAGTCAAGAATCTGTGAAATGCTGCAAGTGCTCTGAACAGTCTGATTAAGTATGCAGACACACCTGAATCAGTGTAACAAACAATAAATACACGTGCCTTCCTCTCTCAAGAAATAAAATCTGCACACAGTGTGTAACAGCATTATATAAAATTTATTACAGCGAGACCTCAGAAAACTAATTTCAGCCTGGAACTGCCAGCCCCTTTCATTGTGTTTATAAGGTTTGTAACATGTCCTGTTAAATGAAATGCTGTATATTACTTCCTTCACATCCTGACTTGGATATGCTCCCTTGTGTTTGCTCTCAACTTCTTCTCTTCATGTGGGCCACCTGGCGAGTCACCGCAACAATCCTGATCATTTTAACAATGTGTGTCTAGACACTGCGCCGTTCATCGTCATAAAAACCTTATGTGTGTCTCACTGGTTGTCTTTTCTTCTCTCAGGGGGGGCTTTACTCACTGCAGTGCATCTGAAATCCCAATAGGTTACCTCTGACAAGCTGACTGACCATGGATTTTTTTCAGTCCCCTGGTGGTAGCTCAAAAGGCGCTCTTTTTCCTCCTCACCGTCAAAGATGAACCAGAGAGGAGAGGACAAAAGCTACGGCCAGCCTACTCCACCTTTCTCTACAACAAAGACAGGTCAAACCTTGTAAAATTGTCGATCTATTTTCCTGATGACTGATATGACCTCCAAGCTTTTCAAACTCAACGTGTTGGATTTAGGTGGATGTTCTGTATTCAGCTTAAAGCAACATGAGAAAAACAGAGTCTGTGTGCCTGCAGACATGAAGCACTCTATCAAAATTGCTTCACTTCAGGGACTTGATGAAACACTTTTTTTCTCCTTTCTGTAATTACTTCTTCATTTAAAACGGAACAAAGAGTATGTAGGCAGCAACGCTTTTTTTCAAATAATTAATTACAATTATCCTCACAGTTCGCTGTAGAAACATCAAGGAGAACATTGCTAGAAAAAATTTCAAATACAGAAATGAACAGAATTCAAGTTGATGAGTACAAGATGAAAATGTTAGTATAATTCAGATGACAAAAAAATCCATTATGTCGTAAAGCTGAGCAGGATTTACATTTTGACTGCTGATAGTAGAGGTGTGTGTTGACACTTTTTATTGGCAGAAAAAAATGCAGTAAATTGAGTTTAACCGGTCAGACTCCACCTTGGAACAGTTGAGTTCAATTTCCAATTACTCACTTGTTACAAAGCTTTGGACTGTATTGCATGTCTTTATCAGCAGATAGAACTTGTTCAGTTGTCAGACAAGAAAGCTCCAAGAGAAAGTAAGATCCCCAGTGGAGATGTTCAACTCTTTTTTCATCAAAATTTTTCAATTTATTTCCCCTTCATTTAACTTCCAGTTCCAAAAACACACACACTCACAATAGGCGGTGGGCCAAGGGGAGATTACGTGTATTTAGACGATCCCCACCGAGGGAGGACCTAATTTTTTGTGGACAACATCTTAATTTTTCAACAAATCAAACAAAAATTGCTGGCACTCTTACCTCTTGCACATTTTTTGTTTATCGGTAACTTTGTCTGAGTTACCAGTTCCGGCAAACCGAGCGGGCAGCTATGCTCGGGGTCCGACATGTATGACATCATTGTAGTTATTGTCCAATGACACGCCTCGAAATTTCCTGGGGTTTAACTTTTTTTTTCTTTGTTTGCTGGTTACCATGGATCTACTGTTTAACTCTGCCGCTGCGGTTAAGCTACGTACCGGCATCGGAGTACAGTACATCAACACTTCACACACACATTGCTAATATAACACGAATTTTGTGTATCAATCACTTTAAGAGGAGGTAAAATTAATCAAATTAACGGTCTATAAAGTTTGTTATTAAGCTTGATGATAGGAGGAAAATGTATAATGTCCTGTCATCCCTTCTTTTGAAAACTTCAGTCTTCTGTAACATTAATGATGTCCTCAAAATGTCATTGTGAATTTTGCACATAATAAATATTACCAATTTCCAACATCTGAGGTCCAGTGAGTTGTTTTCTTTCCACCTGTCAATCCTCTTTCAAAAATGATGAGCATAACGTCACAAAAATTAGCCACATACACTACACCTCTCTTGTTGAAACTACTTTTGCTAGCAAACACCACAACAATGGAGTGCAGTATGCATGTTTTTGAAAAAGATGGTCCTGTAACCCCGTTTACAGACACAGGATGGAAGAAATGTATTACTGCTGTGTTTCTGTGGAAAGACCTTGGTACCAGAGAGAGTACTGTGGCAGAAGAGGCAGTGCTGAGATTTAACCTTATAACCCAGGTTTGTTGTCATACTATATAGTGGTTGTGTTATGTGGATGGCTTTAGCTTGCCAAGAGACTGAAAATGGAAATTAGCTTTGACTATATATATATGTATGTGTGTGTGCATTCATTAATTGTCCTTTTAAATAAGTTAACTGTGAACCTCAAACTTCAGGAACCTGCTGCTATTCCAGCTAACTGTGGCTACCACAGAGACTGCTACAGCCACTTCACCAACGTCACAAACATAAAACGAGCCCAGAGAAGATTTGAAAAGGCACCTTTATTTCAGAAAGAGGCTGAAAAAGAGGGTAGGTGTCAAATAAGAAAAGAATACTCATGTCAATGTGAATCTTGAACTTCAGCTGTGAATCTGTGAAGAAAAAGAATAGAAATTAGCATGAAAACACAATGACATTATGCACATTATATTTGAGAACCAAACTTTGTCTTTAACTCGTGTGACATAAGTTTATTACACTGATTCTTAGAATTATGTGGGGGAAAAAAAATCAGATATAACAACTTTCTCGCTGGATGTTCCTGGTGTTTCCCCCTGAGCCCCCTGCAGCACATAAATGCACTAGCCCCACGACAATATGAATGAGATTCCTTCAGTTTAAGTTACAATACCTGGTGCCACACACACACACACACACACACACACACAGGAAGTCAATGGGACAAAAATGTCCACTAACTATAAATTAAGGAGATAAAGTGAAAATCTGACACTACAAAATAACTAATGCATCAAAATATGTTTTGTTACCAATCTTTGACATATCCAAGGCTGTGATAACACATAGAAAAGATTTTTTTTTTGCCAAAATCAGTTGCACCCCATAATTAAATTGGCAATAAAAATGGTAAACAATAAAAAATTAGTATTTAGTATTTTTGATAAGGACTGAGGTTGATTGAAAGATTTGCGCAAAAAAAAGTTGATATACGTAATAACGTAATAAACATCGCCTCGCCAATGGTTATACATCAAATAAATAGCATAGCTAGCATTTTCCAACAACATTAATACTTACCTACGCACGTGGAAGCTTCTTATTTAGCCCATAATATTTCATGTGGTTTTCCATGGATGTATCGCTGTCTTCACCTCTCCACCCCGTGTCCACCAGGTGAATATTGAGAGCAGCAGCTGTTCTTCGCATATCTACGTCTGATTGGCTGAATAACATCACGTGATTTGTAGCACCGCGGCGTTTGCCTGCAAATTTAATGAACTTTAAACTATGATTATGAAAAAATGTGCAAGATTTACGAGTGCCAACAAAGAAAATCGGATTGAGAAAAAAATAAACTTTAAAACGTAAAAGATCCAGGTTATCCCTCCATGGGGATCATTATTTTCAAAAACTAAAGCTGATACGGGGCCTCGGCCCACCGTCTACAATATCAACTGCTGGGTAAACATGGATCTAAAATGCTCAGAACAATGGAACGTTTGAAACATCTACCGTTTCATGACTACTGAACAAACTCTGCTTAAACAAGTAGAGCTATAGTGAAATTGTTTTCTTCAACAACACAAATAAATCTGTTCTTCATGATACAAGTCTATGCTCTTGGCTTATTCTACTACAACATATTTTCTTTGAGCACACATTTAGCATGTGTACAAATGTATGTCCTTGAGGTGGTTTTTCACCAGTCAGTTTGACCTGAGAGGCTCAAGTCAAATATCCTAGGTCAGTTTCTCAAAGAGAGACTTTGACTTCTGCTTAGATTAAAAAAAATAATAAATAAAAAATTCAGAAACTGTAGATAAAGTCTAAATTCATCCATTGCAAGCTGTTTAGTTCTTGACAGCTTGTTCTCACTCCCAATATAGCAGCCTAGTTAGTTAGGCTGCTAAGTTTGACTTTTTGACTTTGCCCATTTTTAAAGACCCCCTCTGGTGCAGTAGTAGAGCGAGAAAAGTCCATGTATGGGGTTGTTTGGGATGGTTGGATGGGTCTTGCACTGGATTTCTCCTCTGGAGACCAAATGTCCTGTTTTTGACCAAGAACCAAGGGTTGCTCTTAAGTAAGGTTCTGTAAGTAAGTTAACATTTGTAAATCTCATTATACATAAGTGACGTACTTACATCAGAAGCCATTTTTGCTATATATTTTAACATTTATTTGACATATGTGTAAATTACGTGACTGATATGCACACCACATGTGTGAGAGATACGTGCTTAGTGACATAGTTACGTCACTCTTTACTATGTACTTGCATCATTTACATTTACATTACATTACGTGAGTTACGTCACATACAAACTCACATTACTGTAAGTAGGTAGACTGAAGTTTATTACGTCTATGTATTGTGCTGCAGAGATGTCTACTGAAGTTAGCATGCTAATCAGCTAGATCCAGCCTATCCTGCCTTGTAATATCACTACTGGGAGATGAGATTGGAACTTGTCTAGCTGAGCTACTTGCTAATGGCAGCTAGTTACTTGAGACAGCGATTGTGACAGCAAAGAGTATACTGAGCAGCAGTTAGTGGTTATGCTGCCTCCTATAGTTTTGGAGCTACCTAATTTTGGCCATTTCTTACAAATTACGCCTTTTGACATTAACAGGTCCAGAAGCAAATACTAAACATGCATATTCTGTGTTAATCATTATTTTTGCATGAATCATATTCAAGCTTCAAAAGATGTTCAGGTCTTTGTGTCTATTTTACCATCAACATACCTTCATTGTGGGAATCGTGTTAGTTCATAATGCAAGTGTTTAACCTTTGTGAAAATGTAGCCATGCCCTATGCTGAATATAACCTAACCTTTAAGAGCTATTTCAGCATCAGCTTTTCTCCATTCCAAGTTCCCTCTACACTCACTATGACATTTAAAGGAGTAACAATAATAATACAAGTGATAATATGCTCTTGTATCTATTCCAAACTTCCACCCTGACTCAACGCATTTCTTATTTTAGTTTTGTGGCTCCAATTTTTTTGGAGTCAATAGTTCTACAATTCACATTGTGCTTTCATTGAATGTATTACTTCAAAATGAGTTGTGATTGCCAATGGGGAAATGTTCCTGTCCCTTTGAATGCTTCCTGCATCTAGATCTCATTATTTCTGCTGGCGTCTTTTCAGATGTGATATACATGCATGATACTACAGGAGGGTACCTTTGCAGAAGATTGTTTGAAATACAGGTAATAAAGTTTTCTTCACCCACTTTTTATATTATAAGCAATACTAAGTAAGCCTAGACTGGCTGGACAAGTAAGCTTTGACCCATTCATTTCTGTCCAGCAGCAGCACACTATCCTCTATTTATGTAAGCTCCAGCAAGTACTTTGTTCTTACTGGATATCACAGAGTAATGCCATTTTCAGACTTCTGGGCCAGTGTGCTCTGCCCTAATAGCAAACACCAGTTTACCACCTTCATCATGCCTCCCATATAATATGTACATACATGAAAAGAGACACTTCAACCCAGTCCCAATAGGCACTGAACTCAACCTTGACCTTTACTCACCCTTTACTTGGCATGCCCCAGTATCCCTGAGCTGCTTCTACAGGAAACAACAGTATCCCAGTCAGACAGCATTCTGTTTACTGATGGCGATTATGTAATTATGTCATTTAGAGCAGAAAACATAACTTTGTCTCATTCCAGGATGCATGGTGGGTCAGGATCTCAATCACATAACAGTATCCATATGATTATACACAGTCAGTGGGTACATGTTTATATTAACAGGAGGACACCGGGGGAAACACATTGAAAAAAACACACAGACGTCAACATCATGATGTGTACAGTCACGCCTCTATGCTGTATGAATTGACACACTGGTGCGGCTCTACACCAGAGCTGCTTGGTTCTGTGTGAACAAACAAATGTGGAGAGTTGGCGAGCCTTCGCTGTGGAGATAATGCAGAGCCTCTGTGTGAAAAGGCCTAGTGTTTGGTAATAAGGTTCTATTGTAATCCTAAATAGCATCACAAGGTGGTGCCTCTCTCTGTTCTGAATTGATGGACAAAAGCTGAGGACTGTATTGCTGCCTTATTACTCCAACTAACCACCGTGTTAACACTTCTCAGTGGAATAGTATGGTCAATGTAAAGAGCTGCAGGATATAGCAGCAGTGTGGAAATCCCCATTCAGCTGTTGTCTGTTGGCTCTCTAGGCTAGCTAGCAGCTCACTGCATGCTGCTAGTTCTCTCCATCTTCGCTAGCCCATGTTACAGGCTTTAAAACAATGTATCTCTGTCAAAAAAAATGTATGAAGACTCTTTACGTTAACAGAATTCCAGTATTTAGGTCTAATGAAAAATAAAATGTCTCAGGACCCTCAAAAGTATAACTTAAATAGAAGCCACTAGAAGAGTGAACAATTCTGCCAAGGCCAATCTTTTAATTAAGATCCATGCATTATTCCCTGGGAAATCAAGAAAAGTGTCAAAAACATCTATTCTCACAATGTTAAAGAAATTGAAAAGCAATTCCTGCATCTGTCCCTTACAGGGAGTCAGCAGGACGACAACCAGCTCGTCAAGAGAAGGACTGTGTTGTGTATACTCCATTGCTTCAGGAAGCCTGAAAACAAGTTTTATGCACCTTTAAGCATCTTTCAAAGAAATGAATGCAGCACCATCATGGAACGTGATATCCTTAAAATGCTTTTTAAATGCCATTTCAGTTGAAGGGTGCTTATATTCTTAAAAAGCAAGTATATTACAAGATTTAATTTTGGCCAAATAGTTTGTTCTCCAGACCGGAGGTTCTACGTCACTGTTGCAACAGGTAGTGCTCTAACATCAGAGGGTGACAGCATCAAGGAGCACAAGTTCCCTGATTTTTTAAAAAAAATAAAAAATTTATCAGGCGCTGACTGCGGATAAAAAAAAAAAAATTATCCAGTTTATATCTTAACATCTACCAGAAGGATAGGCACACAATTTGGCACTGAGACTTGTGGTTCCCTGATAAATCTTAATGATCATGAGGTTATTAGGATCAATGCTATTGGATGGATTGACAATTTGGTAAAGACATCAGTGTTTGCAACAGGATCAATAAAAATCACTTCAGTGATTATCATGTCAACTATTAAGTTTGTCAAATACATTGGTTTATGACCAAATACCCACATTATAAATAACTTTCCCGTCAGCCTCAGCTGTGCTTTATGATTACTGCTGATTAGCAAATATTAGCATGTAAACATGATAAACTACAATGCTGATGATGGTGAACATTACACCTGCTAAACAATAGCAAGTTAGCATGATCATTATGAGCATGTTAGTAAGCAGGCATTTGTATATGCCTCACAGAGGCAGTTCAGACCTGCAAAACATTCGTCCTGCGTGTACAGTTCTGGTGTGAACACCCTTGTAGATGCATATGAGATCCAATCACTCAGACCACATTCAGAGGCATTCTGGGCTGCATGTGACCATCGGCGGCATGTGACAGTGTGTACACACGCGTTCTGGGCCACATTAAAGAAATGCCATTTCAAATGATCTAACAACTGAACTATTTACCACAATATCACCAGATTTCCTTAATAAATCTTAACTCAACAAATTTGAGAGTTGTTGAGTTTGGAGAACCGTTATAAATGTTGGTAAATGTTATAGGTTATGTTATAATGTTATAAGTAATTTATTTTTTGTGGAGAAAACACTGCATCCGTTTGTGAGTGATGTACGCATTTATTTGTATATAGTCAGAAAGTGCAACTGATCAAGTGGTCATTAGAGATGCATGTGGAGCAACATGTTAATGCCAGATGTAAACTGACGGACTTATAGGCTGGCCACATTGGCTGCAGCTGCTCACACGTGTGTGTCTCCACACAGGCAGCGACTGCTGCAGTGCAGCTGCTGCTTGCCCAATCTGTTGACACAGGGTTTGCCTTTGATAATTATCAGTAAATATGATGATGTGATTTTCCTTTACACTCGTTGAAAGAGCGATAAAGTGGGAGGGAGAAAGAGAGGGAGAGAAAGAAAAAGAGTGTGCAGTAAAAAACCAAACAAAAAAAACTGCCCTTCACCTGTTGTGTGTATTCTCTTCATGTCTTTGACATATTCTACAGATACAGACATAAAAACTGTAGTGAAACGCGGGTATGATGTCAAAATGACTGTCTGCAGGTCATTTTCAGGTCTATTTTTGCCCAGAACTGCATGCGTGCCGCGGTAAAAATATGTGAGACTCAGAATATCTAGATGAAGCGCTGCTGCAGCCTGACTGGACATGCATGTGAGAAGCAGGACTTTCACCTCCAGTGTGGCTGCGCTAACCTGTTAACATGGACACCATAATACACATGCGCAGAGCTGTCCACTTGTGATTGGATCACTCAGGACAGATGTTAATACCATGTCTAAACAGCCTCACACAGCTGCTAGTGGCTTTAAACTCTTAGTCTTATTAAAGTGTCAGCACTTGCAATTGGGCAGTGCACTGTATAGCAAGTGTGGTAATGAGAACAACTTTTCAGCTAGTGCCTTAGCCTTTTAACTCTGTGAACCTACCTGAAAGCTCTTGGTCTTAATCAAGTTGTGCCTTAGGTCTTCTAGAATTTGTTATATACTCAAAGTCCCAGAGCAATAAATGTGTCTATACACCACAATATCACAGTTTACCTTCCCAACACCCCATCTGATGCTATGCTACTGTAATTCTTCACACTTTAGTAGAGGGGTCACAGAAATATGGCTTAGTGATTAATATATTGTAATAGAGCATATTTGGAGCTGTTTATGTAAGACAAAACACTGTATGGTGAGTCAACACTTAAGCTGTGATGAAGACAGAGACTTAGTGCTCAGTGTCTTACTGCTGCTGCCTGTATAACAATGTGCTCATTATATTTCTGCTCATGCAATGTGACAGCACTATATTTTGCGCTGCCCTTTACAGCATTGGGAAGAACTGAATTCTTTTATGCACATGAATACAATTAGTTTAATTAGTTCACCCACATTTAAGATTGCAGAGCATCTCACTGTGGAAATCCCATTACAACTCTTGAATGTGCCACTCTTTCTTAAGATTCATTTTAGATTAGTCACTCTGATAATCACTAGGTGATAAAAGGGCCACTGGGAGCAAAGAATAATTCATATACATAAATGACACAGAAATGGAGTCTTCCAGAGACGTGGATTAAAGCACCACTTTGACTCGTTTGAGAGGAGCTAATCAAGTGCACACACAGACTTCCACTGACAATTGAGTTGGCAAAAAAATATTTCATAAAAAATCTGTTAAGAGTGTTCAAAATCTGTCAAATTTCTAATGAGAATCACTGGCTGAATCACAGCTTATGGACAGTCAACTCACTGGCTTGCCACAAGCAAGATTGGATTAATACTGAGTAAAGAAAATTATGGTGGCTGTAGGCTGCAAATCACAACAGCATGACAGAAAACACAATTGCAAGCGAGAAAACAGAATAGCAAGTTGGAAACCATGATTGCAAATTCCAAAAACACAACAACATTAACAAGAAATCACATCAGAATTTTGTCAACTGGAAAGGGCGGGACTTTTACTTGTTGAATCTGATTGGTCAGATCAGTGTCAATAACAGTGGGAAATGTGCGGAGGTCCATGCTGACCGGAAATAATACAGAAGGAGAATCGTACCATAAGAAGCCTCGCACATCCTCGCCGGTAAATGTGTTTGTTGCTGCTGTGTGTAAAGATACTTGATGGACAGGCATTGGAAGTAACGATATAGCTTCATGTGAAAGAAGAATTGTCAAACTGCAGGATTTATTAACTTGACAACGTTGTCTAACTATGATTGACATCCACTAGCTTGAGGCTAAGGCTAAGGCCACAGAGATACACTTAATGTTTCTGTAATACTAATACTGAATACTGATACAGTTCCAGTGTAACATCCAGTGACAACCAGCATACAAACGTAAAACAGAGTATATATTTAGATAGTTAAGGTATAAGTACTAATCTACAATGACAAGGGACAAATAACATAACCATTAGTTAATGTCACAAAGCAAAATGTCACGGAAAACTTTTATCTTGTTTGCTGATGCTGCTCATTTTCCCCAATTCCGGATCAGATTCCTGCTCGAACATGTGTGATTGTGAAGTCATTGGTTTATAAACAGTTATTGTGGTGAAAGTTATCGGTCACGGTATCGCCTTCATTGACTGCGAGGAACCTGGGTGTAATCCTCGACGACGGACTATCCTGCACCCCAACATCATTGTGGTGGCTCGATCCTGCAGATTTGCCCTTTACAACATCTGCAGGATCCGGTCCTCTGCGACTAAACCGTTGCCACGTATCCAGAACACTGCAGTGCGCCTCATTTTCAATCTACCCAAATTCTCCCATGTGACCCCCCTCCTCCGTGACCTCCACTGGCTTCCTGTTGCGGCCCACATCAGATTCAAGACCATGGTGCTGGCCTTCAAGGCCGTCAACGGAACTGCACCCATCTACCTCCAAACACTGGTCAGACCACACGGCCATGCGTGAGCACTTCGCTCTACTACATCAGGAAGATGGTGAGTGACTCTGCTGTCAGGACAGCAGAGTCACTCACCATCTTCCTTCCAAAGACTCAAGACTCACTTGTTCAGACTTCACCACGACCCCACATAGCGTGACTCCCTCCCCACCCCCCCACCCTAAAAAAAAAAAAATATATATATATGCACTCGTATGTTCCTACCTTTAGCACTTACATCATAGCACTTATGTACTTAAGGTATCCTTGATAAATAGCAGCTACTTTGCTCAGATGAGGGCTTGAATATTGTTTCTATGTTTTCTACTTTATCAATGGTGATATGTTGTGGTTTCTTTCTTGTGACAAATGTACTTATTGTAAGTCGCAACACAACACAACACAAACTGCTGTAAGCAGTCTTACTCGGTGGTTCTGCAGTTTGGTAGAGTTATGCATATTCTTGCTCTGCTGTCACTTATTAGTTGCCATTTATAACAGATGCCTATACATTGTGATTATATTGACCCAGTAGTAGACAGACTGAAACTCTTTTGTTCAATTCAAGATATTGTAACTTCTTGGCATTACCGTTATGAGATCAGACAAGATTTGAGGTTGGGAAACTTCACTATACATTTCTGAGGACATTACATTGGTTATTACATGTCTCACTGTAGCAGTGACATTGTTAGATATTGTGTACAGTTATTAAGTAATGGTATGAACAAGGAGCAGCTCCGGCTTCTGCTCCCATAAAGAAACGACTTTCTCTGCAGACTATGTTTTTCTGCTACACAACTGTTCCTTACTTTCTTCCTGAAAGAGGTTAGATGACACTGTGATGTACTGAATGTATTATGAGTACTGACATCATCTGAGTGAAATAATGAATAAATCATGTCTGTGATATTGAAATTGATCATTAATCATATCCTACATGTACAGAGGGCTTTACAAAAAACATAAACAATGCAGTGTTCGCACTGTATATATCTTAGCGTGATCTTATCAGTGTTCACACTGTGTAATACACAAAGTGATAACATGTTCTAATAAAAACAATGTGTCTGAACTAAACTAACTGCCCTGCCACACCTTTGTCTTCTTTGGACCAGAATTCCAGTCCAGCCACTACAGTGATCAATGACCACCCTGCCCTTTATTCTCATCTGCAGCTGGTCTCATCAAGAAGCCCCACCAGTTGACATCTGTCTCTATATATTACATCAGCTGACATCTTTGACCATCATCCCATGACATATACTCTCTACTGTGAACTTTTGCACATCCCATGATGAAGAGGTTTGCATAAAACTGTACAGATTTGTGAGTCTAAAACATACATATCTGCCATAGTATTTGTTGTAGTATTTCGTTTTTTTACATTTCATATTTTTATTGTAATTTTTGTATTCTATATTTATGTCCTTGTTTGTTGCTGTAACAAGCCTTCATTTGTTATGCACCAGGAACCAAGACCATTTCTTTTCTCTAAAAAAGGAGTGGCATTTTAGTGTCGATAATAGCACTGATATTTTTGTAAATTTTGTAATAAATGGAAAAAAAATGCTTTTTGTGTTGATAATAACTGAAATTAAACATTCCAACCTGCTGGAAAGGCTTTTGTGCCTGCTTTACTCAAACCATGACAATAGTATCTTATGAAAATGTGTAATGCCTGCGCTATGTGTTTTATGGTAACATAGTGAGCATTGAAACCTAACAGACTGGGGGATCTTGCATCTTCTTGCGAGTGTGTGTATGCTATGCTTCCATGCTACCTGGTGTTCATTAAAATACAGCTCCATTTACAATGAAATTTTCATAAAAGCACATATAGATTTCCGTATGGGACTGGTAAGCAGGATCACCTCCCCATCAATTATCACCTTATGTAGTGTTTGTGTCGTGAAACGTGTGTACAAGCCCATCTATTTCAAATTGTACTAATCCTTCAAATCAGCCACTGTAGTGTTGGCATGGAATGAAACTAAGACAAATCTGCCTCAGGACAAATAAATGAATCTTGAAACCCATGTGCATGGGCCTCCATTAAACTTAATAGCCCATGCATGCTCCATGTGGATAGATAGAGGATATAAAACAAACTGTCTTGTCCTCAGTAATTGCAGACAGAAACATACTGCCAGAACATGACCACCCAACTGTCCCCCCTACCAGGCATTGTCTGACTCTACCACTTATTACCTTGACCAGGGGCTAAAGCTCAAGGTCCAAATACATGTGCAGGGTAAGCAAGATATTCTCACGATGCTTTGCATCACTCCCCTTGCTGTCATGTTCTCAAACATTATTAAATTGTACAATCATACATAATCCAGTATAAAGTCACCCAATAACCTGTGTTACAATGCAGCTCAGAGGTTGCAACAAAAAGGGAGACCACAGAATGGCAAACATTTTAAATAATATTTTATTAAATCAAATTGAACCAAATTAGACCAAATCCAAAGCAAATCTAAATGAACACAACCAAACTTAAGTCCTGCTGGTTGGAAGCACAGTAGACGGATAGTGAGATCTCCATACCTCTTATAGCTGGTGCAGCAATCAGACAGAGTTCCTTCAGTAGTTGCTTATTCACCTGCCACTCCTGCCACTCTGCCTCATCTAATGAGTATTAAAATGCAAAACTTATACTTTGAAGACTTGACAATTCCACAATAATTACTTTTAGCCTATTCAAAATTTGAGATGCACCTTCTGCCAGGCCCTCCAAGTACTAACTCACTCCCCTGCAATCTTGGTACCTGAAGGAGCATATTAAGGGAGAGCAGGATAGACCAACAGGGAGAGACAGAAGGCAGCCCAAAAGTTAAAGGGTCAAATGTCCAGCAAACCCGGATCTTTCCACGCACAAAAGCGCCAAATAAGATGCTACCAATGAGTTGACTGTAAAGAACTCTGTAGGTGCCAAACTTACAAAAAACACCACTCACATGTTAAAAACACCAGAAGAAAAAAAGAAAAAAAACAAAAGAAAATAGAAAAAAAAACAAAAAGACAGCCGGATTTACCAACACAACAGCAACACAAGATGACCAACACAAGTGGAGTTGAATAGCCACAAACCACATGATTCACAACAAGTGGACCAACTACAAAGTTGCTGCTATTCACCAACAGCAACACCAAAGACCCAGCAAAAGTAACTGCCACCACCAACAACAAATGGTCTTCAACCACACGCAAGTTACTATACCTGATGTCGGAAACCAGCAACAAACTGACTCACAAACTGGGACATCACACCTGAGATCCAATGACCTGTGGAGTGACTACATCCCAGACACAAAATAACACACAAGTGACCATACCAAAAGGTGAACTGCAACAACTCCAACAAATGTGGAAAGCAGCCACCCAAACCAAAGGTCACAAACAAGTTACTGCACACAAGACAGCTACACAAGACAAAGTGACCAAAAAAAGTAATCTCACCTCATGGACGTTCAACCCAGGTTTTACTTGCGCGCTCACTGAAGACTGCTTTTCATTCCACATTAAAAATCTGTCTCCTCAATCCAGGTGCTCAGCAATCAAAATACAATCCTCCACAAAAGAGCCCATATTCAGAGACAGACAAAGACAACAGTGCGCAGGTTCAAACTCAAGGATTGGCAGAGACTGGAGTTCAATCTCCCAACCTATCTCACTAAATACTACCTAACTCAACCCTAGTCTTCATTAATTGTGGGGGGTACTTATACACTCTAAATCAGTGGGGATGGGAAGGCAACCAGCGATCCCCAAAAGCCACTGAGGTGTTCCCTAGCACAACGCTCTACTCACATTAACCACCACACTATAGATGAAACAACAGATTCCCTAAGCAGAACCCACTGCCTGAAACCTAGCAGGGGTATTAAAAACTCCAAAAATCAAGGCAATTCACTCAGAACAAGCACTGCGCCAAAAGAAGATTTGTTATTAGCCCCACCAAGACAAAATCAAATACCCGTGTGCATCTTCCACAACAATTTACTCTAGTGACATAAGTTCACAATCAAATGTGGCACAAAACTTTCCAAAGCGTTTTCCTAACCAGCCAAATGTTTAGACAAGCCCCCATTTGTTACAAACCAGCTCAGAGGTTGCAACAAAAACGGAGACCACAGAAAGGCAAATATTTTAAATAATATTTTATTAAATCAAACTGAACCAAATTAGACCAAATCCAAAGCAAATCTAAATGTCCTGTAAACATGCAGCCACTACACCATTACTGCACAATGACAGTTTGAACAGAGAGAACAGGGGACTCTCTTTCTCATTGATCTCATGAGATAGAAGCTGGAAGCAGATGGGGATGAGCTTCCTAAAAACTTGGCAGAATTAAATGCCAGGGTGAAGATAGGAAAAGTTTTGAAGAAGTTAATGTGAAAGGAGATGGTTGGTAAGCTAAGTCTTGACCCTGATAAGGGCTTTTTCACACTGCATATTCTTAGTCCAGGGCTATCCTTAACCTTTGCTCTAGGTTAAGCATAGCACTGGGATAAGTAGGATAGGATAAGTCAGGGCTAACCCTGCCCTGGAGCAGGGCCAGCAAGCCCTGGGCTAAAGTCGGGGTTAGCCCATTTTGGAATGTGCAAGTGTGAATGCTTTCTTAGCCTGGTGCCAACAGCTCCCTTAGCCTGGGACTAAGCGCAGTGTGAAAAGCACTATAGAGTTGTTTTACAGCCCTAGTGTTGTGGACGTGTTTACGTTGTGTTTTTGTGTTGTGCTTTCACTCAGGTGTCGCTCTTTTTCTCCCCCTCCTCCTTGCCCATGTGTGGAGGTCCACACCTGATCCTACTCACCACTTAGGTCGGGTGATAAAGTGCTGCTGGTGCCAGGGGCTGGCAGAAAGGGTCAGTGTGAGGGAAGTGGTCTTCTGGAGTTTCTGCTTGAATCTGAGTCTGCAAGCCAGTGAAGACACGATGAGATGCTAAACCTGATGAAGGCTTCCCAACAGTTCTTTCAAGTTTCTTGAGAAGAACTAGTTTTACTTATGATGACTGGATTACTTAATTTAATGTCTGGTAAATACTTACTGTACCAGTACATGTCGCAAATGTTACTGGCTGTCATTGTTTTGCTCTGTTCTTACATTACTACAAACAGGCAGTAATAACCACCTGCACCTTACTCTAATTCACAGTAAAAAGGGTAAAACCAGCCTGTACGCCCAGGGAATAAAATGTGTCTTGTGATACCTGCAAGCAGCTGAACAATATTTTTTTCCTGTACACTTAAAACGTTAACACTTTATTTTTGCAGACTGTGAGGCCATGTTTAATAGGCAGCATTTATACCCTAGACGAATAAAACACACATTATAATAGTCATTCAATAGAGGTTGTTTCCTTTACTACTAAGTAAATTAATATTGGTGATTCACAATACATACCAATGTATCATATTGCCTCTCATATGATGTTGTTGGGATCCACAGATGAAGTCATTCAATGACATACCTATGTGTGTACAAAACAAGTGAGATGAGGTTGATGGGAAGGACATGATACATTCACAAGATGACATCCAACTTCAGTGGATGATTTGAGCCTGAATGTCAGGGTTTTAAGGTGGCTTTAGCCTGAACAACCTACTTATACAAATATTATGGAAACTGGAAGGGTGCAGTGATGCATAGGGGTGAAGTGTGGTGCAGAGTGTGTGTCTGTATGTATGCTCTTTTCTTGGTCCTTTGCTCTTCTCTTTATATATTTCACCTCTTGGCCAAATAACAAAGAGTTATCGAATACATTTCCACTGCTATGCGGATGCCACTCAGCAGTATGTGCCCATAAAAGCTGATGATAAATCTCAAATCATGAAATTAGCGATCTGCTTGAATTCAGTGAAGAAAAGGATGTTAGAAAACTTCCTGCTGCTGAATTCGGATAAAACTGAGATGCTGGTCATTGCCCCCGCTTGACAGAGACACCACTTTGATCAGGTGACGATAACTCTTGACAACTGTGTTATTTCTCAAAGTTCAACTGTCAAGAATCTGGTGTTACATTTGATTCTACCCACAGCACATCAAAGAAATTACCAAAATTGCTTTTTACCACCTGCGCAACATAGCTAAAAGATCCTTCTTGTCCATGGCTGATGCAGAGATCCTGATTCATGCCTTTGTTTTGTCTAGGCTGGATTATTGCAATGCCTTATTTTCAGGTCTGCCGCGTGAGAGCACTAAAAGTCTTCAGATCGTTCAAAATGCTGCAGCTAGAGTCTTAACACGTACAAGAAAATTTGATCATACCAATGACCAATCCTAGCCTCACTGCATTGGCTCCCAATTCATATAAGATCAGACTTTAAGGTGCTGCTGATGACATACAAAACTGTATTCGCCCTTGCCCCATCGTACATTTTTAATTATACCATATATTCCACCTTGTGCATTACGCTCTCAAAATTCAGGGCTCCTGTTGGTTCCCAGGGTTAAGAAGAAGTCAACTGGCTACAGGGCTTTTTCCTATCGTGCCCCTTCCTCTGGAATAACCTCCAAGCCGACGTCAGACAATCTGGCTCTATTGACGCCTAGTATTAGAATTCACATTGTCCTGACGACGAGAAACAATCTGTTTATTCTGATTAACATCACATTTCTCTAACTTTTGTTTTTGTTTTCTGTCCCCACAAGCTGCAAGCTGTGTCGCTCTCTCACTCTCTATAGCTTCCTCCTCCTCCTCTCTTTTCATTCAGGCTCCCTTCTGATCGACCATGGGACCCTGGGACCATCTACCTCTCCTGGCTCCTGCTGCCTCACATATTGATGCATATAGATCATCATACCCTGGGCTCCACTGGATCATTGCTCTCCTCTGTTTTACTATCTCCTTATGTGCGTATTTCTGTAAAATTTGATGCCTCTTCACTCTGATGTTTTCTTTTTTACTGCTAATTATCTTGTGTGGCCTGCCCTCTTCCAGGTCACCATGGTGGAGAGGAGGTCATGTGGCTTGGGCACCACTTGGCAATGCCAAGGCCTGCTCAGTCGTCTCCTGGATCCGCACACTTTACATTATAATTTGTATCAGATATTCTGTCAATGCAAATTGTAAACTGTGATTTTGTTGTTCTGTTCTGTACATGAGACCTCTATTGCATGTCTGTCTGTCCTGGGAGAGGGATCCCTTCTCTGTGGATCTTCCTGAGGTTTCTTCCATCTTTTTTTTCCCGTGTTAAAAGTTGTTTTTTTTTCCTCAACATGGCAAGTTTTTCCTCACTCGAATCGAGGGTCTAAGGACAGAGGATGTCGTTCACTGTACAGATTGTAAAGCCCATTGAGGCAATGTGATTGTGATTTTGGGCTATATAAATAAAACTGATTTGATTTTGATTTGATTTGATTTAGGTGTGTGCTGTCATATGTTATTTGAATGAGCAGGGATGAGCAAGATAGTTAATTTACTTGATACACCATTTCTCCTCACTGATGGCGCTGTAGTGATTGTGATACAGTATGGCCCTCAGTAGATGCTTTTGGTGTTTTGGGCCTCTGGTTGTCATTTACTCAGCAGCTGTTGTGGTGAAACAGAAATACAGACATATAGCATGAGTTTTGTGTGTGTCAGGCTGTGACTCTCCTCTGGCCGTGTTAGAAAAGGCTTTTTTTACCATTACATTCAAATTACAAAATGTCATAATGAGATAATCAATTTGGCCAAATAAAATTAAAATACAAAAAACCCAACAAAAGTTCACATAAAGCACAAGACAAACATGACATGAATGAAATAATTTAAATTAAACAATTGATCAACATAAATAAATCCAAATTAAAAACTACGCAACACATGTTTCATTACCTTTTTGTATGAAAATAGAAACATTCCAACATTTGAAACACCATTCAAACAATTTACCATCTCCATTGTTGTTAACAACCTAGCTTGTTTATTTAAAAATGAAAACTCAGTAAAAACTCAAATTAGCGTACCCAAATCACTGCAGGACTCACACATGACGGATCGGAAATTACAGAGAGCAGACCAATGCAATTTCATCACATTCAAATCGCAAATACTAACTTTTATGAACATTTAACGGCAAAGCGCAACTCATCAGTAACTTACCTCCGACCATGTTAGAAAAGGCTTTGACCGGAGCACGAGTGCACACGTACCTGCATCATCACGCTGAACGTGTCCCCACACACACACAGGCAGATTAGGAGGAGATTAAAACCAAAGATAAAACCTATAATGAGGAGAGGGGTGTTTTGGTGAAATTCTTATGATGTATCAATATTAAACTGCTACATTCACTCCATCCTGAATTTCACCAAAAATCACATCACACTCTAATTATGCTTCAACAGCGAGGATGTACAAGGACACTATCCCATTTCGCCCCTCTGGACCATCTCATCTCTTAGTTCAGTACAAAACTATCCGTAAAACGGATCAAAAGCAGTTAGAAGTCTGTGGTTCAGGTAAGTCAGGGGCAATATTACATCGTCCATCCTGTCAATCACAGTGGATATTACTCGTGTTGGTGAGCTTTGAAACAAGTTCGTCCACCACAGTGTGACCAACAATATCACAGTCCGCTTCAGACAAGACTCATAAAGACGTCCAAGCTTGAGAGGACTCCATCCCCAGGCAACTAAGTCCATCCATCTCTCCATAGACATGGAAGTCACCCACATCAGATGAGCTGTCCAAAGACTGACTCTCCAGTGTATCCCGGATGAGGAGGAAACTCACAATCAACAGTAGATTCCTGTGCACGACCTTACACTGGCCAGAGACATCACTGACTTTGTAGATGTGAGTTTTGGGGTTCCCCTCGACAGTGTTCACCACAGGTTCCCTTGTGTCAGTCAGTTTTTTCTTGCCTTGTTCTGCTTTGTTGGCAAACAGCACTTGATGTCCAATATGTAGAGAGACACCCTTGACTTTCTTATTGTACTGACGGGCCTGGTGTTCTTGCTCTTTGGTGGCGTGCCGCTGGGCAATTCTGGCAGCCTCAGACAGGTATGACAGAAGAGTTTTATAGTAGTTGCTGAAATCTGCCACAATGGGATCGTGCAGGACAGACTTGAACATAATGTCGACTGGAAGCCTCAGAACACGGCCAAACATCAGGTGGAAAGGTGCATAGCCAATAGTCTCATGAACAGTCGCATTGTAGACAAAGAACTGAGTGCATCTGCCACAACGTTCTGTGGACCTAGAATGTATGTTGTAGGATGACACCTTGGCCACCCATCTTTGTTCATAAGCATCAAGCATGGGCTGGTCAGAATATGGGTGAGCAAGTTGCTGTCCGTCCACTGGGTGAAGTCATGCCCTTTCAACCAGTGACTGAACTCTGAGACGCTCCACTTCAGGGCCATGAACTCGAGACAATGGGCAGGATATCTCTGCTGTGACTTGCTGAGGGTTTTGCTAGCAAAGGCAATGGGGTGTGCCTTATCCGCTCCAATAGGCAGTTGAGACAACACCGCACCCAGCCCATCCAGAGATGCATCCACAGACAGGATGAAGGGTCTTGAAAAGTCAGGTTGAGCCAGCACAGTGCAATTGAGAAATTCACCCTTGAGCCTACCAAAGGCTTCCTCACACGTAGGGCTCCAATCTGCAGCAGTCAGCTTCCTGTACATGCCAGCACCCCTCCCAGCCAGTCCACCCCTTCCTCTTCTGACCTGCTGTTAGAGCAAACAAGATGTTCAACATCATGCGCATAGACAAAGCTGGACTGTTGCAGAGCCCTTGTGGCATCCTGTTGTACTCGTACAGGCCAACAGGCGTTGTGAAGGCGGTGTACTTTTTGACTTCCTCGCACATGGAGATGCCCTGAAGGCATTTCCCCTAAGTGCTGCAAGGCAGTCTGCTTGGTGAAGGAGCGGTGGGCATCCCTCAGAGTCTGTGCGTTCAGCCACCTGAAGTCTGTACAAATCCTCAGTCCACCATCCTTCTTCCAGACCATGATGAAAGGAGATGCATATTCGCTGATGGATTTGCAGATGATCCCCTTCTTCTCCATGTCTGAGTAGCTGCCTGAGCTGTTGGTAATGAGCAGGTGGCACTCTCCTGTACGGCATGCAGAACAGGTGGTCATCTGTCAGGCGAATGTGGTGTATAAACCCTTTAGCTTCGTCACAGTCAAGCGAGTGCCTGGAAAAAATGTCATACTCCTCAATAAGCTCAACAAGTTCTCTCTTAGCGTGGAGGCTGGCATGGCATGATTCAATGTCAAGGTCGCTCAAACCCAGGTTGAAGAGCCTGTCTTTGAAGTCAGCATCAGTGGTGGTTGGCCTGATAGAAGAACCCAGCTGGATGTTGAGATCTTCCACTACAATACAAGGTGATATATCAGCATACTTGGAGTTGTGCTTCAGGATGATTGGTTTTGGTGAGAGATTGATTATCCTCAAGGGCACCCACTGATCTCCCCACATTGGTGTGAAGACCCGTCCAACAAGGATGTCTCACTGTCTGGACTTGGAGGTGCAAGGCTCCACGATAATTGTGCTCCCTGGAGACACAGGCACATTGCTGGAGAGCTTGCCCCACACTTGGTGTTCATGCTGAGGGAGTAGTGTAACAGCATGGGGCAGCTCAACAGTGCAAATCTTGTTGGGGACACCTTCCATCTGTCACCCCTCCATCTGGTGGTGCATGACATTATATCCAGGAAAGTACACATGGTCATGAAGTGAATGCTTGCATCCAGCAGATATGAGCTTCCAGTAGTCATTATGCGTTTCATGACATGCATCAGGTGCTTGAGGACATATGAGCCAATGATGAGTTCATCGCGCTGGCCTGGCACCACTGGGACAAGGACGATGCATTTCACTCCATAGACAGTTAGTGTCAAGTCATACATGCGCTTGGGGTGGGTCTGCTTCCCTCCACAGCCAACCAGCACAATTCGTTCTGCTGATTGAGGTTCTCCCACAATAGCTCTGGCTTCTCTGAGTAAACCTTCAGCCTCCTTATTCAGGGTGTTAGCCATGGATCCTGAATCCACTCTCCAAGTGTGGGTGTTTTAGTTTTCCAAAGGCTGGCTCCGGCTGGTGTCAGCTTGGCAAATTTTACTCTGTCCATGTCTGTTGCAGTCTCTCTTCCAATGACCAGGAGTGAAGCATGAGAGACAAAGATTCCCTTTTCTGCAATACATGAGTGTGGACTGGCTGGCCTCCCCACAGACACGGCAGTCCCTCCTCTGTAAAATTGGCTGAGCAGCTGAGAGAGTTGCTTGTGACTGTGTGAGCTGAGATGTGAGTACTGGCACTGGGCCAGTGGATGTTGTGCTTAAGAAGGATGTGGGGAAAGTGCAGGAAGGGACAGAGTCGTCTCTATTTTCTGAGACGATTGAGGTCACTCAACATCTGCCGGACTATGCTCAGGATGTTTTATGAGTCTGTGGTGGACAGTGCTACACTCTATGCTGTTGTGTGCTGGGGCAGCAGGCTGAGGGTAGCAGACGCAAAAAGACTGAACAGACTGATCCGCAAGGCCAGTGCCATTGTGGGAGTGGAGCCGGACTCTGACAGTGGTGTCAGAGAGGAGGGTGACAATGGCTCCCATCCACTCCATGACATGGTGGTCAACCACAGGAGTACATTCAGCACTAGACCAATTCCACCAAAATGCACCACAGAGCACCACAGGAAATCATTCCTGCATGTGGACATCAAATTGTTCAATTCCTCGCTCTGAGTGTCAGACACAAAGTTTTCAACTTTGGCATTATTTATTGCTCTGTATATATGTATATTTATTCTAGTGGAGCGTACATTTCTTGTATTTTTGTTTTGTTTTTGTTGTTCTTGTTTATATATTATTATTATTATTATTATTATTATCATTATTATTATTATTTCTGCATATTCTGAACTTTGAATGGGAGCAGCTGTAATGTAAACAATTTCCCCTCGGGGATAATAAAGTATTTCTGATTCTGATTCTGATTGTGACTGCTGGTGTGTTGTTATGTTTCTTTTCACAAAATAAATTTCCACCATGTCCACCCACTCACAGACAGCCCTGAAAACTGACGGCTCCTTAACATCATATTGCATGACAAGTTTTACACCAGACAGGTTTAACTCAGAAGGTCTCTGCACTGACTTAGTGCCCTCTGTTAACACAGACTCACTGTCTTTCTTGTCACCCTGCAGCTGGACTGCAATAGATTGACCAATCTGATTGGACAACTCTGAGATGAGGAAATCAACTCAACATGGAATGCTGTCTGTGGGGTTTGCGATTCACAGGGTGGGACCTGGACATGAGTGGAATAAAAAAACCCAGGGGTTCTCAACCCACCAACTTTAGGTGTCTGAGCTCCATCATTGAGAAACCACCCTCTCCTAAAACTCACATTAGAGTAAACCAAAAATAGCCAATATATGAAATCACACACTGTGCAATCAAGATTAAGTATCTTCATTTGACCCTTTAAAACCTCAATCGGGCTGATAAATAGTCAAACGTAAACAAATGTCCCACGCGGCTGAAATTGACCAACTTTGGGTTTCTGCCAGAGGTGTCAAGTAACGAAGTACAAATACTTTGTTACCTTACTTAAGTAGAAATTTTGGGAATCTAGTTTTAGATACACCATCTGGTGCCCCTGGACACATCATCAGTGATGTAACCTGGGATCACGGGGGGTTTCGGGTCTTTCAACAATTAGACCCCCTCCCCTCCCCCAGGCGACCCAGCTGGGGTTGATCAAGCCCCAGCTTGTGTCCAGGTAACGCTACCCTACATGCCAGGCCTCTCCCCTCCTGATCCACAGCCACCTCGATGCCACTTCTGCTGCGTCAGTGGCCAACTTGATGGCCCTTCGCTGGCTGGCCCCTATGATGCCCAGCATTTTGTAGGCCCTGCAGAGAGATTGGCCCACAAATCCCCGGCATCCCACTTCGATGGGTTGGCATCTTGCCTGCCAACCATTGCTCCGGCACTCCTCCACTAGCTCAGAGTACTTTGCCCTCTTTCTCTCGTTGGCCTCCTCCATACGGTCCTCCCAAGACACAGTGAGCTCCAGGAGAATTACCTGCTTGGAGGCTACTGAGATAAGAACGATGTCTGGCCTTAACGTTGTCTTGGCGACCGCTTGCAGATGAAATCCACTATGGCTTTCAGGACCTGGTCATGTTGCCAGCGGTAGCTGACTTGGCAACACGTCGTAGACCGCCTGGATCAAGAATTTTATCCGATGGGGTTCAGCTTTCCACAGCTCGGTCCATGTGACCTTGTGCTCTGCAGCTTGCTCCCATCTTGTCCGGGCTCCCTGCTGCCGCATTCCCACCATCTGGCTGGCTCGCTTCTCCTCAACACCTGCTCGCACCTCCTCAAGGATCAGCGACCTCCCCTCTGTCTCCTGCGCCTTGTTGTAGTGAGGTGTTCTACCGCTGCCTAGGCCAGCTCTTCTCTGTGCCACTGTGCCCACCAGCACCCTTTGCTGTAGCCTTGCCTCTGCGACGTCCACAGCCTTGGCAGCTCTCCACTTCTGCCCCGTCCTGACTTTGATCCCAGCCTGGGCAACCTTTGGGTCACTGGACTCCCGATATTGTAGCAGCTCCCTGGACCGCGTCACCATGAACTCCTCGCTCAGGCTGCTGATGGGGAGCTTCAGCTTGTTGTTCTGCCCATACAGAGCAATGCTGCTCAGGCTTCGCGGCAGTCCCAGCCACCTGTGCAGAAACCTGCTGATCCTCATCTCAAAGCCTTCCACAGTTGAAATGGGGACTTCATAGACCAAGAGAGAGCAGAGGATCCGAGGGAGAATACCATGCTGGTAAATCCAGGCCTTGAACTTGCCAGGGAGGCCAGACTTGTCCACCACGGCTAGCCAGGTCTCCAGGTCTTGGTTGGTCGCTTGTATGGAGGCTGCGTCTCTCAGGCTGCAGTTGAACACTTTTCCCAAGCTCTTCACAGGTTCCTCAGTGAGTGATGGTATCTTGGTGGTGCCAAGTGAGAAGCAGAACTTGCCAGTAACCTTCCCTTTCTTCAGCACAAGAGACCTCGACTTAGCCGGCTTGAAGCTCATACGAGCCCAGGAAATCATCTCCTCAAGGCCGTTCAGGATCCACCTGCAGCCTGGGACAGATGTAGTTGTCACTGTCAGGTCGTCCATGAAGGCTTGGATGGGTGGCTGTCGGACTCCAGACTTAGTGAGGGGCCCCCTACACTGAACTTCCGCAGACTTCACCAGCATGCTCATGGCGAGTGCAAAGAGGATGACCGAGATCGTACATCAGGTGATGATCCCCTTTTCAAGCTTGTGCCAGTCAGAGGTTGATGTTCCGGAGGAGACCCTCAGGCGGAAGTTGGCATAGTAGTCCAGGATGAGGTCTCTGAACTTCTTCGGGATGTGATGCCGGTTCAGTGCCTCTTCGGCCAGCTTGTGGGGTATGGATACGTAGGCGTTCGCGAGGTCCAGCCACAGTACAGTTCTTGTAAACCTTATAAGGTACTCCACTGGGCCCCGGAGCAGAGCTTGCTCTTGCCCTTTTGACCACCTCCTGGATCTCCTTCCAACCGGGCTACTTCCCGTTGAACTCCAGAGCTGGTGCAGGTGGATTAATCAGAGACCTGCAGGGGCCTAGGTCTTGCTCTCTGCATTCATCGCTGTAGGTCTCCTTGAGATGGTGGTCGACCTCAGCTTTGGAGCAGGCAAGTTGACCGCTACGCTTCTGTTCTAGCAGCTGTTTTGTTAACCCAAATGGATTCGCTAGGAAGGCAGCTCGCCTCCTGGACCTCTCCTTCCTCCTCCTCCTATGCCACTCAGCTCTCCTCAAGGTCATCAGCTTCTTGCGGATTATGCTCCGTAACTCCGCAAGAGGTCCCCTCTCCTCTTCACTCGCAACCTTGACCTGCTGCCTCAAGCTCTTCAGTTCCTGTCTGAGCTGATGGATCGTGCTAGCTCTGTTGTTCATGGTGTAGGGGAGCTTCACTGTTCTCTTTTCCTCTAGCCCCAACCTCTCTGCAGCTAGGCTGATGATGATCGTGGTCATCATCTTGAGGCGTCATTCAGCTTCCCCTTTGACAGTTGCTTCCAAGATGGTATCAGCATCTTCATCAAACTGGAGCCACTCCTTCTCCTTACTCTGTGGGGTGACTCCGGGCCTGGCTCCTCCTGCGTCTCACCAGGCGTAGTTCCTGTGCGGTGTGACTCTACCACCTTCTGCATACACTTCATCTTGGCCTGGTGGATCCACAGGCCATGTCGGTTCTTGCATATCTTGCCACATATGCCTTCCATAGTCATCATCGTGTTTCCATTGCCTTTTGTCATTGTCCTTTGATCCGTCCGGTGGGATTCTCTTCCGCCCCCCCTCTCGGAAATCCCTGGGGGTATATCTCCTGTAGATCGATTCGTAGCTTGTTGTGGGTTTCCTCCTCTCAGAAGATGCAGCTCGGGATGCTACCCCTCACTGCCCTGTGCCGTCTTTCCAGGCTGTCTCTCCAGCTGTCACCAATCTGTACTTGGTGGTCAACCAGACTGTTCCTGTTAGTTACTGGTGGTTCCAGAAAAACAGTTTTAGATACACCATCTGGTGCCCCTGGACACATCATCAGTGATGTATACTCTACTGGAGTAATTATTTTTCAGCCGACTTTTTACTTCTACTCCTTACATTTTCACGCAATTATCTGTACTTTCTACTCCTTACATTTTAAAAATAGCCTCGTTACTTGTGAAATTTCGCTCTGCCTCTGATGTCCCTCGGGAGAGGCACAGTATTGGCTAACCGAACCAGCCGGTGGCACGGAGCGGGGGCGTGTCGGTCTGATGGTGTTCACTGTCTGATAACTGTACAGGTCCTTCACTCAACAAAATATAGATAAATGTCCCACAAAGCAACGTTACATGACCAAACAACAGTAAAGTAGTAACTGGTCGTGTCTTTGGCAACTTATATGAGGAAAAAAATACCGCAGTTATTCGTGGAGAAGTGTCTGTCCGACTGACTCTTCGTCACATTTCTGCCCGAAAAACAGCATCTGTCCCCGGCAAAAAACTTTAACTCGCCAACTGTTTGTCACGGTGAAGACTTCAGTGAACTTTCCCCCATAAACAGCCTCCCTCCCCGCAAGTGATAGAGTCAGACAGTCTCCCGTTTACTGATGGCGATTATGTAGCCTAATTAAGAGAAAAATGTAACTTTGTCATTTTCCAGGATGTTTGGTGGGTCAGGATCCCAATCACAACACATTATAACAGCATCCATATGATTATAAATAGTCAGCGGGTACATGTTTAGATTAACAGGAGGACACCAGGGGAAACACTTTGAAAAAAACACACACGTCATCATCATGATGTGTACCGTCACGCCTCTTTTGGAGCTGCAGCGCCAGCTTTCTGTGTGAATTACACTCTTTTACACTCTTTTTTGGATGTACTTTAAAAAAACTGTTTTCTAATGTAACATTAACTTGATATTGGTATTAAAAAATGTTTTAATACATAATCCATGTCTTATTATAAATGAGGATGTTATGGTATCAATCTAAAAGATAAAACCATCAAATTTTACTCAATGGCCTTTGTGCCCTGTCATGTGGCCTTGGTGCCCCTAAAAAAAAAAAAAGTGAAGGCCAAATGGTCTTGCCCCTAAAATGACGAAATTCCAACCCTGTCCGACACCCTATTGGTTTGTACGTGATCCATCGCCCCTGCACATGACACAAATCACGTCACACTCCAGCAAGGACATAGCAGACTTTATGTATGTAGCCTAGTACGAAGATGTCCGTGGCAGAGACTCAAGAGAACTCGAGCAAAATGTCACAGATGTTAATGCTCAGTAGTACACATATATGGTTCTTTAATGTATTTGCATTGTACTAAAATGCATTCATTTACAATGGGCATATATGAGGCTGAAACAGGTAGCCTAGTGCATCCCAAATGTTTCAACATTAACATTTTAATATAACATTATAGTCATTATGGCCTTTAGAAAAATGCTTTTTTGGGGAGGTGGGGTAGTGCACTATAGGCCCCTGTGGCGCGGCCTAAGCTTTTGTCCTTAATGGCATTTTTTTCCCTTACATTACTTTTACTTTTATACTTTAAATAGTTTTGAAACCAGTACTTTTACACTTTTACTTGAGTAAAAAGCTTGAGTTGATACTTCAACTTCTACAGTAATGCATGTTAATACTTTTGACACCTCTGGTTTCTGCTTATATGAAAATAGAAAGAGAGGGCAGTTAAAGACAACTCTTTAAATATAATTTTCTCATGATAACTAGAACAAAACATTTTCAATACTGTTAAATACAGACTTGTTTTTAATTGAGATTTAAAGCTGCTACAGATGTTTCTTCTTTCATATGACCTGTTTGCCGCTGCATTACCGCGGTGATGCCTCGGCAATAAAAGGGGGGGCTGCACTTGATAACTGTAGATGCTAGGTGGCAGCAGGGTGCTTGAATCCTGATGATGACAGGATTTTCCTTTATTCCCAGTTTGAACACAATGTGATGAGCAATGGCAGAGTCACACTGCTGCTGCTCTCTGCTATACACACACAGAATGTGAAGAAATAAAACAAGTCATGACATGACATGTTGTTGAGCAATGAAGGACATTGAAATCTTGAAACAGTTTACATTGTAAGAAAAGCTCTATTTAACTAGAGGAGTGCTGCGGTGCGTAATGTGGTGTGCAGATCTCAGTCCTCTGATCGGACTGGACAGGTCATAGGGGATGGGGTGAGGGTGGGTGAAATAATGGAACACATTATAACATAACCTGCAATGGACTCCAGTAGCAGAAACATCAAGTGTGTCTCCCTCTTTAGAGAAGAGACAGAGTTTAACTTCAGTGATTATGGTCTTGCATTTCTATAGCGCTTTTCCAGTCTACTGACAGCTCAAAGCGCTTTACAATACTTGCCATATTCACCCATTCACACACACATTCATACACTGATGCTGGAGGCTGCCATACAAGGTGCCAACTGCTCATCAGGAGCAATTTGGAGTTCAGTATCTTGCTCAAGAACACTTCGACATGTAGCTGAGGGGAGCCGGGATTCAAACCAGTGACCTTCCGATTACTTGACGACCCGCTCTACCTCCTGAGCTACAGCCGCCCCATAAATTGAAATCTCCCGACTCCTGAGCTCCATCACTGCTGTTTCCTCTGGAGTGTGTCCTCTGTACTGTCCTGTTTATAACTATAGATTTTTAGTTTTGCTGCTTAAATGAGCCATTACTATGTGCATGGAAATGACTGAAAGCAGCCTCTCTAATCATTAAAGCACAGTGTACATGCGTTGTGAACCTGCCTATGAAGGTGCATCTTACTATATGAATACTGAGCCCTCTACATAGCTGGTAAAACACTGTGACATTGACTTTAGATCAAGGGCCCATTGACATTTAGTACTGCAAACGCTTTCTGCTGCTCGAAGATGAATTTATTGATCACTATCAAAGGCAAACTCCATGTAGAAAGATAGGACTGTCAATAGTCATGCAGTGCTGATCATTGAGAAGAGGGCTAAATCTGTGCACACGGGTCATGAATCCGAGAGCACGGATTTCCACATCCAGTTTTTTTTTTCTATCATGTGACCCTAGAGGGGTTCCGTAGAAACAGACTGAATCAATGAGGAAATAAAACAGTGTGTCTGGTTCCAGAGGGAGAAGAGAGAAATTCAGGGCCCTGAGGTGTTCACTGTAGTCTGGACTGATAACTTGTGCCACCTGGTGGTTGTTGGTGCGCACTGCAGCTAATGCAAAATCAGCTAGATATAACAAAAGTCCCCCCTCCTTTTCTGCTGTGTTGCAGCAGCTTTAATGGCATCCTCTGAAAGGAGAAACATCTGCACATACAAAATTCGGCGACATCTTGAATAAAAAAAATTCAGGATGTAAATACCGGTATGTATCTATTGCAAGTTCTGTTGATCTTGTCTGGCGCGGCTTCCGTAGTGCAAACGCTGTGAGGGAGACTCGCGTGCACGCGGGAGCGTGCCTCCAGGCAAATGTAGTATAGTGACTGTTTAGGCTAGAAAAATGTACTAAATGACGTCGTTTCGAGTAAACTCTGGATGTTGCCACTTCAGGACACTTGGATTGCAGCGGACGAGCAGTATGGAGGAATATTACAAAGTTTTTGTGTAGTTTTATGGACCTTTTTGTCTCGGACGCCATTTACGCCCTTTATATGGATTTTTGCTGCAGGAGGGTACCCCCGCGGGTCTCCAGCTGCACTTTGAGGAATAAGAAACTACACTGGACTTCTCATCAGCATGAGAGTGAGTCGATAATGACTGAATTTCGTTCCAGAGTGAACTATTCCTTTAATGTTCCAAATCTACGGTCATGGTACATGGTAGAAAAAAAACAGGATGTGGAAATCTGTTGCAACGGATTCACAAATTTTGTGCACACGGTTTTGTAATCCATTTCATTTTTTCTAACATACATGTATGCATTCCCCATGGAGCATTCTGAGGGCGACCGCATCTGCCAAGTACTTCACTCGAGTTACATGTGAGATAAAATTGAATTTCCTGGGTGGATGTGGTCATTGCAGTCCATGCAAGGCAGGTTCATTTGCTGAAGAACCAAAGAGGGCCGTGTGCACGGATTGAGAATCCGAGAGCATGGATTTCCATACCATGTGACCCTAGACAAATCTCATATATAAAAAACCTTTAAATATTTTTTTGTCTTCAAAAGAAAAGTTTGTCTTATTATTATATAATTTTAATACCCGAAAATTGTTCTGTAATCTCAATATAACTTTGTTATGACCACATAATTATTTCTTAATCATCAAAAATTATTAGGTCAAAATAGCTTTCTGGTAATTACAGAATCATTTTGTATTCACTAGAAAGCAAACATGTTCATTAGAGGCTCAGAAAATGGTTCATTCATGACCAGAAAAAAAGTGAACAATAAACGGCAGCTGTTTTCAGCAGAGAACTTATGATAAACCAGTAAATGCAGTACAAAAATGGCAGAGAGACAGTTAAAGAGCTAGATGTTTATATACAGAGAAGGACGAATATGCAACCTTTATTCATCAGGTGTACGCAAACACAAAAACAAATGAATGCTTAGGTGTCTGCTCTACAGTATACAGTCCCCTCCAAAACTATTGGAAAAGCAAGGCCAATTCCTTTATGTGTGCTGTACACTGAAAATATTTGGCTTTGGCATCAAAAGATGAATATGAGACAAGAGATCAGTATGTCAGCTTCCATTTACATCTAGATCTGTTAAAAAACTTAGAAGATAGCACCTTTTTTTGAAAAAGCAAAATTATTGGAACATGTGACTGACAGGTGTATTTTGTTGCCCAGGTTACATTGATTATTCAAACAGTAAATAGCGCTGAATGTCAACTCTCAGTTTCAGCTTTGGGTTTTGCCTGTCTATGGGAGAAAAACAAGCAATTTTGAAGAGAAGATGGAAAATCAATCAGAGCCATTGCACAAACATTAACCATAGCCACCACAACCATTTGGAATGTCCTGAAGAAGAAAGAAACTGGTGGTGTACTGGTGTACTCAGTGTGGGGATTTGGGCAGGAAGTCTGACACACTCAGTGGCAACACTCACACACCCTACAGGGTCACATGATGTCTCATGATCACATGACTGAAATCAGGAAGTGATAAATGTTTGGGAGATGCCAGTCAGTCTCTCTTTGTTCTGCCAGCCAACTCTGCACAGCTGAGCTGGGTTCACCTCACATGCAGGTATGGGGGGTCATTTAGGTGTATGTTGGTTCAGTTAGTAAAAACCTAGATTTAATAATTATTTATTCTATTTTATCAGGATAATCTAGTGTGTTTACTCCTTGCGGAGAACACAGACCGCTGCATGGCCTTTTCACATTGACGGGATCATCACATTGTGACTCCAGCTGCGGAGATATGGACACCGATATGCTGGTAAATTATATAATGCCCACTTTTATTGAATGTTTTAAAACTGTGTTGAAATGTCTACTTAAAGCCTCTCTTTGTGTCTGTAGCACTTGGAATGTTCAACTACACCTGCATAGTTACTGCGATGTGGGACAATTGAGCATACCTGCCAAGTAGGCCTATATTTATTGATTATGTTAAAGGTTGAATATGCTGTGGTGTTAAACTAGGCTGGCAACTAATGTGTTTTATTTCTCTCTTAGAGAAAGGACCAGGCCAGCCACTGTTTTATTGTTAAATCATAGGCCTTTGTGAATTCAACTTGTTTTGGTTCTTTTTTTTTCTTTTGTCTTTGTGTGTCTCTGGGGCCAATGGTCAGTTATAATTCTGAGTGAATTAATTTAAATGCTGTTGATGCTGGTTGTTCTCCTCTCTTACATGTACTCTCTTCTTAGGCTGTCTCTGTATAAGGCCGGATTTGCACTGCTCCTCTCCTCGGGGTGACCACACGGGTGAGACACCGTAGTGGTGTGTAGTATACCTATAACCGCAACACGGTGTGATATACTGTAGTGGTGTATTGATATTTTATGTGTGTAGTGCTTGCTGTGTTGCATGTGTGTCCCGGTGTTGGGTTTGCTGTCTCTTGTTTCTGGTCTCTCCAGGGGCCTCCTGAGGAAGAGGGATCTTTGCTCGTGCCAGTCCGACCCTTTCCTGAGTGAGGAGTTCCAACCAGTTATCTTTTAAAACATTCTATTCATAGCATCCCGGACTTATTGCTTTTATACTGAATATTTTGTATTTATACTAATTGTAATAAATTTGTTATTTTTTATACATATTTGCCTCATTGTCAACTGTCCCTTTTGCGGGGAAGATATAAGATAGCCACACTACATATAAGGGAAAACTTAGGGGTCCCCTCTGCCCACCATCAGGGGGTGGCGTTGTCAGTTACATGGTTATGCTGCTTGTCAGGCACCACATCAGTAACCAATGTTGAACTGGTAGATGAAGGAAAACATCAGCAGTTAATGACAAAACATTCTGAGAGCTGTAAAGAAAAACCCTAAACCAACTGTCAGTGACATCACCAATGACCTCCCAGAGGACAGGAGTGAAGGTATCACAATCCACCGTTTTGCAGAAGACTTCAGGAACAAAAGTACAGAGGCCGAACCAGAAGATGCAAACCACTCATTTAGCAATAAGAATAGGAAGGCCAGATTGGAATTGGCCAAAAAGTACAGAGACAAGGCTCAAAAGTTCTGGTACAAAGTTTTATTGACTGATGAGACAAAGATTAACCTTTACCAAAGTGATGGAAAGGCTAATGTGTGGAGAAAGAGAGGATCTGCTCATGATCCCAAACACACAAGCTCATCTGTGAAACAAGGTGGAGGTAATGTCATTGCTTGGGCTTGCATGGCTTCTTCTGGGACAGGCTCATTGATCTTCATTGATGATGTAACACATGATGGCAGCAGCAAAATGAACTCAGAAGTCTACAGAAACATTCTGTTCGGTTTGGTGATTTCAGTGGGTCGCAGGCTTGATGCAGTTATTGCAAGCAAAGGATTTGCAACTAATTAAGTATTATATACTTTAATCTATTTTAAGTATCTGTTCCTATACCTCACCTAACAATTTGGTGTTCCGTTACAAATGATGCTATCTTCTAAGTTGTGTAACAGATCTAGATGTAAATACCTGGAATTAAAAGCTGAAATGCTGGTCTCGTCTCATATTCATCTTTTGATTTCAAAGCCAAATGTTTTCAGTGTACAGCCAAAAGAAAGGAATTGGCCTCACTGTTCCAATAGTTTGGAGGGGACTGTAGTTAGTTCATACTTTTGCCATTAGGACATTGTTAGGTGCGTGTGTGCTGTTCAGCTTGTTTAGAGGCTTGTGCTCATGACAGCGTGGGATGTAAACAATAATGGTGCTCTCCTTGGCTGAGCTGTAACATTAGTTACCTAAGTTAGGTAGCCTTGCGTCCTTGAGTAGATGCACCCTTCCTTCTGTGTGATAATGTGGAAAGAAAATAGTTCCTACATGAAACTGCTCACAACAAGCTCTTTGGATTTATTTATTTATGCACTTCCATTATATTGGAGAACAAGCAGACATCTCTACAGCTGATATTTCCAAACTTGGGTTGAACTTTCCAAAATGTTTCCTCAGAATAATGCTGTACAAACCACAGATCAGGACTATCTGTCATTTTGATGACCTAGTTGTGCTGTCAGTACAATTTTTATATGATCAAATCATTTTCACAGTGACTTCAACTAGACATTTAGGGTAGCACAATCTACTTCCAGTAAAAAAACAATCACAGCAGTTTGTGAATTAGTGACACTGCAGTACACAAATCCTAATTTAAATTTCAGCAGCTTCAGCAACTTATTTATCATGTATTAGAATCAGAATCAGAAATACTTTATATTTATGTATCACCATGTAACCAAAAACCAAGACCTTTCCCTGGCTTTAAACAAATTGAGTCCTGTATAACATTTTGTGACTGTTTCACAAACTGAAAATATCTTTTCCTGACCTAACCCAAAATGCCTTTAATGGCTAAAACTAATCACAGACTGGATGTTAACCCTGGATGGATTCTCGTGTGACAGTCCTAGACTTTGTACACCTGCCATACACCCCGATAACTGCCCTGTGACTTCAGCACAGTTCCTAAATGTTCAAAATGTATGCATTCAATGATACTGATGATGTCCACAAATCTATTTAGACTATGATATAAATACATGAGATAAGGTTTTATATGAAATCGTCACAAACATCTTTTCATTGGTGAGAGATATCATAGAAAGTCTAAACTGGCTGCAGCTAAGGGTTATTTTCATTATCAGTTAATCTCCTCATTATATATTTTTTTTAGGACAAGATGTCAGAAACTGTAATAAAAAAATGCTCATTAGAATTATTAGACTACAATACAGACAATATAGACTACAAAACGCATAATAAAATGCTCCATGGAAACAAAGCTAATGCATATAGATTGGGCATATGTGTGCAGATATTTAGACAACAGTGATGTTGGCTACATTGATCAAAACTAAGAAACCCATTATGTAGTTATAAAATACTGCTGATTGCTCCTTTAGCTGTTAGCCAGCAGGGACGTTTGTTGATGTTCAATGTCTCAAAGCTGTAGAACCCTGTTTTTACAAGCTAGTGATATACAGTATCATAAAGCATAACTACTACTGTAATTTTCATGGGAACACATAAATGCACTTGTGTTCTGGAATTCTTCCCCTCAGTCCTTCAGACCTTTACTGTAACACAGTAAATTTGATTACCTTCACTGACTTGCATAAAAAAATAAAAGTCAACCTCATCACTGATGCCAGCCACGTTTTGTTTAGTTCACATGAATGCAGACATCTTAAAGTTTAATTGGGAATTTTATGTCACCTGCAGGTGACAGGAGACGTATTATTCCCCCTCTAACACCTGTCGTCCACCAAGGTCATCCTCAATAAGGCCTTGCACACCGAACAAGAGGACTGCCTGATTTGCATGCATAATGTAGCATTTCTATGTTAAATGCCTTGTCAAAAGCCAACATTTTCTTCAGCAAAAAAATAATGGCCCCAATTTCAATGGCACAGCTGGGTGTGTTCCATATACTGCAGGACTCTGCTGAGTGGTTTTCACAGAGCTGCACCTCCTGGTTTGTGTTCTTAACATAGCAGAAGAACTGACAGCCTTTTTTCAATACAGTGAGGAATGGCTAGGAGCTGGAGTTTGAATATTAATGAACTGCTAAACTTTGAACAATATACTTGAGATATTAAAAGTGCACTGTTTTAAGTATTAAATTGAGAGTTTGTTGCTCCAGGCAGCATATTTTCAGGAGGGAAATGAAGTTTGGTCACTGTGGTGTAGTAGTGCAGGGAACGAAATGGCATTTTAGCCCATTGAACGTGACATTTTTTCTTCCATCTACCTCCCTGTACCTCTCAGAGAGGAAGTCAGAGGCATGACCTTTTCTAGTTTCCTTGAGGCTTTGCTTGAGCAAAACTCCCTTCGATATTTTGCTGCGCATCCAAGCTAATTGAATCTAAAAGATTGCGTGTGAACCCAGGGCTGTGGTAATGAGAGCAGAGCTGCCTGCGCACAAAAGGTCTGTAAATTGATAGAAAAGGTGGGCGATCCCTCTGACAATTTGCTTCAGACAGAGCCTCCAAAGGGCAGTCTCCCGGCCTGCCTGATCCTTTGTGGGAGCCAAAAGGGCACAGAGGGACGAGTGTTGAGTTATAGCCTCTAACCCACTGATCCAGCTGTCTACTTTATCAGTCAGACATCATTCTGATTCTCAATAGCTTGCTTGCTTTGCTTAGGCACAACCATCTTAAAGGACAGGTTCAAAATTTTCAAGTACATCCTGAAACAATAGTTTTACAACAGGAGTGACATTATCACACTGCAGCACAACCTTGCGGCATAAACGACTCAAACATAGTTTCATTTTTAAAACCCTTGTGATTTAAAAAATGACAATAAATGCATTTTGTAACCTTGTAAGATTAAATCATTTTATCTCTATTCAAGTTAGCCGGGCGCTAAACCAGAAGTTAGCCGGCTCGGTCAGTGAAAAAGTCTCTAGGCACATGCTCTATGGGCCCCACAACACGGAAGATCAAGGCAATTTTATAGCTGGGAAGTTGAGCTTTTTGGCTTCATGTGCCACTGAGCAGCTTTCATAGGAATGAGTAGGGCTCTGCCTCCAGTACTGTATCCAAGTTTTAATGTAATGTCCTTGAGCCTGAGCTGCATGCTCTGGGGGGTTGTTTTTGGGAAGAAGCTTCCTGTGCACAAATTTAAGACCACATTTACACATAGCCAGGTATTTACAAAAACGATAAACGAATATTTCTCCCCCTCCGTTTTCAAAAATAATGTCATACACACAAGATCGTTTTCAAAAAGTTTTCGTTTACATGAACCCGCATAAATACGCTGTTGAGCGCCATCATAACTATGCCAAACCTGTAGGCGGCAGTGTAACAAGAAGGATAAAGCCATGCAAGCCAATCAGAATCCTCAAAATCAACAACAACAACAACGAATAACACGAGCGACTTCCTGTTCCTTTCAAAATAGGCAGACAATGTACCAACGTCTTGGGAGTGAAAGCTGTAGAAAAATTGCTGACCTCCGTGCACTTCTTCGCCTCTGCTCCTCGATATAGTAGAGCAGTTGTGTTTGCAAATGCAAGCAGGCCAAAAGCGTTCGCACAAACGTAAAAATGAGCACTACTTTAACAGCATCCATGATCAGTAAGCAAACAAACTGTAAACATAGGACGCTCACATGACGTGATGCATTTTTAGTCGCATACTGTGACGTTTGAGTACCTAAAACTCCGTTTGACCCAGTACACACGCAAACACAAAAACAGAGTTTTCAGATATCTCCACTTTGGCCGGAGTTCTTACAAATGATCGTTTTCCCTGATAAAACCTCCGTTTTCATGTAAATGAAAGGCCAAACCGCATGAAAAAATATGCGTTTTCCCTCTGTGTAAACGGAGTGAGTTCCGGAACTTTGCTCCTTTCAGCTCTGTAATCTCTTGATGAATGAAGTCCATTTAAACATTGTAAAAGATTTACATAATGAAAATCAATGTTTGTGAAACTTAAAATCGTAAATTTACTGACAATGGGATGATGGCGTATTTCCTGTTTTGTCCAAGATTTTCAAAGCCCAGGTGTAAAGACTGGGATCAGGTGGTTAAACCAGGACAGATGTGAGAATATCATTGAATTTAGAAACAGGGAGGCACAGTCAAATGTCCAGCAGTTTCTTATCATGTTAAAACAGCAGAGATTAGCATTAATTGTTTTACAGATCTTTTTAATGTGACTTCTAACATCTAAAACCCCCTATCCCCAAAAACTTCACTTGCTTGTTTAGTGAGCTCACCTTTAAATCTCACATCGAAGGATTCTATGCAGGTATCTTTTTAATAGGAAAACAGAGTGGAGACATGAAGCCAAGCTGTTGCTTAGTTTAGCTTAGCTGCAACAGCACAAGTTTTACCAGAAGCATGGATGACTATGCCGTCAGCATACATCTGAAGATCTATACCAGGCCATGTTTCTGGGAGGTCTTTAATATACAAACTGAGAAGGATGAGGCCCAAAACAGTTCCTTAGGGGATTCCTTTGTTAATTTTGTGAGTGACAAATTAGATGTTATTAATCACAACATGTTGATTAAGGTTCTCGGTCATCAAGGTCATGGTAATTCTAACCCGGGATTCCACTGGTTGCATGTACGTTGCGGAACGGGTCTGCTACGGTTTTGCTCCGTGCTCTGTTGTCCATCAACCCCCACCAGCTTCGTTTTGAATGCAGCACGCGCAGCACTGCTGGACTGTGGGAGTTGCCAGACCAAGGAGTTCCTGCAATAATTACAGAATCACGTGTGACCACTGTTGTACGTATATGTTATAAACACAAAAACAAACAGACAAAAGTTTAGTGTTCCCAACCTAAGGATTAGAAGAAGTGCTTGGATTTGTCTCTTTTTTGAGATTTTTGTGCTGGTGTCAACACTGACTGTTTTATTATGAAAATTAACCAAATGTTATGTTGTTGTTTCGGTGTCTGACTTCCTGTCTGTTCTGTGCTGAATTTGGCTGAATTGGTGTGCTCTGCTCCAGCATCCAGCAGAAATAGAAGCCTTGCATATCTGCTACGGAAGGCTCCGGACTGCTGGAGTTGCAACAGAGTAGATACACAACGCAGTGGAGCCAGTTGAAGTGCACACATAGACTAGAGTGAAACCTATAAGTGTTTCAGTTTCTTGAAGACATTTCACCTCTCATCCAAGATGCTCCTTCAGTTCCTTCAGGAGTTGTAGGCTTTTAAACTCTGTGTGGGTGTGTCCTTACAGAGTCGTTAAGGACATGTGTGAGCTCTTCTCTAGAGAAGACAGGGTTTGAAAGAGGAGTAAAAGAATCCACCTATGTCTGGAACGGCCATCTTTGAACAAAGGAGGTAGCCTACAACATTACTTATCACCCACCTACAATGCAGTACTGAGTTCACTCCCCAGACAGCTTAACGACCATTCACACCTGGGCTCACCCAGCCCTAACAACCCACATGAAGGCTGGTTGGGTCAACGACCCACAATAGGCCCTAACAACTCTGAAACTCTAAGGACACTCCCACACAGAGTTTAAAAGCCTATAACTCCCCTTGTGTTAGTTAGAACTGAAGAAGCCTCTTGGATGAGAGGTGAAACATCTTCAAGAAACTGAAACAAGTCCAGTTGCCTATGATACAGCACTTTCCCCTAAATTAATCACAACACGCTGCTCACAACCCTTTAAATATGAGTCAAACCATGAAAGTGACTGTTTTGACAAATGGAATGTTAAGAGTTTTTAAAATTAAGATGTTTATAGTGAATCTGTACAGTACTGAATTTACTTGTTTCAGTCCAGGAACACTGCATCTAGATAAAAAAATTGATTTAGATTAGTAACCCAGATACTGTGGCCACAACAATTTTGCTATCTGGAAATCCTTCCCTTGTTCCTATCAGTAGCCGTTAACATGAAAGATGAAAGCATCCACATATTTGATCCATAATAGTGTGACATTAGTGTTATCATACCTTCTATCAAGGCTGGCATGCTGTCTGCATGTTTTCTGTGTTTTCCCTGCTGTTTTGTTGCCACTGCCTCTCTCATTTTTAGGTAGACTATAGTGAATTTAATCCATCAATCTTTAAAAAATACCTTTCTTCTTCCAGAAACCCAAAATATTGGATAATTTTCCTTGCAGATAACATTACTGAATTGTAAGATGTTGCTGTTGGTGAAACAGGCAAACGAGCAGTTAATTTGTCCATTGGTTAGTCACACATTATTATTCAGTTTTCATTTGTTGCTGAAAATTAATATATTTCGTCATGGTTCTTATTTTCAAATGTAACTTTTTACTTATTACATTTTGTCATAGTTTTTGGTGCTGAGATGAACACTGAGACCAAATGGCCAACTTGCCACCACAATATTCTGATCTCTGCAGTGTGTCCAGCGTTGTGGGTCGAACTAGTTTTTTTACGCAGCTGTAACTAAAAACCTACTCCCTACTCACTCACACACACACACACACACACACACCCTATTAGTAATTGTAGCTTTTAGAGAACAGCGTTTCCTGTCAAACCTGTAGCATATTGTCATTATCTGCAGGAAACTGTCATTACAAACGCATTATCAGCTAACAGAAATATGCCGAAGTCCCTCACACACGCACACACACACACACACTGAAGTACTGTACATATAATTACGTCCAATTTTGCAGCAGGCAGGCCATTCAAATATGAACATCACATTGTAGTATAAAACGTTAATTCTTTCTTTCATTCATAGTTCTCTCTCTCTCTCTCTCTCTCTCTCTCTCTCTCTCTCTCTCTGGACTCTCTGCTGGAGCATAACTTCTTCCAATATAGTATACTAACCTGTGAAACTGACCTCAATAAACCAGTCTGTGACCACTGACCATACACCAGCACTACTGATACTCTCCTTCAGTAATTACACTTCCCTTTGACATTGAAGTGACATACACTTTTACACACAAAGTACAACCACTTTTCCCAATCAATTTAATGGCAGAAAAGACAAGGTTAGGATACAGTATGGCAGAACATCTGTCCCTCTGCTGTAGTAGATAAGTAATAATGAACTGACTTTGGAGCCCACTCCTGAATAAAGACATGAAAATCCTATTAACAGCAGACTGCACCCACATACAGTAAGTAGAGGACCACTGACCTCCAGCTGACCCTTTTCTACCCAACCTAACCCGCATATCCCTCTGCTGGGCATTGTTTGCTGATTCATTAGCCTTTACTACACATTCACAAGTATGTTGACAGGTTACAATTTAAGCAATAATAAACAATAGAGAGCAAGCTTTACAGTGAGATATTTGCATTTCACCAGCACACATCACAGAAACGTAATGGAGTTCTGATTGTGATGCTCCATTTCTCCTCGGTACTGACATGTGATCTGGATGGTTATCTGGATAAATACTGTCCTTTTTGCGTGGCAAGCTTTCCCATCAAATGCAAATAAGGCAGGTGAAGACAGTGGAGTACAAACATAGCTGATCTGAGGCATGGACGTATTTTATGTACTGGATACCTGTTTCCAAGACAACATTCATTCATTTGAGGGAAACTTCCTCGTCCAGCGCACATGCAAAAAAAAAAAAAACTGGTCTCTATCCTGATTTGTTTCTGCATTGTGTGGCCCTCTGCACATTCATTTAAGTGCCTCGCTCCCTGGCCCTGCCTGTTTTTGGACCTGCTCGGCCCACACACTTCATGCTAGGATGGTATCGCACACATAAAAATGTGTTTTTCTATAAGCTCAGGGAAGGTGATGATAAGGTGAAAATATGTTAATTGAAAACAACAACAACAACAACAACACAACACAACAAAGAAACTTCTCCCCTCCTTCTTTCTCCCGTGTGTGACTGTGGCTGTGTCTGAATTCAGGGGCTGCATCCTTCAAAGGACGCGGAATTTGCAGCCTCTGAGGGCAAGTTCTTCAGAGGTACCTTCAAAAGCCACGTCCACCGTTGTTAAATGGGATGGTCTAGCCTTCGGAGTATTTCCTGGTTGCATCACGAGATGTTCCCGCCCTTACCCTTACGTCACGATTATGAATAAAGAGATGCATTAAAGTCTGTTTTGGTTCAAATCTATCAAACGTGTACATTTATTTGTGTGTGTACAAAAATTACCGACAAAATGTGTCAAATCTAAATTGAATTATCAACATTACAAAATAAACATTAAACAACTGTATTTACCATAGCATTACCAGCGTCACGTATTTTGACTGAAAGTTAAAATTTGGAGGTTTTATAGTCCCTTGAAGTTTGACATCTGGCGTTGGATGTTCAAAAGAGTAAAAACCGAGGATAAACCCAATACTTACATTTGAATGTCATGTCTGCGCCACTTGATGTCGCCATCTCTTTCTTTCCCTCTTCTGTTTCGGGACTGAGCAGCGGCACGCAAAGGATCTTGGGATATGGGAGGCCGCAAACGATAGCAGCGGTGCGTCCTCCAAAAAGAGGGAAAGGAAGGCTATTGCCACACCTGCATGCCACACCACCACCTGCCCCTTTTGTTTCCACCTGAACCTCTCCTGCCTTCACCAGCCTGGACTTCTCTCCCTTCCATTCCCCTCACCCTCTGAAATAGTTTTTGGACAATAAAGACTTTTTTCAATCTACCCCCTGAGTCTGCAGCTGCTTTTGAGTCCCCTTGGTTTGCTCCACTGTACCAACCTGCACCTTCACACACAATAGTGCAGGTCCTAGTGTGTGGAGCAGTCTCTGGGAGTGTCTTGGTGGTAGCTGAACTTGTGCGAAGCTACTTTGCAAAAGTTAACTTGATTTGAGTCCAACATTTTTATTTACAGTCATCTTCAACAAATTCAGTTGAACTTCACAGATTCTGTCAAGATGAGTGGTTAAAAATTCAGCCAGAGGATACCAGAAGGTTGTAGATGGCTATCAAAGGCATGTAATTGAGGTGAAAATTGCCAAGAGACATTTATTAGAATTACTGTATGTATATTTTTGACCGAGCAGATTTGGTCACATTTTCATATAGACCTATAATAAATTCATCATTGAACCAAACTTCATGAATGTTTTTTGTGACAAAAGAAATCGTAGAAATCATTGGTACTCAAGACTGCCATGATATACTGTACATGTTCTTTACAAGTGTATGTAAACTTTTGACTGTACTTCAACCAGTCAAAAGATTGAAACACATTTACAGGTATAACCAGAAAGCATTTTGTTCATTACCTCACGGTTGAATCTTGTGCATCAATGCGACCTCAATTTTGGTACTTAGCGGCAGCGTTTCATAATATGCTGGTACAAGTCTGGCATTAAGGCTGAAGTGCGGCAACGTATCCAGCTCTCTTATTTGATCCATGATTCTAAGTCAAAGGAAACTTTGCTGTTGTATGGCTGCTACTTATTTTTCCTTATCAGGAGAAGTCCCATATGTAGTTTATTGTTGGGCAGCTTGAGCAAATTTTGAATTCTTACATTTGTTTGAAGAAATATAAACTGTAATGATACTACAGTTAAATTTGACCATTTTAAAATAAGGACAAGACAGTTTAAGGATGTCTTTGGTAGTGTTAGCTGGCTTTTGTTCATAGGTGCATTTGTGGCGGTGGCAAATGACTAGGCTGTAAAAAGTCACAGTGATTATGTGATGTATGGATTGCTGAAAATCTCATAAAGAGCTCAGCAAAGGGTAGTACCTGAACACATCAGATCCAGGTTCCAACAGCAATGCGTTCTGCAAGCATTTACACCTGCGTGGTTAGAAGATACATGACATACAGATTGGATATTAATGCCAAATGTAAATGTAGTCTTTGTCTGTTACTTAATAAAATCCTAATTTAACATGTATCTATGCAGTTAGGATGTTCTGATCCATTTATTAACCTCTACTGACAACCATGAATCTCTACTGGCTAGCATTACCAAGGTTAATCTTCCTACCATATTAGAATCAATAGAAGCCAATGGCTGTGTGCCATGTAGGAAAAGCATGACACGCTTCGAAAAATACCTCACAGTGAACCATTTGTGGCAAAAGGGCTAAATACATGCAAAAAGATTGCAATGACCCTTTAATCTTTGTCCCTTAATAGTGCACAACTGCAACTGGCTCAAACAAGAACAGAAGTTCCTCACCTCATCCACCCACATGCAGCCATCCACCCAGGAACAATAAAAGGAAACTGCTGTGATCCTGCTGATGTCTGGACCATCCCACAGAAAGACATTTCAGAGCTGCTCCATGCTCATAACAGGCAGCTCTGTGAGCAGGCAGCAGTGATTAAAATGACATCAGCACCATGGAAACTGTGCATCGTGCAATTCCCTCAAGCAAAATCACAGGCCTATTTCCAGCTGTATTTCACTCCAGACATTTCAACATGAATTTTAGTGCCACAATTAAAACCTGAGATGTGTTCTACCATAGAGTAAAGGAGAGCAGAACAGACTGGCCAGCTTTTATTGAAAACATTTTTACAAAACAGAAGAAAGGACATTTCAGGACAGAATGATCTGTTATTTTTCATCTGCTGTAGTCATCACAATCACCACCAACCACCACTGCTGAACAGAAAGGAAAAACATGTCATAGTACTGACCAAACTGTTAGACATGCATAGCAATGAATACACACTAGCCCTTTTCACACAGACTCCATATAACCGCCGCAGCGGAGGTTCGCCAATTCTCCGCTTTTGTTTTTTATCACACAGAACCCAGTCGCACCAACATGTTTCCCCCGATGTCCTCCTGTTAATCTAAACATGTGACTGTTTATAATCATATGGATGCAGTTATAATGTGTTGTGATTGAGATCCTGACCCACCAAACATCCTGTAAAGTGACAAAGTTACGTTTTTCGCTCTAAATTACATAATTACATAATTGCCATCAGTAAACAGGACGCTGTCTGACTCTCTCACTTGCGGGGAGGGATGCTGTTTTCTGGAGGAAAGTTCACTAAAGTCTAGGGAGGGCTGACCGTCGCTGTGAACAACACAATAGTGCAAGGAGACAAACACTGGGGAAGCTTTTCCACCTATAACTTCAATTAAATTCAAAATACATTATTTGTCCCCGGGGGGCAATTAATAACTGCGGTATTTTATTCCTCATATAAGTTGCCAAAGACTCTACCAGTTACCACATTACTGTTGTTTGGTCATGTAACGTTGATTCTGATACTACCTCTGATACTACCTCTGACTACCTCTGATACTACCTCTGACACTACCTCTGACCCTACCTCTGACCCTACCTCTGATACTACCTCTCACACTACCTCTGACCCTACCTCTGACCCTACCTCTGACACTACCTCTGACACTACCTCTGACCCTACCTCTGACCCTACCTCTGATGCTACCTCTGACACTACCTCTGACACTACCTCTGACCCTACCTTTGATCCTACCTCTGACCCTACCTCTGACACTACCTCTGACCCTACCTCTGACCCTACCTCTGACCCTACCTCTGACCCTACCTCTGACACTACCTCTGATACTACCTCTAGCCCCTTTTAGTTAGAAAATGCGCCACATTTGCGGCCAGGTAAAGGCTGCAATCTGCCGTCTTGTCTATGTGAAACGGAGGTGTAATATTCCTCTTTTTCAAAAAAGCCGCCACTGGGGTAGGTGTAAACATGTGACGTGACGTGAAGCACGAAGTTGGGCGTGAACAGTGACGTACAACAGTCCCCGTGATCTGGTTATTGACGATCCTCTCGGCTGTGATGGTTAGCATCTCCCGGATCTCAGCAGCTTTCCAGTTGCTCATCTTGACATCCGCGGATGAAGTGATGAACTGACTGCTGTGATCAGCTGTTTCCTGCTTTTAAAACTCGCGGCTGTGGGTCACACAACAGTGCACGTCATTGACACCTCCGCCCATGTCACGCAATTGCCGGCACATCGACTGGATTGGATTTACATAGCAATGGAGGTGGCAAAAAGTGTACCCTCCGAGGCGTCATATTGGCAGACCAAAACGGACCCCCGATATACCGTGGTCTGTCTAAATTCGTAGACCTAGCCGCAAAAGGGACAGCCAAATTGGCGGGTTGCTGTCCAGTATAAAAACGGCATAATACTACCTCTGACACTACCTCTGATACAACCTCTGATACTACCTCTGATACTACCTCTGACACTACCTCTGATACTACCTCTGACACTACCTCTGATACTACCTCTGATACTACCTCTGGAGGCGCATCAGAAGCGCAGCGAAATTTCACCCCTCGTCGCATCTGAAACATTCACACAGAGGAGGATGCGGAGAATTGGCGCAGGATCCCCGCACTCAAAGGGCAGTGTGAAAGGAAAACTGTTGTTATGAAAACTGCATTTTCATAACAACTCAGACTCCAATTCTTATTTTGGTTCTCATACAGTCAGTCAGCACACTCTTTAAGCACACAGCCAGGTATATTGTCAGGACCTACAGCTTTCCGTGGGTTGACTCTCCTCAGTGTCCGATGGACATCCGCTGGGTTGAGACTGAGGGCTTGATGGACTTTATACCCTGCCACAGTCATCTGGGTGTCCTTAGAGTCATGGAAGTGACTGTGGATTTCTTGACTGTGGGCCCACTTTGCATTCCTGATAGCTCGGTTCAGGTTGATTCTTGCTGACAAAAGGGCTGCCATGTCACCAGATTTGAAAGCTGTATTCCGAGCTTTCAGCATAGCAGGCATCTCATTGGTCAGCCAGGGTTTCTGGTTTGCATGGACAGTAATGGTTTTGGTGCCACAGACATCCTCTATGCTTTCATGTTTGTATCCAAATACAGCTTGTGCATACTCCTCTACATTGACCGTTTGCTGTTCAGTGGCTGCCTCTTTAAACAACTCTGCTACGGTGGCTAACCAACTGCCACTCTCCACTGATCACTGCAAACTGCTCCTTTGTTAAAGGGGCCACACTACTCTTATAACACCAGAAGCCAAGCTCGGTGGATGACATAAAAGTCCCAGATTCTACCGTAGTCCATTCCATTTTAAGCGCCAGCTTCAAAAAACAGCCAGATGGAACTGTTGACAGGAGCACCGTTTTGTGAAATTTATGCAGCAAGAAATATTTGTACCATTGCAGTACTACAAGCTTGAACTATCACCTCCTCCTAAAGGTTTAGAAAGTCCATTTATTCATTGATTCACTCAGCTACCAAAATATATTTGCACTGAAATATTTAAAAATTCTTACGGCAAATATTGGTATTTGCGATTAATTCCGATTCATTAATCACAAAGCTTGTTATTAATTAGATACATTTTTCTTTTATTAACAGCCCTAGATTTTATGTTGCCAGCCTTAACCCCCCAAATCACAGGTGTGTGCCACGGCATGGCATCTCATCTCAGTTTGTGTTGCCAAGCACGAATTCACATCCATGACTTTGCCTCTAAAATTGCCTCACTTTTAGTCTGATTCAACTTGAGCATTCAAATCCTAATAGAGGAGGAAGTGGTTTTGATTCAGTTCTATTGCTGTACCATCCTCATCTTTCCACTTGACCTGTCACTGCATTTCATCTGTCAGTAATATCAGTTTGCTTCATATTGTTACTAAGCACCTGATCCCTGCTGCCGCGTACATCTTATGGTGATTTTCCAAAAGATCTGCTTAGCATTGTGACTGCTTCAATTGTTATAAATGTTCTGAGGTATGTATGGAGAATCTGTCCTCGGGGGGAAAAGATGTCTTGAATATTGATTAAGTATAACTCATTGATCCCTTTGTCTGTGTGCAGTCATGAGTTTATCTTTCCTCTGAGGCCCACAGAAATGTAGCCATATAGACTGACCAGGAGGCAGACAGATTCATTACTTCACTTCGCAGCCTGTCACAACACTGACGGCGCTGGGGATCATACCTGACGTGGGAGTACAGTAAGGGAAGCAGGTAAGTAGTTTCATAAAAAGTAGATTATATCTGTTAGATGTTGTTTTGTATGGTGGTTTAGTGGAAAATGGCAATTGCATTCACGGTTTGCCTACCTTCTCACTTTGCAATTATAGACGCTTCACTAAAGCCATTGAATAAAGAACACTGTCCAGAAGTGCATCAGCAGTTGTGACACTGGTTGGATAGCTTTCTGATCTGCTGTGGTTGTGTGAAAAGCAGAGATTATTTTCGAGGAGAGAAGCATGAAAGTCAGTGAAATACCAATTTGAAGGTCACAACCTTTCGTTGATCTGAGCAGATAGACTGGTTTGTGATCTGGACCTTTCAGATGGAGGGTCGATGAGTGTGAGTGATGCTACACTGCATGTCCAAACAAGGGGAATTTGAAGACAGGGAATGTTCTTGATATGAAAACAACTGTGGAACAGAGTCCCATAATCCCATTACACAACTGAGCGTTTCATGAATTCTCTTGACTGATGCTGATCACTGTAGGTGACAGGGTTTAGCCACTTTAATTTAAAATAGCAAAACATGTATTTATGGATTAAGTTATTTGACTTCTCAAGTTGCTCCAATAGAGTTTGACGTACAGTATCTTTACCATTTAACATGAACAAGGACCAAATTATTAAAACAAATTGTGTAGAAAATCTACATATAGTACGTCGCTTTAATAGAATAATCATAATAATCATGCCAAGTTGCCTCTTAAGCATGCATTTTCCAGTTGTGTGTTGTATAAGAAAATGTATATAACTTTATTGTGCATTGCATGGTTGATGTCATGCAAGCTTTATTCCACTAAAAGACCAGGCAAACCAAAATAGAAAAAAATACCTTAAATTACATTTTTTTAAACTACATTGATATTCTTAGGATTTTAAAGTAGTCCCTGGTATTTATATGAAAGTGTTTGTCCAGCCACATGGGGTCAGATGTAACAGAATTTTCATGTCAATCAACACTGTGACTCATTTCTTGTAAAACAGCTGTTAACAAGTAGAAATGTAGCACCTTGCTAATTTGTTTATATTTGTTTGTTACATTTATTTCAGTTGGTAAAGTGTTCTGTTGTGGGCCTATAAAAGTATTGCTGCTGTTAATATTTGTATGGTTAATGTGGCGAATGATACCAAAATGTCCTAAGTTTTGAAAGGTTTCTCTTATTTGGGTTCTCATTTGTTTTGGCAGGTGTCAATCATTTTCTCTGTTATTGGGGATTAACCTGTTGGATTGTTAGAGGGGCGCACTAGAGAAAAAGCGAGGGGAATGAGGAGAGAAAAGAGCTGCGTAGAGGAGCAGAAAGACGTTAAGTCCAAGCAAGCTTCCGAATAACTTAATGAAAAGTATTATTTACGTTATCAAGCGTTATCTAGCGGTTAGCATCGCCAGCTTCTAATCAGGAGACACGGACAAGGTTGGAGATTGGACGTCGCCAAATGCTGCTGCAGGACCAAGCATCGGGACGGGTTTCTTGTCACGTCGCTACCTCTGGGAAGAGGATTTGGAGGAAATTACTGGATCGCTGTTCCGTGGTCCAGGTGTGAGTACCCTGACCTGCAGTTTCAAGTGGATTTTTATATGAGCTCCAGCATGCGGCAATAGTATCTCCTTCTTTCAGAACCTCTCTCAAGATGTACTTCAGCAGTGTAGGAGGTTTGAAACAGTAAAGAAACAGTTCCAAGAGCGGGGGATGTCGTACTCCATGCTGTATCCAGCGACTCTTAAAGTTTCTGCAAACAACAGAACCTATACCTTGTTCACTGTGATGGCATCAGATTCACATAATGTTTCGTTTCATTCATTCATTCTACTGTCTCTAGAGGGGGTGATCTATTATCTTTGCTAAACGTGCGCCGCCTACACGGGAGTGCATGTATATTAGAGCTTATTCTCCATAGACATGGGTATGCATCTACATGCAGGTATAGGGTCTATATATACCAGATAGACTTATTTTATTTATTTGTGGTTTTTATATTGGGCTAGGTGTGGGGCTTTTTTTATTTTTTATTTATTTTTTATTTTGCTTATATTGCTATACCAATTTATCTGGTTGTTGGGTTTTTTCTTTCTGCTACTTATTTATTTTTTTATTTTTTTTCCCTCTAGAGGACAGAATGATATTTAGTAGTGGTCGACAAAGTACTCTTGATCTTAAGTATGAATAGCACATTGAAACGTAAATGATAGGCTTTGAGGGTGGGAGGCACGGTTGGCCAGGGATCCTTTTCACATGGATGCACTATAGTAGTTTAGTTAGAGTAGGTGAGCCACACGTTCTTTTTTGGCTGATGGTTTGTTTGTTTTTTCTGAGACGCTGTGTATATGTTTTGTTGCACAGTGTTGTGTTGTATGTAAGATCTGTTGTCTCACAAGGGAATGTTCCAACAGGGCTGGAGCTCTTTCAATATATTTTGGTAGCGATACTTCAAATAACCTGGATAAATATACTGTATATTTAGAAATACTTTATGGGTGAACTGGTAAGATTGACATCATTAAATGTTAAGGGTGCAAACTCAGCCATTAAAAGGAAAAATATCCTATTGTATTTAAAACAGAAAAACCCTGATCTGGTTTCTTTGCAGGAGACCCATTTGGAAAATAAGGACTCCTTATTATTTCAAAGGGACTGGGTAGGGAAAGTTTTCTATAGTGCTGGGTCTTCTAGTCAGAAGGGGGTTGTCATTTTAATACGTAAAAGTCTCAATATTAAAATATTCAAACAACAGTCAGATGAAGAGGGGAGATGGATAGTTATAGATACTGAACTTTTTGGTATTAGGTGCACTTTTATGAATATATATGCTCCAACAGCAGACCTACCTGGTTTCTTTATAGACGTTAGCAATACAATTAGACAGTTTGGAAACTCGTATGTAATATTAGGTGGGGACTTTAATAAAGTTAGGGACCCTAAAGTTGATAAAACTTATAAATGGGGTATAACGCGTAGAGATGGGATTTATGGCTCTTTGAGGGGAGCCGGATCTTGGTGAGCCGTTCCTTTTAAAGAGCCGTTCAAAAAACTGGCTCATTTGACTGATTTTTATATTTATTAAGTTTTAAGAAGCCAGCCTGGTGGTAACTCATTTTATCTTGGAAATAATCACTGGGAGGTATGATGGGGTGAGATTTGGAACAAAATAATACAAAATTAGATATCCCACCAATATCTGAGTTTGAATTATTCTGAAATATTGATTATAACCTCATTTGACATGTGTGGACTAGATTTTAAAGTCTGATCTGGATTCACTGTAAATATTCCACAAGGTTGCGCCAAATCACTGTCTTCCACAAGAGAAAAGTGCATCCAAATGCTGCTCCGTTTCCTTTGGCTCATTTTGTCCAAACAACGACGTCACGACACACGACAGACTGACTGTCCTCAACCTAATTAAGACCGCTGCAGCTGCTCTGCTCTCCGAGGCAGGGGCAGTCACGTGTTTCTGTTTTTTTTTGTTTTTTTTTTACGCAAAGGCAGCGTGCACAACTCAGGTGGCGTCATGCTACATTTGCATATCTAATAAGAACCATGCAGCTGGGCTGCGCTCCTCCCCATGTAACTTTTTTTCCCCTCCTGTTCTCTGTCTCACTCAGGGGAGGAGCAAAGGAGGAGCTTTTGCGTGCATCTGCATGAAACACACAGTGATATAAAAATAAATAAATTAAAAAAAAGAACGGTTCCCAGCTGCGACTCGGTTCCCATCGTTCATGTTAACGAGCCGTTCAAAAGAATCGGTTCATTCGTGAACATCACAACACTAATAACGCGACCTTCAGGGGCTCGGAAAGCCATTGATACAATGGAAGCAGAGCTAGTAGATGTATGGAGATTTTTCCACCCATTAGACAGGGAATATACCTTTTACTCCCACTCACATACGTCCTATTCCAGGATAGATTATTTTCTTATCTCCAAATCACTCATCTCTATTACCAAACAAACGTCTATAGGTAACATCTTAATATCAGATCATGCGTCGGTGGGGTTGGCACTACGTTTTGGCCAATTACTGGATTACTGGATCATTGGCTGAATAACGAGGGCTCGGTGTCAAACCCAGCTGTGGAGTGGGATGCATTTAAGGCAGTTATGAGAGATCAACTTATTCAACACTGTTCATATCTGAAAAAGAGATCTGTTCAACGTCTTCAGGAACTAGAGATGGAGATAAAAAATCTGGAAAATATACATTCTTCCCAATCTGACCACCCCACCCTTCTTAAACTAAACAAACTAAAAGTATAATTTAACTCCATATTACAGAAGAAAGTTGAATATGCATTATTCAGAACTAAACACAAATATTATGAACAGGGGGAAAGAACATGGAGATTTCTGGCGCAGAGGGCAAAGCAGCAGTATACCCTATCAATGATACCAGCAATACAGAACGATAGAGGCGACCTGAAGACAGATGAAAAAAACATTAATGCTATATTTAACACATTTTATGAAGACCTTTATAAATCAGACAACCCTGGTTATCACGAACACTATTATCTAGTGTAAGATGTCCAACCCTGTCAGATGAGGAACAGTGTGAAATTGGAGCGGACATTACATTGGATGAGGTTAAAAAGGCCATTGGGGACTTACAGAGTGGGAAATCTCCAGGGGAGGATGGCCTCCCAGCTGAACTTTACAAGGCCTTTTCAGACTTACTCGCCCCAAGATTACTTAGTCTTTAAGGATGCGTTAGAGAGCAGGGACCCACAACAATGTGGTAGCTACTGACCCGTTTCATTGATTAATGTTGATGCCAAGCTACTTTCCAAGATTTTGGCGTCTAGACTGGAGGCTTTTTTACCAAAACTTAATTACCCAGACCAAGTGGGTTTCGTTAAAAATAGGACATCATCTGACAATCTCCGCAGGTTGCTTCATCTCATGTGGCAAGCTGGAAATGAGGCTGACACAACTGTTGCCTTCTCACTTGATGCTGAGAAAGCATTCGACAGGGTGGAGTGGACGTAACTTTTCCAAACATTTGAAAACTTTGGCCTTGGTCCCTCTTTTATAAAATGGGTCAAATTATTATATCACAATCCTAAGGCATCTGTGGTAACAAATGGCAGGAAATCCCCCCCTTTTCAGCTTCATAGAGGGACAAGGCAGGGCTGCCCTTTATCTCCCTTAATCTTTGCACTGGTACTTGAACCATTAGCAATTGCTATTCGGCAAAATGACAACATAGTTAGCATTAAGGCTGGTGGTGAGGAACATAAACTGCTCCTATATGCGGATGATATTCTGCTAATATCTAGAAGCCCTGCAACATTGGTGCCTCACATTCTCACCTTGATTGACTCTTTTTCAGGCGTATCAGGATACAAAATTAACTGGTCGAAGTCTGAGGCAATGCCCTTATCAAGACTTTGCCCACCTAGTGTTAGGCAGGGGTGGCAATTTACATGGCAGCCATCTGGTTTAATGTATCTGGGTATCAAGCTCACTCCACGGCTGGATAATATTATGACAAACAATCTACTCCCATTAATTCAGAAAATAGAGTCTATTTTACAAAATTGGACCAAATTGGGGTTGTCCCTTTTGGGGAAAATTAATATTTTAAAGATGGTAATAGTCCCTAAAATTAACTATCTTAGTTATATGCTATCATTAAGCTTACCGCGCAATACAATATTGAAATATAATGAAGCTGTATACAACTTTTTATGGGTAAAAAAAACATATATAAATCAGACAAAACTTTATGCGGCCATAGAGGACGGGGGCCTGGGCCTCCCCCATATAGACTGGTATCATTACGCTTTTTGTCTGAAACAGTTATCAAAACTATATATGACAGCTGAACAAGCTCCAATGTGGGTGTCTATAGAGAAAGACCTTACATACCCTCTCCCTGTCCAGGCTTTTATTACTCAAACCAATAGTGTTGTCCCTTATAATAATCCAGTCCTTACCTTCTCACGGGAGACATGGGGAATCTCACACAAGATCATGGGCTCGAATCCCACTTTTACACATAAAACTTCATTATGGTATAATACAACCCTTAAAATATGTAAAAAAAAAATTAATAAATAAAAACATTCTACTGGGTTGGATGGGTGACATTGGGAATTGTTTATATTGGGGACTTATTTGACGGAGACCACCTTATGTCTTCTGAACAATTAAGACACAAGTATACACTCCCAAATAAGGAATTTTGGAAGTACTTGCAGTTGCGGAGTTGTATCTTGGCGCGCCTCAGACAATTACCGCTTATATCCAGAACTGAGATGCAGGGCAGGCTGGAAAAGGATGGACACTCCAAAAGGAAAATTTCATGTTTTTACAACCTGTTGAGGGGATCTCAACCACCCAAATTTGAAGGCCTTAAGAGATGCTGGGAGAGGGACATAGTGGAAGAGATAACTGATGAAACATGGGGGGATATTATTGGATCATGGTTTAAAGTGTCAAGGGAAATGCATGTTTGATTAATTATAAAATTATTAATATAATTTATTGGACCCCAAGTAAAATGGCAAGGCTAGGACTCAGAAGCTCTGACTTGTGTTGGAGATGTGATACTATTTGTGGCACTCTTTTATACATGTTGTATTCATGCCCCATGATAGATCTTTTATGGTCTACGATTATCTCCTTCATCAATACAGTGATGACTTCTTCGTTGGTACAGGGACCAATGCTCTGCCTATTAGGTGTACTACCGAAGGGAAGTGGTCTAAATGCCCACCAGATCTCATGGTGCAGAATAGCACTTATCACTGGATGCAGGATAGTGTTGCGACACTGGAAAACGAAAGGAGACATATCAGTAAAGAAATGGTTTGACGAAATAGCCAAAATGTCCTCCGATGAAAGACTGTTATAAGCTGATAGATAGGCAAGATATATACATGAAAATATGGTGCCCCTATGTTGTGGTAACCTGAGGTCCTGAAGAGTAGCACCCTTTACAGTAATATTGTTTTGTTTTTGTTTTTTTTGTTTTTTTTATGTGATATGTATAATTTGAGGTATTACTACGTTTACATAATATGATGTACCATTTGGTACATATGATGTATATCAGGTAGAATATATACTGTATAAAATGCTCGGTCTCTGTTTTTCCCTTTGTCCTTGTTCTCTGTCCTTGTACCATCTTATGTGTAGTTTATTATTGTTAAATCCTTTTTTGAAGGTGTTTTTTCATGCTGATGCTGTTTATATTGACTAGGGGCTATAGTTACGGTTGAAGTAAACTGCATGGGAAAATTAATGCTCAATAACAGTATAGTTGAAATTAATAAACTAACCAGGCCTCTGCAATTTAGCCAGTGAGGTGTCTGCTGTTAGATGCAGCATATTTATACAAATGTTTTGTATTAGGAGAATATATTGGAATGTTAGTTGCTGTTTGGGCCTTCCTGACTTGGAGGTTATTTGGTTAGGGGTACCAGAATATTGACATGTTGGTGCTGCTGTCAAGATAACATATACCAGATTTTAGATCAGCAGAGGCATGGAGGCCCTGTGTCAGAGGTGAAGAGCAGTATGGTGGGGCACCATAGAAGAGGTGCCTCTCTTATTTTTCTGTCCCTCTCTTAATATGAACCATATGATATAACTAAGTTTTTGACCAAAACAAGCTCGGTATATAAGGAGCTGTCTGCATATTGTCATCAGAGTTTCATTATTCGGCTGGAGGCTCTCCAAGTAACGTGTTACTTGATTACGATACTGAACTTATTGTAATAAATTTGTTATACAACTAAGACAGTGTCGGCGGAGTTTTTCTTCAAACATCTTCAACTGCATCGCCACTGAATATATGACACCAGTCATTTTCAAGGTGTGTTAATTATTTTAAAACATCCCAAATTATAAATTTTAGTAGCACTCACCAATTCGTTCCCATGCAGTCTGATACATTAAAGGGGTATTCATGAAAATCCTAAAACAGAGTTGAGTGAGAGGGCTACAGAAGGTACCTACATAAAAAGACTATTAAAATAGTTCAAGAGGTTCTTCAGTAAAGACATTTTTTAATTTTACAATTGCCCCCAGTCTCCCCAGATGTAGTGTAGTTCAGGCATCATGGACATCATGGACATCATGCTTTCAATTCATCTGAATAGATTTTGCATTACTAGTTCATGGTTTTTCAACACATAGTCATACCTAAACAACTGAATAAGTCATTTCCAGCTTCTCCCAAAATGACATACGTATATCACCGTTCCTGATCTTCAATGTACAGTTGCAGTTCCATTTGGTTTAGGCAACAAAAGTACTTAGGTTTAGAAAAACACTGTTGTTTGCTCTCCTCTGTCACTATGGTGGAGAGGAGGTTGTGTGACTCGGGCACCACTTGGTGAGGCCTTAGCCTGCTCAGTCGTCCTCCTGGAACCACACACTTTACATGTATAATTTGTGTCAGGTATTCTGTCAAGCAATTTGTAAATTGTGATGTTGTTGTTCTGTTCTGTACATGCGACATCTATTACATGTCTGTCCATCCTAGGAGAGGGATCCCTCCTCTGTGGGTTCTCCTGAGGTTTCTTCTATTTTTTTTTCCTGTTAATTTTTTTTTTTTTCTCAATATGGCAAGTTTGTCCTCACTCGAATCGCGGGTCTAAGGACAGAGGATGCTGTTCATTGTACAGATTGTAAAGCCCACTGAGGCAATGTGATTGTGATTTTGGGCTATATAAATAAAATTGATTTGATTTGATTTTGGTTCCAATCACTACTTTACCTATGTTATCTAAGTAATTGATAACCTTTCTGATTCTTTTCTGAGTGCAGAACAGTTTCCTGATGTTGTGGTGGCTGGGTCCAACAGCCAGTCTGAGGCCCAGCCGGGTGACATGATGTCGTCCCTCCCCGGTCCAGGGGTTGGAAAATTGCCAGCTACCAGGGAGCTAAAGCTGGGAATCAGTTTCTTTTAACAATCATGTGTGCTTCCACTAGGTTCCCAGAAGCTGTCCCCCTGCGGAAAATTACAGCTCCAGTGATTACCAAGGCCCTGGTAAAGTTTTTCTCGCTGTTTGGTCTGCCAAAGGTGGTTCAAACTGACCAAGGTACCAACTTCAAATCCAAGCTGTTTGCTCAGGCCCTTAAATCTTTAGGCATTAAACATATAACGTCTAGCCCTTACCACCCTGAAAGCCAGGGGGCACTTGAAGGATTTCATCAGACTATGAAATCCATGTTGAGGAAGCACTGTAGTGACTCCCAGAAGGATTTGGATGATGGTGTCCCCCTAGTTCTGTTTGCTGCCTGTGAAGCAGTACAGGAGTCACTAGGTTTCAGTCCAGCTGAGCTAGTGTTTGGACGTGAGGTTAGGGGTCTGTTAAAGGTCCTTAAGGAGCATTTGCTCGTACCGGCACAAAAGGTAAAAAGCATTCCAGAAAATGTGGCCAAGCTTGAAGAGCACCTCCAGCTGGCTTGCTCTTCGACTAGGGATGCACTGACCTCTTCCCAAGTGAAAAGGAAGAAACACCACGACCAGAGAGCAGTTGCTCACTTGTTTCAACCGGGAGACAAACTGTTGATTCTTTTACCTGTACCTGGTTCTACTCTTTCCACTAGATTTTCAGGTCCTTATGTGGTAGAGAGCAAACTACGTCACCCAAACCCCTGACTGCTGGCAACAGACCAGAGTGTGTCATGTCAACATGATGAAACTGTACCACCCCTAAGAGGATAATAATGAGCCATCTACATCCCAAACTGTTGTTTCACCCATGGCGTCCATTTCAGAGGTGAGCTCTTCTGCTGCTGTTGATGGCTTGGTGATGCGTAATACTACACCATAGGGTGCGAGACTTAGCAACACTGAGGTATTGTCTGATTTGCCTCATTATCTGTCTTATCTCCATGATGATCAGAGAGTAGTGACATTACAAAACTCATATTATTTTCCAAGCCTTTTCAGTGATATTCCCTCCCGGACTTCAGTCATCACACAACATCGTTCTGACTAACCCTATGCCAATCAAGCAGGCCAGGGTTAGTCCAGCTAAGAGAGAGGTAATGAAAAAAGAGGTTGAATATCTATTGCTGAATGGATTTGCAGTACCAAGTTGTAGTTCCTGGAGTTCTCCTTGTCTCCTAGATGTTAAGTCTGATGGAAGTCCAAGATTTTGTACTGACTTCCGCAAGGTAAATGCAATCACTGTCCCTGATGCACATCCTTTACGTCGTATCAATGATTGCATTGTTGAGATTGGTCCAGCGAAGTATGTTAGCATGCGCGATATGTTAAAGGGATATTGGCAACCCACCAAGCTTCTGAAATATCGGCCTTTGCAACCCCTGACAGCTTCCTCCAATATACAGTTATGCCTTTTGGACTGTACAATGCTCCCGCTACCTTCCAGAGGCTAGTAAATAAAGTATTAGGAAATGTACCTAACTGTAAAACTTATCTAGATGACATTGTGATGACTGGGCTAGCCACATGACCACACTGAGGGAGGTTTTCAGAAGCTTATCTGCCGCATCTCTTACCCTGAACCTTGCTAAATGTGAGTTTGTGAAGAGTACTTTTCTCTATCTTGGTCAGCAGGTTGGTCAAGTACAGGTGTTTCCGGCAAATGCGAAATTCACAGCCATTGCTGAGTTTCCAATACCATCTACCAGAAGGGAGCTGCGCCATTTCCTTGGGATGGCTGGTTACTATCACCGGTTTTGCAAAATCTTTTCCTCTGTGGCAGCCCCACTGACTGCTTTAACCAGTCCTTCCAAGCCCTTTGTCTGGTCTGGTGAGTGTCAACAGTCTTTAGATAGCCTGAAAGATCTTCTTTGTTGCATTCCTGTTCTGTCTGCCCTAGATTTCACCTCACCTTTTAAGCTGGAAGTAGATGCCAGTGCAATTGGGGCTGGGGCGGTGCTTCTGCAAGAGAATGACCAGGGCATCGACCATCCTGTGAGTTACTTCTCTCGCAAGTTTGATAAACACCAAATTAAGTATTCCACCATTGAGAAGGAAACTCTTGCACTCTTGCTTGCCCTACAGCATTTTGAAGTTTACCTGGGGTCAAGTGCACAGCCTATCAAGGTTTTTGCCGATCATAATCCCATTGTATTCCTTCACCGAATGTACAACCACAACCATCGTTTTATGCGTTGGTCCCTGATTGTTCATAATTACAATCTTGAAATTAGCCATAAAAAGGGATCTGAAAATATTATCGCTGATGCATTATCATGTGCAGCATAGTTAGGTAGGTTGCAGGTTTTGTAGTCTGGTTCCAAACACATAATGTTTGGACTTGTATGGGTGAGGGTGTTTTGTGCCCAGCTGGGGCAGAGGGTTTGTTTTCTTTCTCCCTCTCTCCTCGGTCTCTCCCTCCCCCAGTTTTCCTTCAGGTACTGACAAGGTGATGAGCTGCCCCCGAGTGGCCATGAAGCCACTCCCCCTGTTGCAATGATTTCTGGCGTGGCCAATCACCTGTCTGGAGGCCCAATAAAAGGGAGCCTGGCTGAGGAGCTCACTCTCTCTCATTTTGCATTTGGTCCTCACATAATACAGATGCTCTGGCAGACTTGGTTTTGTTTTGTATTTGTAAAGGTTTGTGGTGGGAGAAAGGAGTTAGGTAAGTTGGGGTGCCCTATACATGTCATCACGTAGTAAACTCTGTCTAAAAACACTAGTTTAGCGGTGGATGGATGCCACTTGTGTATCGTTTTGAAAGTTGTTTTGAACACTTTTTTTAGAGAAGACAGGTTTTTGTGTTGTGTTTTGAATAAGGATTAGTATAGGCCTTGTTTTGTTTTATTGATTTCATTGCTTTGGCACTACACCTCCCTCCTTTCTTCCCCCACATTTTGTAAACCAAGTTGTGAGTTAAGTTCATCCTCATTAAAGCATTTTTCTTTAACCGTTAACTTTGTCTTGTCAGAATCCTTGGTTTGTCGTGTTGCCATTGCCTGTTCCCCCTTGACAATGAAAAAGGACGTAACACAGACCATTCACAAAGTCCAGAGAGACCAAGGACAATGGGGCACAGGCAGAGGTTGTAAGAGACCAGCTGGAGCCTGGTGGGATGGCTTGTGCTGGTTGCAGATGGGACAGGCGTTGACGAACTCCTGGGTGTCTTCCTCCATGGTGGCCCACCAGAATCTGCATTGTAGGACCTCCTTGGTCCACTGGATACCTGAGTAGCAGGTAAGTCTGGAGCTGTGAACCCATTGGAGAATGTCAGACCTTAGGGCCTGAGGAACGAACAGGTGATTCAGAGGGCAGGAGCTGGGACCTGGCTGCCTTTACACATTCATCTATCTCCCAGGTGAGTGAAGCGACCAAGAGAGGAGCAGGAAGGATGGGGTCTGGGTCAGGCAAGAGTCCTCCCTCCCCACAAACTGGCCTGACAGAAGTGACCAAGAGATGAGCAGGAAGGATGGGGTCCGGGTCATGCAAGAGTCCTCCCTCCCCACAAACTGGGATGCCAGAAGCGACCAAGAGAGGAGCAGGAAGGATGGGGTCTGGGTCAGGCGAGGGGTCCTCCCTCCCCACAAACTGGCATGACAAGGCGTTAGGCTTGACGTTGCGGGACCCAGGCTGGTAGGAGAGGGCAAAGTTGAATCTGGTGAAGAAAAAGGATCATCGAGCTTGATGGGAGTTCAGTTTCTTGGCGGGCTGGATATACTCAAGGTTCTTATGGTTGGTCCAGACCAAAAAGGTCATCTCAAGCCAGTGGCGCCATTCCTCCAGGGCCAACTTAAAAGCCAGCAGCTCCCAGTTCCCATTGTCATTGTTCCTCTCGGCGGGGGAGAATTGCCTAGAGAAGAAGGCGCAGGGGTGGAGCTTCTGGTCGCTGGCCATCCGTTGGGATAGAATGGCCCCCACCCCCACATCAGAGGCATCTACCTCCACCACGAACTGTCTCTCAGATTCAGGCACTTGGAGGATGGGAGTAGATGTGAAGTGGTCCTTGAGGTTCTCGAAAGCCTTCTCAGCAGAGGGGGACCACTGGAAAGACACCTTTTGAGGAGGTAAGGGCCATGAATGGTTCAGCTATTATGCTGTAGCTGTGAATTAACCTCTGGTAGAAATTGGCGTACCTCAGAAACCATTGTAGCTGCTTTTGTGAGTAAGGCTTTGGCCAGGACATGACCGCTGACACCTTGGTGGGGTACATCTGCATGCATCCCTGACCCACAATGTATCCCAGGAAGAATACATGAGGAGTGGAATTTGCATTTTTCCGCCTTCACGTACAATGAGTTATCTATGAGATGTTGAAGGACAGCCTGGACGTGTTGGATGTGTTCCTCAGGGGATTTGGAAAAGATGAGGATACTGAATCCGGACCAAGGGGTAGGCTTTGCACAGGTCTAGTTAAGAGAAGATGGTAGCCCCTTGTAGCAACGTCAGAGGAGATGAGTGGGCGTGGACAACGGTTCTTGACTATGATGTCATTGAGACCCCTGTAATCGATACATGGTCTCAGTGACTTGTCCTTTTTCTCAACGAAGAAAAGCGCAGCACCCACATCTGAGGAAGAGGGGCGGATGATTCCGGCGGCCAGACAGTCATTAATATAGTTCTCAATGGCCTCCCTTTATGGTGCAGACAAAGAATACAGGCAACCTCTGGTGGGGAGGTGCTGGGCTGTAGGTTGATGGCAAAGTCATCAGCCTTTTTCTGGGCAGTGGGAAATAAAGTGACCAGGCCGGACACAGTACAGGCAGAGATTCCCCTGACTCAGTTTGTGAGAAACAGGTTGCAGCCCTCAGGCTCTCCAGCTTAGCGCTCCAGGGTCCCCACCCGGGTCTCAGATATGGGTGCAGGCATAGGGAGCAGCGGAGCTGGAGAGGGTGGAGGAGCTAGGGCCACTGCCTGGTTGAAGGTTGCGGTTAGCTGCTGGACCTGAGCGACTAACAAAATTAGCACCTGTTCATGAGCTGCGGCTGTGCCTCCACAGTGGTGTTAACCACCATAGCCTCATGCTGCTGAAGGATCTCCTTAATCCTCTGCAAGCGGGACTGTGGTGAAGAGGAGTGTGCTGGGTCTATGACTGGCCAGACTGTACTGTAAGGGTGTAAATTTAGTATGTTGGCTTGAACAACCAGAATTCAGTTGGTTAAAAGCCGCATAATAATGAATCTGAAGCGCAGTGTACGCTCTGCAAGAGGACCCTCAAATTGGGCACATTTGGTGTGAAACCGCTGGTGTCACACACAAAATCGGATAAACACCAGTTAGCTTCTAAAAGTCTCCAGCGAAGTCACGCTATCACACGCTTTTGTACGCCTTTGTCACCAGTTCCTGGTCCAAGTTCGTCCAGTTCGACAGAGGTGCTTTGGATTTTGAACACCGTGTGTGTGTGTGTGTGTGTGTGTGTGTACAGTTTTTTTGTTTGTTTGTTTTTTGTTTTTTTTTTTGTATTTTTTTGGCCTTTATATGGCTTAATTGATAGTACAGCTCAAGGTAGACAGGAAACAGGATAAGAGAGAGGGGGAGTGACACGCAGCAAAGAGCCCCAGGCCAGGACTCCAACCCAGGGCTGCTGCTTAAAAGTGTGTGGGTTATTAGAGTTAACTACATTAGGTTACATTTCTAGATAAAAACTAAACTAAAACTATTAATCACTTCTTAAATTAATTAAAACTAAACTGAAATAAAAAGCAAACTGAAAAACCAAATTAAAATAAAAACTAATGAAATTTAAAAACTATAATAACCCTGACACACACTCACTCCATTCTTCATTGTTTGAGTTGCTCTGTGAATGGCAATAAATTTAGTTATTTTTGAAACTAATTCTGGGACTTTATTTTTCCTTACTGTTTTGTACTTCGTGTAGGTCTTAAATTTAGTTCAAAATGGTCTTAAAAAGGTCTTAAAAAGTCTTAAATTTGACTTGTTCAAACCTACAGAAACCCTGGAAATACTAACCGATCCTGTCGGTGAGTCAGATGTTTTAAATGATCAAAGAAGTTTATCAGCTGTTGCTTGTGCACAAATGTGCATGTTAATGTAGAGATACACATAGTTTCTGCTGCTGGAGGATAGCTGCAGATAATGTCATTAATAGATAACATATATATGTATATATATATATATATACATATATATATATATATATATATATATATATATATACACACATTTCTCATTAAGTACATATTTTTAATCATAAAAATAATTAATTTTATTACCCATCCCATCTGATCCACTGACTGAGATCTACGCAGACAAAAGAACGTGCAGCAGTGCTCCTCCTCCTCCACAGTTTAGTATCAGTGTACTATTTCATATGCAGTCAAACAGAGTTGTTGATTGGACAGATGATTGTGAAACGGCGGGGCAGTGACAAGTGCCACTGTTCAGTATGTGCCAGGCCCTGGTGCACCTGGCTCTTAAAGGGAATGGGAGACAACACTCGGATCGGTTAAATTTATGTTCCTCCCAAAACACACCCATGACTAATTCAGAGACCAAATACAACCCCTTTGCGCCATGTGCCGCACTTTGCGCCTAGATTATCCGCCATTTAACTAGTAAAATGGACTTGGACACGCCCTAAACACACTAGTGCTTTAGACCATGTGCAATAAATTGTCTAAATATTGCCCCAAATGTATAGGTCGTAGTCGTTGGAGGTATATATTCGTTTTCCTGATTAGGACAGGCTCTTACAAGGCACAGTATAAGAGTACTGAACTGACTATGGAGTTATCATACATCATGTCACCTGTTTAAATAATTTGGTAATTCATGAAAAGTTTATCAATAATCCTGAAAGGTCAATTGTTGAAATCAAGATTAGAATAACAGCTTCCTAAATGTCACACCTAGCTCACACAGACACATACCAGTAGTTTCATTTTGTTTTTACCCTGTTTTTGGAGGCATTGGTAAAGTCACATTCAAGGTTGCAGTAAATAGTGGTGATGTGTTCTGTTGCATTACAGTAAACAGGGCAACAAACTGAAGGCAATAAAATCCCAGAACTGCCCCTCTCAACTGAGTCAATTCAGTGGATCTCATTTCAGCCTCTACCATAACATGCTGCGACAGACTTGATAAAACTTTTAATTGCATCCCTCTGAGCTTTTCTCTGATGCCTGAGACAAATTGACTTTGGGCTAAAAGTCAGATGGTATCAGAGATTTTTACTGCAGTCTCCAGCAAATAATCCTTTGTAAATTTGATCTACGCCCCACAAATAGCAAGTGGCACACACAGAGGAGCAGATTTTGCTCACATCTGCCTGAAGCTCTTTATTTATACTTTTCTATGTGGAAGTGACAGAGCTCAATGCACTGCAGCTGAAAAACATATGTCACATTCAGTAAGAAGCTGCAAATGAATAAAACAAGCAAATTAAGAAATACATCTATCAATTTCACAATACATTTGCAGCATAAAGAAGTGCAAGAATGGTTCTACAAAGAAAACAGGCAAACAGAAATACTTGCAAGTCACACACAGTATAACAAAAGCGAAATATAGAACTGAAGTTTCTAGTGGGATACAAATAAATTGATTAAGTCTAATAAATCAAACCATCCCCTATCAACAACATGTGGAAAAGTAACAGTTCTGCCGTTATGTCATAGATGCTTATGTATTGCATTGCAGAGATATCCACTGCTAAGCAGTCCTTTCTTGTAATACCATATCTGCCGTGAGAGCCGATAGTGAGTCACTGTAACCTCTAATCTGCCGCAGGAGAGGACGTAGAAGTCAAGCTGGCCGAAGGGAATGGCTACAGTGTTGAAGTCACAGCCCTAGTTTGTTGGTTTGTAACTTAAAAACAAAGACGCAGAAGCTCAAGAAAAACAGCTCCCAGAAAGAAACCATATCTGTGGCAGAGAAAAGAAGCAACATAAAAAGAAGCAAAACAAGTGTACATATTGCTGGGGCTCTCCAACGCTGGAGACAGCTGTGGGCGAGTAAAAGGCTGAACTTGTTTTGTTAGACTAGTATACTGGTAAGTATCATCTAACATTGTCTGATTACTGAAACATATCTTTAGTGTAACTAATGACAACACAAACTGCAACAGATAGTGTGAAGTGACTGTTATATTGTTACAGTGGCATTGCTTAAACTGAACGAAGTAAGCTATAATGTGAACTTGAACACAAACGCCACTCATGAAGATAGCATTCTTATCTGACCGGCTGTCGGAGGTTCAGCAGTTTGGTTGAGTTCTGTGAATTCTTGCTCTGCTGTGAGATATTAGTTGCCATTATTTATGACAGATGTCTGTAAATTGTGATCGTATTGTTTTGGTACATTTGGTCATTGTATTGACCCAGTAGTAGACAGACTGACAAAATGTCATTTAGTTCATCATATCCCAGGTGAAAAAATACTATACATGAATTATACTTTTACAGACTGTACTAAGTACACATTTAGTATGCTGTATGCTTTTTTTGTCGCCTTTATGTGTAATTAAGTACGCTCAAGTAGTCATTGAGTACTACTTGAGTACTACTTAAGTACACTTAAAGTTTGTAAAAAGTTGTTCCAATTTAACATACTATTTACACTTTAAGTGTACTGAAGTACACCTGCACAAGTACACCCACCACCTGATTTGAAATACACTTGCAGTACAATTGTATTAGACCACCAGTATGTTAAAAATATACTTAAAAGGCTTTAAAATTAAATTGATAGTTGTGTAGGATTGTATTTTATACAGTGCAAGCTCCACATTGCATGACACAGATAAAACATGGAACATGCAAACCATATACAGGGCTCGAGTCTGCGACCATAATGGTACATTACTGATGATTATTTATCAAACCACCAATGGTCATCCCCACAACAGAACCTAACAAGTATCCAAATAAACAGGTAGTCAAATAAAATCTGGGTCTCGAATAAACTCCCTGTGCGTATATAATTTGCATGCCAACAAAGCATAATGTATAAAATTGTTATAAATCTCGGGATTTAAAGAGAAGAAACACCTTTATGGAAAAAAAAAATACATATATTAATATACAACTGAGGAGTGAAACCAAATGTCTTGTGTTATTAAATAATGTAACAAGAAAGAAACTGTACCTTTGGAGGAACTCCAGTGTTGAGCGTAGTTCCACTGGGTAGTGTATGTTGAAACAGTAGTAACTCCCGAACAGCAGGCAGGATGGCTCATAAAGGATGGAGCGGGGCTGGGAATCCTCACAGAGGCCATAGAGGGGGTCCTCACAAAGGATGGAGCAGAGCTGGGGGTCCTCAAGGAGGCCGTAGATGGGGTCCTCACAGAGGATGGAGCAGGGCAGCGGGGCCTCACAGAGGATGAAGTTGGGCTTGGGGTCTTCACAGGGGACAGAGGAGAAGGAGAAGGGCTGGGAGTCCTTCTAGCCACTAAATTCGGCTTTACTGAGGCTGACTGTGCTCCACCAAATCGTGATTTAGTGAACTGGAAAGAGAAACAATAATGATGAGTTAATTTTATGATGCAACGCATACAAACAATTCATAAAAGACATTAATTACCGCGACAATATTCACCATAGCTAAACTTGGAGGGGGCGCAGGAAAGACTGCTGGGCTGCATTATCAGTTGCATCAAGGGCTGAGACTGAGACCACGGGGCTGGACATCAGCAGGAGACTGAGTGGCAGGCTGCTAAAACAACAGCATTATGACATGTGCTGTAACAGCAACAGCATAACAGCAATGTAAACAGACATGCAAGATGTAATTTTTCTAAAGCTCACCTTAACAGTGTGAAATCCACAACTAGAGGCCATGAACCCTCTAAAGAGGGTGGTCTGACCACGGGCCTGCATGGGGCACTTCTCAATCTGAAACAATCAGAATTGTATTCAGCCTGGAGTGAGACACTCAGTGTACAGTCCATGGTCAGATTAATACAATCTGCACCATCAGAATGACTATTTCTCATCTAGTGATATGCATGGTCATGAGTAATAGGTGGATATTTTGCTGTACTTTACCTTCTGTTAGAGATCATGCCATTTGCGCTGCCTCTGGGCTGGTCTGTTGCCTCCTCCAGCAGGCCAAACCCCAGAGCTGGCAAATCCTCAGTCTCACCATCCACCCCCCCTCTCCCATTGCCTTGTGGCTCTTTGGTTTAGTGCTCATCTGAAGACAACATGGAAATAATAACAGTGGTTACAACTATGAATCACAGCATAAACATAGTGTGCTGAACAAGTGCGCAAGTCCTGTGAAATTCCAATCTCTGTGCAATTACCATATTTACAGACTATATTTTTTGATTAATGCTACACAGCATTTTATCTTTATATTACAAAGATGTGCTCACTTATCCTGTGCAATTATCCAACCACGGCCATATCTATCAGTGAGAGGTGTATATCATGAATACATTTATTTATTTTGATTTTATTTATCAATTAATCAATCAATCAATCTTTTCCTCTACTTTTGACTCTTGAGCTGCTATTACAAGTTACTGATGTAGGATCAATAGAGGTCACGTTATCTTGTCGTTTTTGCATTCAGATACTGTAATGACATGACTATACTGTATCTGCAGACATGAACAGCTTTCATACGTAAGCTTCAGGTTGGCTGATAAGGTCCGTTATTTCTTGGAAGTAGTTTAAATTAAAATCATAAACTAAGCAGCTAGATGACCGGTTAACATGTACAGTAGGCTAAATCAGTACACTGTACAAGTGTACTAAGCAAAACAAATGGACACTGAACGTGAACAGGTAAACACGTGTTAACCTTTCCTGTTCGGCTCCCAGACAGTAGTTGGAGAGCGCAGGGGAGTACATTTTCCTCCTGGGCTGAAGCCGGTTAGCTTCAGGGCTAACACCCTTCACTTTGCTGCCAGACAGCAGTTGGAGAGCGCAGGGGAGTACGTTTTCCTCCTGGGCTGAAGCCGGTTAGCTTCAGGGCTAACACCCTTCACTTCACTTTGCTGCCAGACAGCAGTTGGTAAAACAATAGGAGAGACATTACGTGGTCTGGAGAAGCTTGTGCGTTTATTTGGCCACATACTGAACTGTACATGCACGGCTAACCTCTTTCTCTGCTCTGCTAATGTCTGCTCCAACTTCACCTGCCGCTCGCTTCACTACACGCACACAGACTCTACGCACACACGCACTGCTCCTCTTCATCATGTAATATTACACTGTGCTACTGAAGCACATACACACCGGCGTAACGCTATCACTACCAAGAGCAGTTATAATAGGTTAACTTACAGTTACAGTAGCTGTAAGACTGACTTTAGCTAACGTTAACGTTGGTTATCTGGCTAGCTACGATGACTGAAGTTGCTGAAACACGTCATGACTCGCCAACGAAATCATAAAATTAGCCGGTGTGACGAATGGAAATATAAAATGTATGACCATTCGATCAGAAAATAAACACATTGAATGTACTTACTGTGAATCAGAAGTAGGCTTGCGCTTGCGCTTGTGCTTGCTTCGCTTCGCGACGGAGACGGAGACGTTAGCAGGTTAATGTTATTCAACAGCAACGTGACCACAATGAAGCACTGTGAATTGTGGAGCTTAATAAGGCGGAGCTGAGTGCAATGCGCTGATTGGACGGCAAAGATGCAAACGTTGCTATTTGAATTAGGCGCCTTTCTTTCCAGGGTCCGTACTATAGACTGTATATAAAAAGGGTCTGTACTATAGACTGTATATAAAAAGGGTCTGTACTATAGACTGTATATAAAAAGGGCCTGTACTATAGACTGTATATAAAAAGGGTCTGTACTATAGACTGTATATAAAAAGGGCCTGTACTATAGACTGTATATAAAAAGGGTCTGTACTATAGACTGTATATAAAAAGGGCCTGTACTATAGACTGTATATAAAAAGGGTCTGTACTATAGACTGTATATAAAAAGGGCCTGTACTATAGACTGTATATAAAAAGGGTCTGTACTATAGACTGTATATAAAAAGGGCCTGTACTATAGACTGTATATAAAAAGGGTCTGTACTATAGACTGTATATAAAAAGGGCCTGTACTATAGACTGTACATAAAAAGGGTCTGTACTATAGACTGTATATAAAAAGGGCCTGTACTATAGACTGTATATAAAAAGGGTCTGTACTATAGACTGTATATAAAAAGGGCCTGTACTATAGACTGTATATAAAAAGGGTCTGTACTATAGACTGTATATAAAAAGGGTCTGTACTATAGACTGTATATAAAAAGGGCCTGTACTATAGACTGTATATAAAAAGGGTCTGTACTATAGACTGTACATAAAAAGGGTCTGTACTATAGACTGTATATAAAAAGGGCCTGTACTAGACTGTACATAAAAAGGGTCTGTACTATAGACTGTATATAAAAAGGGCCTGTACTATAGACTGTATATAAAAAGGGTCTGTACTATAGACTGTATATAAAAAGGGCCTGTACTATAGACTGTATATAAAAAGGGTCTGTACTATAGACTGTATATAAAAAGGGCCTGTACTATAGACTGTATATAAAAAGGGCCTGTACTATAGACTGTATATAAAAAGGGTCTTTACTATAGACTGTATATAAAAAGGGCCTGTACTATAGACTGTACATAAAAAGGGTCTGTACTATAGACTGTATATAAAAAGGGCCTGTACTCAAATGTTAAATACTGTAAATGAACTAGACTAAAAATCTGTTGCAATGTAATATTGATGAAATACACATTTGGCATGATTAAGGAGATATGTTCTACCAAACAATATTGAACAAAAAATCCCTGCTCAGATTGACTATAATGTACTGTAACAATGTGTTTTTTCCATAGGCTAAATAAACTTATATCTTTCTGACAATCAAGTATTTGTGCATTAATACATAACTGGGAATGAAATGAAAACAAATGTATTAGCACATACATGTAATATGTAGAAAGTGTATTGCTAAGTAATTACTCCTTTCATAAGAACACTAAATTACCACTGTTAGAACTATTTAATATACATTTTATGAAGAAGTACGGCTTAAAACAAACTCAACTTCATTTGCACTTTTTTAAGTGTACCTAAATTCACTTCCAATTAAGTGAAACTAAAGTGCACTTTAATGAAGTATGCTAACAGTATATTACAAATGACTCAAATAAGCATACTTATCTTATGAATACTATTCGACTAATGTAAGTACTTTGAAATAAAGTATGCTTTTTTAAAAGTATACTTTTGAACAATTTAAAATAGACTTGCAATAAAGTGCACTTTTAAATGAGTGTAATGAGTGAAGTGTAAATTCACTTCCAATGAATTGAAAGTAAAGTGCACTTTAATAAAGTATACTAACTGTATATTACAAAAGACTTGAAATCAGTATGCTTTTATTATGAATACTAATATACTACTATAAGTACTTTGAAATAAAATATACTTAGTAAAAATATACTTTAGAACAATTTAAAACAGACTTACAGTAAAGTACATTTTTAATAAGTGTGCCTAAGTTCACTTCCAATGAAGTTAAATTTAAGGGCACTTTAATAAAGTATACTAACTATATATTACAAATAAGTATACTTTTAATAAGAATACTAATCTACTACTATACGTGCTTTGAAATGAAGTATACTTTGTAAAAGTATATTTTAGAACAATTTAAAATAGACTTACAGTGAAGTACACTTTTAATAAGTGTACCTAAGTTCACTTCCAAAGAAGTGCAAATTAAGTGCACTTTAATAAAGTATATTAACCGTATATTACAAATGACTCAAAAATAAGTACACTTTTAATAAGAATACTAATCTACTACTATAAGTGCTTTGAAATAAAGTATACTTTTTAAAAGTATACTTTAGAACAATTTACAATAGACTTACAATTAAGTACACTTCTAATAAGTAAAATAAAGTACAACTTTAATTATTGCATAATTAGTATGTTTAATTTTAGTATATTAAAGATGAACTTAATCCCATATAGTTTAACCCTCTAGGCTCCAAAGTCGCATTATTGCGACAGGCAACATTGCTGAATAAAACAGCCCATATCTTTAAATCTACTGCCTTGTGCTGTTACTGCTTGCTACAACTAGATGGCCACTAGATTCAGCTTCAATCCTGACGTCATTTGTGGGTGTGTTTCTATGCAAAATATCTGAGAAAAAAAGTTTGAAACCCGACACCAGCTGTCAGAGCGGCAGCGGCAGAGCGGGAGAGGAGAGAGCAGCGGAGCGGTGGCAGGAGCGTGCTGGACAGATAGAGAGACAGATAGCGATTTTTGTAAGAAAAAACAAAATGCCCAGAGGACTTTACAGTGCGGATGAGGTGCTTGCACAGATCTTTGCTGATCGCGATTCAGAAGGGGACGATTTGCCCTCTGATGACGATTGCTCGTCAGAAACGAGTGACTCTGACGATGCTGCAGCTGCACATACTGTCACACAAGCAACACACACTGATCACATTGATCACTGATCAAGCCTCCTATCAGATTCCTGTTCATTTACTCTGAGGATGAGAGAATGAAAAAAATCTATGAAAAAATGAAATGAAAAAAAATCTACTGTGTAAATATGTTCAGAATTCCGTTTTACTGAATTTTACCTGGTGATATACAAATTAGATTAGTAAATTTACTCCAATCAAACTCCTGTTCCTTTATTTTGAGGATGAGATGACAATATAAATATATTTTTTTCTGTGTAAATATGTTCAAAAATCAGTTTTACTGAAAGTTACGTAATACAATATAGCTGCCACCTGGTGATGTCACAATATGCAAATTAGATGAGTAAATTTACTCCCATCACAAACTTTAGGTCATTATGAATATTTTTCTCATTTACACTATGGATTTATCTCTCACCACTTCCAAGCTACAGCCTTTTGAAATCTTAAAATCCAAATGGAATATTTTCCCAAATAAACTCTGGCGCCTAGAGGGTTAAAGTACACTTTCTAAAAGTATATATTAAATATACTACAAATTAAGCACAAAAAGTAAAAGTATATTTGTAATAGCCTTTGTATGCTACAAATATATTTTTAATATAATTAAGTATAATACTTTTTCACCTGGGATTGTAACAACAAGCATTACTGTTATGAGATGAGGCAAGATTTGGGGTTGGGAAACTACAATATTTTTTGAGGACATTAAAAGGTTTATTACACGTGTCTAAGTTTACACAACATCAAACAGTGCCATTGCTGCAGTTAGTAAACCATGAAAGAGTTATGAACAAGGAGCAGCTCTGTCTTGTACCCCCATGAAGAAATGACCAGGCTTGCAGAGCTGGACGATCCTGCTGTATCAAGCATTGGACCGAGTGACAGTAAATCTAAAGTGGCTGAAGATCTCAGTTATTTGTACTTTGTAAACCATGTCTGTGAAAACCATGTGACTGTCTGATGAACACATTTTTTCTCTGCAGTCCGTGATCCCGCTATATGTGATGATATAAATGGTTAGTTTTGTCCATAATATTTCCTTACTACCTGACCTACTGAAAGAAGGCAGATGGCACTGTGATGTATGTACTATGAGTACTGACATTATCTAAGTGTAATAATGAATAAATCCTGTCTGTAATATTAAAATAAAAGATCCTACTGATCATATCTTACATGTACAGAAGGCTTTAAAAAAACAAACAAAAAAATACTACAGTGTTCACAGTGTTATATCTTAGTGTGATCTTATCACTTTTCACACTGCCCTGCCACACCTTTGTCTTCTTTGGACCAGAATTCCAGTCCAGCCACTCCCAGTGATAAATGACCACCCTGCCCTTTATTCTCATCTGTAGCTGGTCTCATCAATAAGCCCCACCAGTTGACATCTGTCTCTATACATTACATCAGCTGACATCTTTGACCATCATCCCATGACATATACTCTCTACTGTGAACTTTTGCACATCCCATGATGAAGAGGTTTGCACAAAACTGTACAGATTTGTGAGTCTTAAAAATACATACCAGCTATAGTATTTGTTGTAGTATTTCCTTATATTTCTATTGTAGTGTTTGTATTCTATATTAATGGTCTTGAATGTTGCAGTAATTAGCCTTCACTTTTATGCACCAAACACCAAGGAAAATTCCCCCCCTAAAAAAGGAGTGGCATTTTAGTGTCCACTATTGCACTGATATTTTTTTTGCACTACAGCATGGGTATTTATCACTGGTTTCTTGTATCTCTGTAATAAATGGCAAAACATGAAAGGTCTTTTGTGGTGACAATAACTGAAATGAAACATTCCAACCTACTGTAAAAGCTTTTGTGCCAGCTTTACTCAAATAGTTACAATAGTCATTCAGTATGTTTTCCTAAATAAACTCTGGCGCCTAGAGGGTTAACAACAATAATAAAAGTGTGGTATATTTGGTTACATGATTTCACTCTTACATTTGTGGTTATATTTCAATCCAAGTTAACACAATTCAGTAGTTTAATCATCAATTCAATCAACAGGTGTGTGTTCAACCAACTAGTGCAGAGCAATACATGTTTTAACCATTCATTTATGATTCATTCACATTTTGATTAGATTCTTTAACATCTCAATACTTGTTACCAGTTGTCATTAACCACTAACTACTTACTTATGGTTATATGGTTATATTATACTACAAAACATCTTCAAGAAACTGAAACATGGCCAGTTGCCTGTGATACAGCAGTTAGTATTACCATGACCTGGATGACTGAGAACCTTCATCAACAAGTGTATGTAAACTTTTGACCGTGACTGTACTTCTTCTTGTGGTAGAATTCATTTGAGCTCCATCAAAGTGTCTTATACCTAAATTCCTGGCAACTGAACTGAACTTTGCCAATGATACCAGATTCTGCTGGTGTCTGGCAATGCAGAAATATCTTCTGCCGTACCACCAGACTACAGAGCTGCTTCTTTCCTCAGATTGTGAGACTCAATTCATCCTCAGTATTGCGCCATGAAGAATAGTTTTAATTTTTGAAATCTGACCTGGTGGCAAATATTAAGACTAACTCTAATTACAATATAAAAATAGCAAATCTTCTCGCTCTTTTGTCTATGTCGGTTATGTAGAGGGATCAGTTCTGAATTGAGGCTATTTCATAACCAGTTAAAAGTACCTTGTTGTATGTTTAGCAGTGAGTGATAACAGACTGTCTTGGGTGTGCCAGCTGAGATCTGACCTTTAAAGGTTTTACTTAATCAGTTTGTCTTTTTTTTTACATCACAAAAAAACATACCAGTTGAATAAAAGAAGCACCACTCATTCACTGGATTTCAATGAAACGCACTAAAGATATTCATGGGTTGATGGTCTGAGTATGTTCCCCTGTGTGATATAACAGTAGGGAAGCCCATTTGCCTGTTGGTGTTTTCCAGAGTAAAAGTGCATTAAACGATGTAAGAGACTCTTTTAAGCCATCCGGCAGGGGCAGGATTTAATTGCAGGGACATGATTCATCTTGCAGTGGCAAGGCCTTACAACCCTTGCCATCATGACAATCAAATTTAAGTATCAAATCCTCTGAGACCACTGGTGGAAAACAAGGGTGCCATTAGCAACACTTTCACACCCCTCCAAGTGATGACACACAAGTACGGAATATATTACAAAGCCACAAATTTGTACACTTTCAATTGAATTGGTCCTTAGTCACTGCAAACATCTGAAAGTTTGTATTAATGATCTAAAATGACCAAGACATCTTAGAAGCATTGGTGGGGGGTAGGTTGGTGGGAATCATAGTTTATTCAATTAAACTGAATGGCTCATATAATTCCTGGAAACGTCCTCCCACTATCCAGTTAAAAATAGAGTGATGTTCTCATTTAGCAGTGTCTGACAAGATGTTGTGACAGTTTATGTCAAATTATGCTCTCAAATTACCATGTAACATTGAACAAAGCTGTTCAATTAATCACTGAGCCGACTCACTGTCATTAAACTGCCCCCTAAAAACATAGCTTCTGCTGTTGCTTTTTTGAATCCAGACTCCATATGTGAATATAAGTGTATACTTTGATCATTATGTTCCCACAATGACAGATTCTTCATATTCCATGAATCATGTTGTTTGCGCTAACATTAAATGAGCCAGCTGTAGCATTTGTTACAGGTTACAGAAGTGTTATTTAGCTCAGTGGTCTGAAGTCTGAACAATTAATGTTGGCCTTTAAAAAAAAAAGTGATACAAGCAATCTTTGGCAACGACTGCAAATACAGTTACAGTGGCAGGTTGGTCTTTCAAATTTTGCTACATTTTTGTTTTTTGAAATGTTTTATTTTTGGCTTTGTTGCTGAAACACATATTGCCTATGAAAGGGTTTTGGATCAAGAGCAGCAGACTTGGCAACACTGCCTACGACATCTTTTGACCACCCAAACTAACTACTCGGACTGCCCCAGGGAGGAGGAGAGTCAAAATAATGGCAAAGCTCATCCAGCTTGGTTTTAAGGCTGTTCCTGGCTAATGTCCGGTCACAGGAAAATAAAAATGGATGAAATGGGACTGAGGTTGGCCAAACAACGGGGAATCGGATAAAGCTAAAAAAAACATCATGTCATCCCCATCTTGTCTCTGCTGTTAACATTCACCTATACACACATTTAAAAAATGCATTACAGAATTATTTTCTGGCTGTTTACATGATAATGTATATATGTTTATAACCCAAATAAGTTAATATATGTCCTATATTTTTGTATCATGAATGACCTTGAACCTAGTTAGTAGAACATTGACATATTATCTTCATAAAAGTTGTTGTGGCAAAAGTGTTCATAAAAGGTTGCCTATTCATCTGCCAGACAAGAAGTGACATCAGGCCTTGGGTGCAGTTGGGTGTTCCAACAGGGCAATGATCTCAAACACGCATCAAAAGTGGTAAAGTAATGGCTAAATCAGGCTAGAGGTTTTGGAACGGCCTTCCCAAAGTCCTGACTTGCACCCTGTCGAGAACAAGTGGACTTTGTTGAAGAAATAAGACCGTGCCAGGAAGCCAACAAATTAAGTTGAACCTCACCGATTCTGTCAAGAGGAGTGGTTAAAAGTTCAGCTAGAAAACTACCAGAAGCTTGTGGATGATACTGATATTAGGGAGTAAAAAATTCTGATAACCGATATGTTGGCCGATTCTGTCTAAAGTTACGTGGGACATTTTGAAACTCAGACATTAAGCATTTTTCTTACTGCAAGGCATGTCTACATGAATATAGCTTGCAAATGATGACTTTATTTTTATCTTTAGGTAGGTGTATAAGCATCATAATAAGTGAAGTCACTGGCAAAACATTATTTGAAATGCACCTTTCTGATGCCCTCTAAACGTTAATTCACATTTTCTCTACTTCATCATTCTGAACCATTAAGTCATTATGAACCAAATTCCGACCAGAATTCCTTTTCTTGCTTAACTTTATGAAAACATCATCTTTTGCAATATTTATTTTTTAGTGTGTAATGGTCACAAACAGTCAAGAGATGACCGATGCCTGTGTTGGTTACAGGGGGAACGCTCAACATAACAGTTAAGTTAACCCAATGCAAAAGAACACACCCGGTGTGCTGTTGTGAATATAGCCTTTATGTGCTCAGTGATAAGCAAAGTGAAATTATGATCAATAAGAGTGACATGATGGTTAGAAGACCTTTAATAAATTCATTACTGAACCAAACTTCATGAATGTTTTTTGTGACAAAGTAGTTTGTGTTACACTATGTGAAAAATGAGAGTTGTAGAAATCATTGGAGCTCAAAACTGCCATTATATACATGTTCTTCATAAGTGGATGTAAACTTTTGATCACAACTGTATACACATCAGCCTCTATCTAAAGAAAAGAGTGTGATAATGTTTATATTTGATTTATAAATGTGTTTCAGAAATAGCTATGTGAGATAGTTCAGAAAATTAAATTTCATACCAAGTTGCAGACAAGACCTTCTGAAACCAGACTGCAGAAACTCTGAAGACAAGGAAAAGGTGAGATAATAATAATAATAACTTTATTTATATAGCACATTTCAAAAACAAGTTGCAAAGTGCTTTACAATAAAAAAGATAATATAATGAGTTAAAATCCAAACATAAGATAAAAACACGATAAAATAATTTAAATAGATACAACAATTACCATCAAATAAGAAAAAGCCATAAGGTAAAAGTGAGTCTTAAAGGGGAATTGCCATTTTTTAGAGCCTGGATGTTGATAACAGGCAACCCCAGACTCAGAGGGGAATAGCACTAGCGTATCATAACAAAATATTGGTGAAATGAAATAGTTTCGCGGCAGATAATGCGTTATATAGAGGCTGTGCTTCGGTGCCCCAATCACTCGCATTATATGGATATATGTTGCGCTCCACTGGATCTCATTTGTCCGAACGACTCCAAATGACACCAAAGTTATCTGGGTGAGTAAATGATTGTATTTTATGCTAGAAATAAGGTCCAGGTTGTAAAAAATGGCAATTCCCCTTTAAGAAGGGATTTAAAAGAGGATACTGAGTTTGCCTGCCTGAGATCTCCAGGCAGGAAGTTCCATAGCTGAGGGGCCCGAACAGCAAAGGGCCGGTCACCTTTAGTGACAAACGAAGATTTTGGAACCATTAGGAGGGCCCTGCTGGAGGATCTCAGGCGGTGATCAGGCTCATAAGGAGTCAGCAGATCACAGATATAGGCAGGAGCCTGACCATTCAAGGCTTTAAAAACAAGCAGTAAAATCTTAAAATCAATTCTATAAGTCACAGGTAACCAGTGAAGGGCAGCAAGGATTGGTGTGATGTGGTCACATCACTTAGTACATGTTAAAAACCTAGCAGCAGCGTTTTGTATCAGCTGCAGTCTTTGGATGTTCCGCCTGCTGATACCAGAATAAAGTGTGTTGCAGTAGTCCACTCTGGAGGAGATAAAAGAATGGTTTACCTTTTCTAAGTCTGCAGAGGACAGGAATGACCTGATCTTGGTTAGCTGTCTCAGTTGGGCAAAGCAGGACTTCACCACTTTAGTCACCTGAGCCTCAGAAGATAACTCTGAGTCAAGAATTACACCAAGATTGCGAGCCTCTTATCGAACATTGTTAGATAAGGCGCCCAGACTAGATGAGAAATTGTTAATGCTACTAGTGCTGGGGCCAGAGGGGGTAATTATAAAAATGTCTGATTTGGAGTCATTCTACTGCAGAAAATGTTCAGACATCCAATTTTTGATCTCAGCAAGGCAGGACATGCATCAGTTTTACCAGGCTGTAGTGGGACATACAACTGCGTATCATCTGCATAGCAATGGAAATCGATGTTGTGTCTACGCATGATTTTCCCCAGGGGTAGCATGTAAACAGTGAATAGGAGGGGACCCAATAGACCCCTGAGGGACCCCACAGAAGAGAGGAGCACAAGAAGAGGAGGCTTCTCCAAGCATTAGAGAGAATGACCTGTTGGACAGATAGGAGATGAACCAATCCAGAGCCACATCACTGATACCAACATGATTCTTCAGACGGCTGATTAAGACATTATGGTCCACTGTGTCAAAAGCTGAGCTGAGGTCAAGGAGAATTAATATTGAATACAGGCCTGTGTCGGCTGCAAGCAGTAAGTCATTGGCGACATTGACCAGTGCAGTCTCAGTGCTGTGAAGGGAGTCTCAGTCTCAACGCTGTGAACGGAGATGACATTAATTTAAAAATGCACTGAAGACATCATTTGGGAAAAATACTTAATTGTAATGCTGACATCTGCTGTAATTGGCCATTAAAGGCCCAACACTATGTTCAATTTTTCAATTCAATTCAAAGGGGCTTTATTGGCATGAAAGTTTAACAACAATGTTGCCAAAGCATCTGTCCAAACATTCGGACCGAACATAACAAATAACAACACCAACACAACACCAAGATTGATTTACATTAATTATATATACAGTATATACAGTGTTTGTGTGTGTGCGTGTGCCTGCGTGTGTGTGTGTGTCTCGGTCACTCACTGTCCCTCAGGTTGTGGCATGTTGACACATATTGGGCAGCAAGATATGCCGTCTCCTTCTCCCAGGAGTATTTTTAGTTTTAATATGTCGTTCAGCTCTCTGAACTCTGAGATTACTGAATTGAATTTATTAAAATAAATGTTCCTGGTTTTGTTGAATGCTTTACATTGTAGGAGAAAGTGCATCTCTGTCTCAACCTCACCTGTCGAGCAGTGACCACATGTTCTGTTTTCTTTTGGTTGCCATGATTTTTTGTGTCTTCCTGTTTCGATTGTCAGTTTGTGGTCAATGAGCCTGTACTTGGTGAGGATCTGTCTCTGCTTTCTATCTCTGACAGTAGAGAGATATTCTGCTAATTCATAATCTCTTTTTAGGGCTAGATAACATTCTAATCTACTTTGGCTTTTAGTTTCTTCTTTCCAATGTTCCAGATAGGTTTCTTTACATTGTGTTATAATTTGCTTTACTCTGATTGGTGTTTGGAGAGCAGTGTTGTTGTGAGGCTGGTCAGACTGTGTCTGAGAGGGGGCAGTTAGCCTCAGTACCAACTGACATAGGGGACTCTTTTCTGGGCTCAGCTCTTGAGTTTGGAGGGCTTTGGAGTGGAGGGTGTCTCGGGGGCTGGATTTCAGGTGGTTAAAAAAGTTGAGCGTTCTCTTTTGAATGTTAATTATCAGTGGGTATCTGCCTAATTCTGCCCTACATGCATTTGTTGGTGTGTTTCTGTGTACGTGTAAAATGTGTCTGCAGAATTCTGCATGTAAAGATTCTGTTGGATGTTTGTCCCAGCGGGTATAGCTCTGATGACTGAGTGGACCCCATACTTCACTACTGTACAGCGCAATGGGCTGGATGACACTATCAAATATTAAATATATAAAATTTTCTCTTAATTGCATGTAGGGCTCTTCCAGCTTTTTCTTTTAGTGCATTCACTGCCATGTTGAAACTCCCTGATGCTGTAATGGTTATACCAAGGTAGGTATAACTCATGCTATGTTCAATGATATGATTATTTATGGTAAATTGGTGTTTGTTCTCCTGACATCTGGGGCGTTTTTGAAAATCATGTCATTAGTTTTCTTCATATTTACTGCCAGGGCCCAGTTCTGACAGTACTTTTCTACTATGTCCAGCTGTTGCTGTAGTCCTTGTTCAGTAGGAGACAGTAGAACAAGGTCATCAGCATAAAACAGAGACTTCACCTCTCTATCTAGGAGGGAGAGGCCAGGAGCAGCACATTGATCCAACTCACCAGCAAGTTCATTTATATACACGTTAAATAAAGTCGGACTTAAATTGCAGCCCTGGCGTACACCTCTTCTCTGGGTGAAGAATTCAGTCTGTTTGTCTCCAATTTTAACAGCACACATATTTTCCAAATACATTGATTTAACCAGATCATACATTTTGCCCCCTATACCACAGTGCAGAAGCCTGTAATAGAGCCCTTCATGCCAAATAGAGTGAAAAGCTTTCTTGAAATCAATGAAACAAGTGAATATCTTACCATTTTTTGTTTGGTGTACATGTTTGTTAATTAAAGTGTGAAGGGTATATACATGGTCGGTGGTGCGATGTTTTGGGAGGAAGCCAATTTGACTTTTACTCAAGATGGAGTGTTCCTCAAGGAAATCTAGTATTCTTTTATTTAGAATACTACAGAATAATTTACCTAGACAGCTGCTGACACAGATGCCACGGTAGTTATTAGGGTCTGATTTGTCCCCACTCTATGTGACCACTCAGACAATGGCAAGATGTTCTGTTATGGATTTTCACAGTAACATTATATTCATGTTAGCATTGTTCTGCCACCTGTGACAGGCAACTGAAAAAGAAACCTCAGCACTAATGGTAATAGTAGCAGTGGTCATAGTAATTGTTGATAATTAGGCTATGGTAATAACAATTGTTTCCATTATAAGGTTCAAGTTTTAAGATGAAATGCTAACTAAATCAAATAAGAATACAATGTGTGTTTGCATCAACCTTCATTATTCAAGAGGAAGACAAGGTTGTTAAACCAAATGAGTCTGTAACATGCGTCTTCCCAGCTATTGTATTTTGTTTTAACGAATGAAATGATCTCCGTTGATTTCATTTCTAATGTCTGTTCAGTTTTTTTGTTTTCTATGTTTTGTTCAAATAAGATTTGTGCATTAAAGAAAATACCCTGATAATATTAGGGTTTTAGGCTGGTGATGTAAGGGTTTGGCTCATGAAAAAAAAGCATGGTAATGTGATAACAACAGAATAATCGCCTAAAAGAAATCAATGGAGTGATATTCTTTCAATAATCATGGAGTATTAACAGTGTAAATCCTTGCAATTTCCCAAATTAATGTTGTTAACAATACTTTTCCAAACCGCATAATTACCCATAAGATACAAATTGAACCAGCTGACTATGTTCAAGTGTAGCCTCTTCATTCTGTTCCTGTAAAAAGGATTATTCACACATAATTATTTCTTGTGAAGGGAATTGGCTTAAACATGTCACTTCATGAATTACTGTCTATTTGACAGTGTAGGAGAGATGTTTCTCCTCTTTGAAGATGAAATTAGACCATGGTACATTTCCCCTGGGGTTAGGATGTATGGTCATAAAAACGTCATTTATCTGGAAACTTAAGGTACTCAATTAAGCTAACAGTAAAAGCATATCATTTGTATGTGAAAAAAATCATATATGAAATATTACACGTGAAATACACCAGACAAATGCAGTCCATCCATTGTGTAACGTTCATACTTGTTTTTCTCTGATGACATACAACTACATATGTAACTAGTGAGGTGGCAGTAAAAAAATTAACCAAAATCCAGCTGACATGGTGAGGAGGATGATGTGAAGGAGAAGGAAGCCACAGGTGACAGAGAGAGAACTGAGGCTGGAGAGAAGAGATTGCATAGAAGCAGGGAGGGGGGCTGAGGGGGGTTGGATGGGATTGTTAGAAACAATGGAAGAAAGGAGGAGTAATGGAACTGATGAACCTGGCAGTGACGCATCAGTGGAAGCGACGTCCAGTGAAGAGCCCTCGAGAAAATGAGACATATGCTATCTCCCTTGGCTATGCTAATAACAGCATTCAGGGGGGTAGAGACAGGCGAGGGCTGGACTTTATGTCCCCTGAGATATAGAGGAGGGTAAACCTGAGGTTATTGTGTTCTACTACCTACATACACAGTGCTTTTGAGCTGGTATCATTCTTGCATGTTCAAATGTTTTACAGCATTTCAGAAGGCTTTTCAAAGCTGTTATTACAAAGCAGATGTCTCACCATAGAAAAAAAGCTTCCATGATAAGCAACCTTACTTGAATATAGTCAGAGCTCTCTGTCAATGCATGTATTAATTATAAAGACCTGCCTCTATTGTACAAAGCATTACATGGCCTTGCACTTCAAGATATCAATGATTTATTGGTTCCATAAAAACACACACTCCACTGACAAGGAGGAGGAATTGTAGAATCAGAAGAACCTGCTTTCTGCCAATGGAAATTGCATACTGGGACAAGATTCAGCCAGCACAGTAGAGTAGAAATTAGATCTATGGTTAAAATGCAAAGACAGTGAAAGATGTGTGACTAGGAAACTAGGAAAGGATTGCACATAGGATAGATTACCATGAGACAGGCATAATTTGGAGCACATTTCCCGTCCAACATAAGTCCGCAGCCAACATTACACAGCACATAAACACCCAACAGTGGAGGTCACCTAAGAAGGAGTGAAGATAAATCCACTTTTTAATTCCAAAAGAAAAAGAAAATAATCTCTGAGCTGCTCCTGTTCATAAATGGTTCTGGATCACCGCAGATTCTGATGTGACTCCAGAAAGTCTGGCTCTGCACCTGACTCTCTCCTCCAGATCTGGCCGGCTCTGAGCAGCTGGGCAGGGCAAACATATTTTGTTATATTTTGATTTAGGGACCCCTATATTTACATATATTCTTCCAGGTAAAATGGAAACAGGGTAGTGTGTGGATACAAACCACGCTAGATGTTTTGCAATGCATTAAATGTGCAATCCATGGTGAAATCAGCATCTCTTCTTCCAGTTGTATTCTTCAATACAGAATACAATACAAAAGGAATGAAAGAAAAGGTGGAGGTAGGTGCCCTTCTCTTTTGTGTCCCCTGGAGCACAAATTGTTTTCTCTTCTCACATCATCATATTTCCCCAAAAGCTGTTAGATGTTTACCACAGCAGCTCTGTAATCAGTTTATGTCCAGGTTTGAGCATAGACCCATTCTTCTGCTCCTGATCCAAACTATTCTATTCTATTCCTACTCAGACACAACACTCAAGTTAACACTTGAATTCTGAATTTTTAAGCTGTTTTTGCCAAGTGTGTTTATGTGGAGAAGACCTGAACAATGAAAACAGACAGGCTGAGCAGTTTGACTTTTAAAGATGCAACAAACTGCCACGCATGTGTGATTCATCATAGTCGCTCTCCCAAGCAGAGATGCTCCGCTTTGTACTCCACATACTGTCGATGTATTATTCAGCAGTTCATGGTGAGTGGTTGCTCTCTGAATGGCACTGAGAGGTCAATGGCTCATGGAGCACCATAAGCATCTCAACCTGGGGCTGACTGTTTGTGCATATATGTGAGGGACAGAAAGAGTGAGAGAGACTTCTGCAGAAGTCAAATGTAAACATCTAAACATTTCCCACAGGGGGATTTATTCCATTTATTAAATTCCACCTTTATCTACACAAGGGCTTAGTGATGGACCACTCTCTTTCCCATATGTGCAAATGAACACAAACACACAAGAAGAAATGAGTATTCTCTCTAACAGCAGCAGGCCCCAGAGGCTGCAGTTTTTGGCTAATTATTCAGATTTTTCTTGGGGGTGGCACTAAAGCAAAGATACTAGGGTGCTTAAAATCAAAAGGGTTTCTCCTCTCAGGAGCATGAATAGCCACAGCAAATTGTGTAACAAACTGTGGGATTACGCAACACATTAATTTCTGTATAAATATGATATTTCAAACACTTTATTGGAAATCGGCTAGGGAGAGTGAAAGTGCTCATTAAATTTCATACTGATAGCATTTGATATTTATTGTGCACTTCCCATTGGGACCATAAATACATCTACACATTTCTGGAGAAAGCAGTTGGGAGTATCTGATTGCTTGGAATGACCAAAGGTCAGTGAGCTGTGGGCTTTGAGTTTTTATCAGGCTTCCTGGTTTTACAAAGCTGACTCACTTTAACTTTGGTAAATCACGATGATAAGCTGGTACACAGCTAACCATCTCAGAAACAAGTTTAGTTGTTCAGAACAATATGCATTAACAGCCTGCGTTTTATCTTGTCAACTCAAACTGGGTAAACTGAGTCATTATTGGACAAAAACACTGCATTCCCAAAATTTTATGGGCGCACAGTGACATGTTTACAAATTAGTATAGTCATTTTAGTGAAAAGCCAGATCTCTTTGGATATTAAATGCTTAAAGAATAGTGTTATGGTTGAATGGGAGCCATCAACTTACAAATCTGGCCCTGCTAACAGAGGAATGTCTTTAAGAAAGAGCTTTTCTGTAGGTATTCCTTGTTGGACAATCTTGTGATGGGATCACAGCAGCCACGACGTCCATCAATATGTTCTAATTACCAGCCGCAACAGCGTCCAAAATAAAGACTGAGTTTGACGACAGGTGTGGTCTGAGTTTGAAGACAGGTGTGGTCTGACCCCTGAATACTAAGTACTCATGGGTTGGACCACACCCATCTTCAAACTCAGTCCTTATTTTGGTCAATGTTGTGGCTGGTAACTACATAATACTGAAAAATACACAGGCAGTGTGAGAAGTAACAATAGCAGCTACAGTCCTCTGTCTGTGTCTACGAGGAATGTGTTCAAATGCTGAGTGTAGATCAGACATTCATGAGTAGGCTGACGAAATTCGTGGCTGAAACACCTGATGTATAGACATGTTGTTACTGTCTATACTGTCATGCTGGCACCATGGTAAGCCTGTGCTTTGAGCTAAACACTAACTTCAGCATAGTAACAGAAAACATACTGTTTATCTTAGTTACCACTTCAGGTTTCAGTCTCACATATCCTCCTGGTGGCTATTTTCTGTGGGGAGAATTTCCATTACGAAATAATGCAACTTAGTATAAAACAGGAATAGAGCCCCTCCAAAGCCTCGGTATCATTCCCTAATAGGATTACCAAGAAAGGTGAGGTGATTCAAACATCAGACAAACTTTCGCATTTGTTCAAGTGCTCCAGTAGGATGAGCTGATGGCGTCCTATCACCTGTGATCTATAAATCACACATCAACTTGAATTAATGGCACCTGCTTTGTGATTTCCCTTTCTACAGTGTAGCACAAATGAGAGTTTAGTCATGAATAGAAGTGGACCAAAAGGGAAAATCTAACATTTTGGAAGGTAAGATCACAGCGAGACTAAAGCCAGATAACATGTATTTTACATGTATTTTAGTGGATTAAATAGCGTATTGACAAACAAAGCCACACACGCTCTATGGGTGTGTGTCAGTGCTGCATATTTTTCAGAAAGCTCTCAAGTCTAACACAGGCTTGGATGCACGTGTGTCCCAAACTGCAATACCCCTACATAACAAGCTGGAAAATCACGTACAGATGCAGCCTCTGAAAACTTCCCATTCCTCCGTGACGGGGCCCTAACCGGTCTGTGACGGGTCTGTGCTCGCCTTACTTACGCTGAAATCAGCTGTTCTTGCTGTATCATGGGCATACAGTATTGGACATGTGTGAGAGAGTGTCAGACCATATTTAATGATTATTAGGCTACCATATCCTGAGGTCATCAATATTATGCTTCAGCTTTTTGTTTTTTCTGCATGTTCTGCATGAAAGTGAAAGTAATATGTCCAGGGAATTAATGATTTAACAGGAAGGAAAAAAACTGCTTGAGCAGCACTCGTCTGAGCGGCTGACTTTATCTGCAGTTCTACTGAGACAAATGATACGACTTTCACTGGGTGTGGCTGGTTACAAGATGCATTAACTATTACCAGTGGCAGCTCGTCAACAGGGGGTGCTAGGGTGCCGCCCCACCTCTCCCACATGAAGAAGAATCATATAGACCTTCATTTAATGAAAGTTAATCCTAATTAACCCTATCAAGAGAGTGTGTAGAAGTAACAGTTATGGCGTTATGTCCATATACCCGTGTAGTGCATTGCAACGACATTCACTGCTAAGTGAACAGGCTGTCCCTTTATCACTGTAGCATCTACACTGCCGCTGAAAAGAATGAAGAAGTCGAGCTGGCTGGAGGGAATGCTGCTGCAGAGAAGTTTACAGGCTTAGTTAGTTATTTAGTAAACACAAAGATGCAGAAGAAAAACAATTTTTTTTTTTTTTTACAACTTTATTTATCATTTTTCCATATTGAAAACAGTGACATCATTAGTTAAGCATTTCTTACAAAAGTTGTGCATAACATAAGAAAAAAGCCCCAACAGTCAGAATATGGGCATTGAGAAGACTAGGACGGCAGTCAGAGAAGGAAAGAAGGAAAAATAAATACGTACTAAATAAGAACAAGGAATCAGGCAAAAGGCAAGCTCTTGATATGAGTCATGAACTGTGACCAGGTTCTGTCGTATTTATCCTCCAACCCGTGCACTGTATATCTAATTTTTTCCAGAGCCAATCCCAACATCACCTCTCTAATCCAATGAACATAGGCAGGAGGATTCTTCCCCTTCCAATTCAGCAGAATCAGACGTCGGGCATGCAATGATGCAAAGGCAATTGCATTTTTGTGGAGACGGAACAACTTTAGCTCATCCCTTACTACACCGAAGATAGCTATCAAAGGGTCAGGCTGCAGTGTTTTGCCAGGTATTGCTGAGAGTGATTGGAAGACTGAAGACCAGAAGCCATACAATGATGGACATGACCAAAACATGTGTCCCAAAGAAACAGGAGAATATTGACATCTGGGACAGTTTGGTGCAACATTAGGGTATAATTTAGACAGTCTGTCGTTAGAATAATGCAACCTGTGGACAACCTTAAACTGAATCAAGCCATGTCTGATACAGAAAGAAGATGTGTGTATACGCTGTATGGTATTTTTCCAGGTGTCTTCTGGTATTACTTCTCCAACCTCTCCTTCCCATGCTGCCTTAATTTTGTCCCACGAATGAGGGCAGCAATCCAGAATTAAAGCATATATTTTTGATATTGCTCCTTTTTTGAGTGGATTTACATTAAGGACTGAATACAGTAAATCTTTAGAGGGTGGGGATGGAAACCCTGGGAAAAATTTAGAGGCAAAACTTCGAACCTGAAGATATCTGAAGTAATGAGACTTTGGTAAATTATGATCTTCACATAGAAATTTAAATGGTGCAAAGCCATCATCGGTAAAGAGATCTTGAAAGTAGACCAAGCCACTTCTGTGCCAAACTGCAAATGCCTGATCTATTTGAGATGGTGCAAAAAGATAATTAAACATTATTGGAAAGAAGCTACATATATTTGTCAAATTAAAAAGTTTTCTGAACTGACACCAGATCTTAATCGAGTTTTGGACCACCAAATTTGAGTTCAGTCCAGGCGCTTTGATATTTGGTGTGAGAGGGGCAGTTAGGATTGAAATCGGGGAAACTGGGAGTGTAGCTCTCAGTTCCATATCAGTCCAGACCGGACCCTCCTTATCTGCGAACATGGTGATCCAATATGTCAGCTTGACAATATTAACTGCCCAATAGTAAAATAAAAAATTAGGTAAACCCAAACCACCATCAGATTTAACTCTCTCCAGGCTTGCCTTCTTTATACGTGCAGGTTTTTTATTCCATATGAACACAGAAATAAAGCGATCTAGCTGAGCAAAATAGGATTTTGGGAGAAAAATGGGAATCATTTGGAATAAATAAAGAAGAAAAAAAGATTTTGACAAATTAACTTTATACCCTGATATGCTACTGAATTTTTGCAGCCAGTGGAGAAGGTAGGGCATGCTCTCAGTTGGGTCTGATATTTGCAAAAACAGATCATCAGCATAAAGCAAAGTTTTATGGTTTGTTTCACCCCTGGATATACTTTTTATCCTGTCATCTGATCTAATAGCAATCGCCAGCGGTTCGATCGCAATGTCAAACAGGAAGGGCGACAGACAGCAACCCTGTCTTGTACCTCTATGGAGCGAAAAATATTCCGAAATCAGGCCATTTGTCCTGACTGCCGCCATGGGTGTTGAATATAGGACTTTGATCCACTTACAAAAAGTGGGCCCCATTCCAAATTTTTCTAAAGCTGCGAAAAGATAGGTCCATTCAATTCTATCAAACGCCTTTTCAGCGTCAAGGCTTAGAATAACTTTAGGTTGTACTGTTGAATGGGGGGAAAATAACACATTAAATAATCTTCTCACATTAAAAAATGATTGCCGCCCAGGAATGAAGCCTGTTTGGTCCTCATTAATAATGGTAGGAATAACAGGGTCTAATCGTTGAGCAAGGGTTTTAGTTAAAATTTTATAGTCACAGCACAGAAGACTTATTGGCCTATATGAGCTACACTGTACAGGGTCCTTATCTTTTTTTAGTAAAACTGAAATTGTGGCCTGGGTAAGCGTTTGCGGCAATCTTCCATTGGCCAAAGATTCGTCATAGACTGATTTAAGGATAGGTGCGAGTTTTGAAGAAAATTCCTTGTAAAACTCTGTGGGGAATCCGTCCGGACCTGGCGCCCCTCCTGTTCGAGATGATCTGATGGCACTCACTATTTCCTCAAGCGACAATGGCTGCTCTAGAGATGACTGAGCATCTGGAGAAAGCCTTGGGATATCCAGAGAATCAAGAAACGAGTAAATCTCAGATGAGCTACTATCTACCTCTGACTGATATAGAGTAGAATAATATTGCTTAAACTGGTCATTAATGACTCTGGGACTGCGAGATATCGAGTCAGCGCCTGTATTAATTCCTGGGATCATTTGTTCAGTTGACTGCTGTTTAAGTTGAAGTGCAAGGAGTCTCCCCGCTTTATCTCCATGCTAATAATATACCTGTCTGGATTTAAAAATATTTTTCTCGGCTTTCCATGTCATAAGCGTATTAAATTCAGTTTGCAACAGTAATTTCTCCTTAAAAAGATCTGGTGTAGGCGAAAGAGCATAACGCCTATCAATATCTGCAATTTTGTCAGCAAGCTCTTTAAGTTGTTTAGAACGCTCCTTATTCCTATGTGCCACATAAGAGATAACTTGGCCCCTAATGTAGGCTTTCATAGACTCCCATAAAATTCCCCTTGAAACATCTTGAGTATCATTATTTACCAAAAAAGAAGTCAATCTGATTGTTGAGAAATGTTCTAAAATGTTTACATAAAAGTAACTGGGGGTCTAGCCGCCAAGTTCGTTGGGGCGCTACATTGGCTGGAAAAACTAGATCCATCTGCACTGGGCTGTGATCTGATAGCACTATACTGTGATATTTGCTGCTGGAAACTAAGGGGAGTAGCTGGTTATCGACAATAAAATAATCAATCCTGGAATAACTATGATGAACGGAGGAGAAGAAGGAGAATTGCTTCGTAGTTGGATTTTTTGTCCGCCAGGGGTCTGATAAGCCATAAGAGCGAAGGAGGGAATTGATAGCCACTGCGGCTGATGAGAGAGTGTTGTTTGCCCTTACACTTGACCTGTCTAGCTGGGTATGAAGGACACAATTGAAGTCCCCACCTAGAATTAGCTTGTAGGAATTAAGGTCCGGAAGAGTTGAAAAAAAATTAAGAAAGATTTGTGCATTGTCCCAGTTTGGTCCATAAATGTTAGCCAATATTAACGGTGTATTAAATAGCTTGCCCACTACAACAATATATCTGCCATTAGCATCTGATATTACTTCAGAGTGTTCAAATGGGATCCCCTTCCTAATTAGGATTGCTGTTCCCCTGGCTTTGTAATTAAAACGTGAATGATATATTTGTCCAATCCACTTACAACTTAGTCTTTTTTGGGAATTAATATTTAAATGTGTCTCCTGTAGCAATATAACATCAGGTTTTAGTGATTTCAGATGACTAAATATTTTGCTCCGTTTAACCAAGTTATTCAGGCCTTTGACGTTCCAGCTAATGAACGAAATTGCTCTTTGCTGATTATTTGCATTATTCAGAATCATAGCGCAACAGTTTGTATGTAGCCGGTCCTGCATGTTGGCTATATCTGAGTACTTTAGTGCATGTTTGAGTTAAACCATAAACCACAAATGAACCCAAAAGAAGACTGACAAAAACAAACAAATAGACATAGATAAACCCCTTACCATCCTGGACTCCTGGGCTGGTCTTCCTTAAGCCTGAGACTGCCCTGAAAACTCTCCTCTCTCTCCTAAGCATATAACACGTCTACACTAACTTAGACTCCTACATGAACTCTGCAAAGGCAGAACAAAATGTAATAGGGCTTTCCTCTCAATACTATTATTGCTGCATGTGTGCTGGCACTTATTTGGTCACAGGCAGATAAGGTTCTTAACACTTACAGTTGGAAGATATCCCCACAAAAAAAAAAATAAAATCAGCTAGAATTAGTGCTACTGGTGGTGATAAGGGGGTGAATTAAACAAACAACATTAGAAAATAAAGAAAAAAATACTATTAGGGTTATAGTGTCAAATTTAGACTTGACATTAGACACTTACACTAACGTGGCAGAGAAAAAGGAAAACAGAGAGGATTAACATTTTTTAAGAAAAAATATATATTCTCCAGGCCACGTGGTGTCTACATAAACCCTTCACATATTGTAGATCCTCAATCCAGATTGTTTTTTTTTTTCTTTTCCCCCCCATTTATATTCCTCAGATGACTGAAAAATGTCACTTAAACTTGTCCAAAGTCCACACATAAAATGCATCCAACTGCAGTGTGGTGACGTTTACCAGTCAAAAAAGTCAGCATGTGCAGACTTCTGCAATATTAACACGCAGCATGATACCTGTTATGGCCCCGTGAATTATATGTCACTCTCCCTCCGTCTCCCGTGGGCGCAGATTGGTCTCGATGTAATGCTTTGCCTTAATCGGGTCATCGAAAGATCCCTGCTCGCCAGCTGGGGTCGTGATCTTCAGCGTGACTGGATACAGGAGACCGTATTTCACGCCCGCACACCGGCGGAGCAATCCTCTCACCTCGGTGAAGGCGGCTCTCTTTTTTCTGACGGCGGCCAAGTAATCTGGGTAGATGTAGAAACGCTTGCCTTTGTGGGTGATGGGACCTGCACCCATGGCCTTCCGAAGAACATCCACTTTCTCCTGAAAGTAGTAGAACTTGACGATTATTGGCCTCGGGGCATCCCCATCCTTTGGTCTCGGCTGCAGGCTCCGATGCACCCGATCAAGCGTCGGCGTGTAGTCGAGGGCCAGCGCTTCCTTCAGCAATTCGGCCACGGCTCTCTCCGGTCGTATGTTTCCGAGTCCCTCTTCCACTCCAATTAGTCTGCAGTTATCTCGCCGCTGCCGGGACTCCAAATCTTCGGTCTTATCTGTCAGCCGGGCGACTTGTGTAGACAGCGTATTAACTTTAGCTTCAAGTTCTACAACCCGGTTAGCCTGACCATTAGCTTCCTCCTCGAGATCATCGATGCGGGTTGTGAATGTGGCGTTTTCTTTCCGCATTTCTTCCGTCACCCTCGTAAACTCTGCGCGCACATTCAGGATTTCTGTCTTTAAGTCACTCGCCAAGCTGTCTATTTCCTTGTGCAGTTTATCTGCAGCCGCCATCACAGACGAGTCGATCTTGGTTAGCACACTCCGCTCCGTTTGCTTAATGGCAGCCATGATTGCCTCGAGATCCGACCCTGAACTCGCTTCCGCGGTCGGATCCACATCAGGCGAGTCTGAGGCGTCCGGCCCCGGCTTCGGCTTTTGATATTTAGGCATTCTGAGCAGCTTAGAAATAAAAAAAAACGACTAATTCTAGGGACTTGGCACTTTAGAGACACATTCGCACCGGAAAGGATGAGAAGGAGAGGAGGAATATTAAATAAATGTTCAATTTAAGCAGAGCTCACACAAACACGTCTTCACATGTCGTTGCTCAGCTGCGCCCCCAGAAGAAAAACAATTTGTATCGTCATCTTAAACAACAGCTCCTGGAGAAAAATCCAAGACAGCTCTGGGTGAGTTAAAAGCTGAACTTGCAGCATTACTGGCAAGTAACATCTAATGTTGTCTGTTTACTGAAACTATCTTTAGTGTACCTAATGACAACACAAATTTGAACAGATAGAGTCATGTTTTCTTGTTACTGTGGCGTTGCTAAAACTGAGCCAAACTTTCTCTGCTGTCTGCTATTAGTTGCCTTTATTTATAAGGTCTGTAAATTGCGATTCTATTGACCCAGTAGTAGACAGACTGACAAAATGTCGCTCAATTCAACATATTGTAACTTCTTGGCATTACTGTTATGAGAGTAGGCAAGATTTGAGGTTGGGAAACTTCGCTATACAGTTTTGAGGACATCACAAGGTTTATAATGTATGTCTAACTGTTGTGTAAAGGGTTAAAAAAAATGTCAATACAGGTATTAAAGACATGGTGTCAAAAGTGTTTAAAAAGTCATAGAGACTGCAGTTCAGTATGTGATCAAGGTCTAATTCATGGTTAAAATAAGTTCAATATGGTTAAAAATAGACATTTGGTTTAAAAATGGTCACCCCTATATATTTTTTTATGTTATTATGTCTCAAATAGTAATTAAAATGCCAATTTCATCGTCTATTTGTTAGCGCAATACTCAGACATGTCACTAGATGGCGCATAGCACTGGGGAGGAACTTGAAACCCTTTAGAGGCATGCGCTGCAGAATAAATCCTGCAGTCAAGCTGAACGCACGCTTAAGTTTCTGCCTCTTTGTTTCTACATACAGGTGGGTTAATATTCCTCAAAAACTAGAAGCATGTACCCCAGTATAAGGCATAACAGCGTTGTGAATCCTTGGTGATAATGTGTAATGTTTAGAGTTGAGTCGTTTTGGAGTAATGTGCGGAAATAGGGATGTTTAGCTGTACACTGCCATGCTAGGCTAGCGGACCTGTTGCTAATGAGCTAGCTAACCTACGCAGCGCAATAGAAGTACTATGAGACATGCAAGAGGGGTTTGTTTTGTTTGTTACCCAGTCAGAAGATACACAAAGTGTTTAAGAAGATATTTGTTGGCTCTGTGTAACTGTTTTCCTGTATCTTTGTGTAAATAAGTGACTTAAAGCTTGGGTAGGTAATTCTGTTCAAAAGCATTTTCTGTCATATTTGTATAACATTTCTTTACATCCTGACAGCAATCAAAATATTAAATGATTTGAAAAAAACCCGAAATAAGTCCATTGTCTCTGGCAGCGACAGGGCTGTAAAAACAATTTTGTATGGACAGACTACCTGTCAATCAATCTGCCCTTACCTGACCACCCTTCCCCACCTTGTGCTGACTCCGCCCATCAGTCATTGCGCGTGACCGGGGTCTACACTAGAGCTATGGCGAACTGTTTACGACAAGAATGGCAGATAAACTACAGCCACACTTCTCATCACCAGCGGTACTACAGCAGCTTACACTGCTGAACAAAGAAAGAACAGAAAGACTGAACTCGAGAAGGCTACCAAAAAAGGAGTTAGACAGTGCAAGAAGTAAAACGAGAGTCAACATCGGAGTGGCTTTTCAGCGATGGCGACAACTGAAGCAGTCGAAGACCTGAGGACGGACACCATGGTAGCTGTGTCTCTGTTGTACAGGTAATGAGCTGGTTTGTTTTGTTGGGGAAATGTTATTATTACTCTGCATTATGTAGTATACGTAGCTAACGTTAGCTCCTTATGTTGCTGTCGTATGTATTCACCCAACACTAACGTTAGCAGGTTGCAGCTGACGTTAGCTAGCTAGCTAGCTAAAATAACAGACTGCTGCCGTATGAAACATATTTACATGTAACTTCACCGTTTACACACAGACCAACATTTACATGTACTGTGTATCTGATCCATATAGCAGTGTTCACACATGCACTGCTACCCTGGGCTGTATTGAGACGAGCTGTATGTGAGAGGTGGACTAATTCTTGTGTGCTACACGTGTGAAAGGCCAAGTCCACTGTTCAGAGGTCCTGGGAAGATTGCATATATCTGTGAATATAGTTTGCATTGTATCTGTGAGCCGATGTTGTAAGATGGTATTTATGTGACATTCATTCATATAGCTTTTGAACTAGATGTTTTACAAATGTGCTGATGTTGCCTATTTCTGTGTCCTAGAGTTATGAAATGGACGCATCAACTTCCAACCTTGAAGCGTCAGTTCACGACAGAACTATGTCCTGATGTTTCAACTATTTCTGAGTCTCTGTCAGACAGGTGAGTGTAACTTGATGCTGATAGCAACATGGAGCAGACCACTGTTATTCATGTAATATGTGTCTTTGATGGATACATTTCATATATACAGTACATGTGTACTTCTTTCATATCAAGTTGGTTTGCTTTATGTGCATGAATATGCTCCTTAAGGTGCGTTCACACCGGACTTTTTATTTTTGTCGCTGTCGCTCGTGTCGCTCCAAAAAAATCGCTCTGTCGCTCAGCTGCAGTCGCTCGTCGGCACAATTCAACAGATCACTCTGATGACGTCATTCAAGCGAATCCAGTGAATTTCACGTCGCTCGGAGGCGCTCATTTCTTCCCGTTTGTATTGGTCCAGCATGGCTGACAGTTTGACGAGCTGTTGGCGAGAATCAGAGGCAGGATTGCCCGGTTGGACACCAACTACAGGCGCTCCATCCCAGCTGAGGAGCGCCTGTAGTTGGTGTCCGGCGAGTGGCTGTGTGTGCGTGTGTGTGTGTGTCAACGTAAAGCCGGCTTTGCACTTCCGGACCGGTGGAGTTGTATTACGACCATGGTTTTAGTAGTTGTCATAGTTACACATAGATTACGGCAGCCTATCAGCGCTGAGCGACAAGCGACTGACGGCCAGAGACTTGGGATTTCTCATCTCGAGCGACAGAGCGATTGAGCGCTTTTTCGCTCCGTCGCTCGGTCGCTGTCGCTCGGAGCCCCAGCGATATTTCGCCTGAGCGATTAATCGCTCAGTCGCTCGTTTGCATTGACTTAATATGTAAACTTGTCGCCAGCAACAAAAATAAAAGGTCCGGTGTGAACGCACCTTTAGCAGGGATACAATATAAAAAGGAATGGCATCATTTCATTAGCTGCACCAGGAAAATGCTTGAAGTACTGGTCCTAGCAGTCACATGTTAGCCTACTGCTTGAGACTATTGCATATTAGTAAGACATTTAAAAAAAAAAAAAATTGACTTTGCATTTCAGTTCATGATCTGACTGTCAGCTGACCACAGTAGAATGTGGGAAACACAGAATGCACCTGACAATCCCTATAAATAATCGCTTGCCACCATCACATAAGCTTCCCATCACCCACCTAACCCCAGACTTCATTTTTTTTTTTACATATATACAGTCCTGTGTTGTCTTTGACATAATCAATAACATTTTTATGCCCCATAAAGACATTTAGATGTAACTTTATGTCCTGTAAACACATTTAGTTCTCCATCCTTATCCAGTTTTCTGTAATTATTATATTTTTTGCAGAGATGATAGAACTCCTTTCTCTTAGGCCAAGTACTCCAAGGTGTACAACAAAAAGTCCAGCAAGTAGAGCTTGTACACGCTACTGTCAAAATGCATAGAAAAAACAATGAGAATGTGAAACTATGTAAATTACTCTGAAAGTGACATTTTGCTAACCCCCCAAAAAGTAGAACTGGTAAATATGAAATGACTGTAAATGGCACAATTCTGATGTAACAGAGACTATTTCTGGTTGTTTTATATATTATTATTATTATAATATATAATTATATATTATATATATATAATATTTGTCACTGCATAAAATGCAACTCAAGTTGTGGTGTTATAATGAATTGAAAGTAATTTCAAGGTCCTTGAAAAGCTCCATTTACTGTCAGATAAGTAATTGTGTTGTTCTTTTTACAGGACAATCACTGCCAAAACAGTAGAGGATTGAGACAGCACCGACATCAACAGCATAACCAGTCAAGAAACCTCTGGACGTCCTTCCTGTATATAGTTGTTTATGCTAATTGTACTGTATATTGTTATACTATACTGTATACTATTTATTGTGTTTTATCTTGTTGTGCAGCACTTTGGAAAACCTTGTGTTTGTTAAAATCGTGCTATATAAATAAAGTGGATTGGATTGGATATTGTCTAAATGATAAAAGGTATACCTTATTTGTAGTGTTATTTATTTACATGTGTTCCAAGAAATGGAATAAACAAGAGTTTTACCTAAGTCAGTTGTTATTATTAGTGTATCACGTAATGTGAAAGAACTGTAATGGGATGGTTGTTTATGCTTGAAGTGTAAAGAAAAGGCATTTATCATTTTCAAGACTTTATTCAAACAATTTAGAGATAATGCAAAACAAGGAGTAAATACAGAACAACAAATAAATAGGTGTCAGGCAGAGTTCCAGCACTTGATGTGATTGCTCCAAACGTAGTCTTTGAATTCTGGCCTGTAAAGCAACAGATGAGCAACATGATTAGATATTTTTATGGAACAGAGCTCGACTGTCCTCAGCATACTGTGAACATACACTTTCAATTGTGAATACTTTATACATTCCTGGACAAGACTGTACAGATGTCCCAGTTTATATTAAATAAAAAAAAGTCATTTATTAAAAATGTCATTTTGTTAAGAAAGAGAATAAATCCTGCAGTCAAGCTGAATGCACGCTAAAGTTTCTGCCTCATGTTTCTACATACAGCTGCAGGGTTTACGAACACACCTCTCCCTGGTACCCAGCAGACCAGGGGGGCAACAATTTTGGGGGCTCGTCCGGGATTAGCGCTTTTCCCTGATGGCAGCTAATCACCTAGAAATGAACCTGAATTTAAAGGTCCCATATTATACTGTTTTTCATCAATTTCACACAGCTGTCAGAGGTCCAACAACACTGTATTCGAAATGTATTGCCCCAAACCCATCCGTGGTCCTGAATTTCCGCTGTCTAAAAGTCAGCTCTACTGAGAGCAGGCTGTTTCTGTGCCTGCACCTTTAATGCTAATGACCTCTGTCTGTCAACACCTGCCCTGCCTGCTACACGCCCCTCTCAGGGAGAGGATGCCGCTTACGCTAGCGGTAGCATGCGCTAATGTTTACGGTGGATGTATCACTATGACTCGCCGAGATGCTGTCGTTCAACTGGTTGTATAAGCTTAATAAGCCAACACTCAGGAATTTGTGTGTTGTTCAAGATTACATGAGAGACTCCCCACTCCCCAACACAACCACCAGGCTCCCATCCCCCACTGACCTGCAACAGGTAACATCTAAAAACAGCTATCGAAAGCTGTGTTTGTCTCCAACACAGTCTCCAAACTCTTGGACACTGTTCGCATTGTCTCTGTCTCCAGTCTGCACGTTTCCAGACTTTTTACTGTGACAACCAAGCTCCCTCGTAATATTATTAAAATTAAACCTGCTTCAAACTCCATTGCATAGTGGACCGAAGCAGAGCTAACTAGTTAGCCAATTTCAAGCTGACTTCACCATACTCGTAGGCAACTGTAAATACTATCAGAACGTGGCGACACTTACCTGTGGCTCGGGTGCAGTTGCTGGGTCCCGTATGGTTGGGACTGATCCTTTTACGAGGGTCAGTGTTGAGGCAAGCCAGCTTTGTACTGACCCTCGTTACTGAAGCAGTCCGATGTGAAGTGGTTAGCACACACAAACAAACTTACAGGAACCGTAGCCGGCACGTTGTCGTTAAAAATGAAACGCAACCACTCTCACTTCTGTTCTTCTGTAGCTGGGACAGAATATAGGCACTTATGGCGATTTTTACAACCAACAACAGAGCAATTTGCGTGTCTAGCTCTGAGCGACGACATTGCAAAACACTGCTATCTTACTGCTGGACACACCGAACTTCACCTCGGGGATGAACGCCCCCCTCTCGGATATCTCCAGGGAGAGGGGGGAGTGTTTTCGTGCAGAGGAGCCCGGCCTATGAAAATCACTCCTTTCGTTAAGTAACGAAAGGAGCTGAATCTGAACAGCCTGTAGGAGCCCCGTTTTACCAGTGGGTGGGCTGCAGAGACCATGCAGGACTCGTTTGCTTTCCTCATTCTGGGAGTTGGTAGGCTCAGGGAGGACCAGTTTATATATGTAGAGACCAGAGAAAATGTTTTTTTCATAATATGGGACCTTTAAGTTCCTGGATCAACGTGCTACATCATTGACTCCTGAGGTGAAAAGATGTCTGCTCTACAAGAACTGCGAAGGGGAATCCAGAGACAGCTCCATCAGCTGATTAGCTCCACCAACGCAGATGTGCTCTACCAGCTGGCAGTCTCCATCAAGGATGACGTAAAGGAAGATCTACCAGGGGACGATGCAACAGAAGTGGAACTCTATGAGGGTCATTCCAGAATTGGAGGACATTTGGGCTTCGGAATTTCCAAAAAATTAACCTTCTATTTGACAATTTTCTGTTACATATTCATCAATAATAGGTATTAAACTATAAAGCTTTATTGGCTCATCTCAGGCATAAAAGGATTTTTTTTTATTACATGTTTCATTTGATATTTGCTAAATCTGGTGCAACCCTGTTACCAACACTCAGGAACCTGAAAAAGTACATAAATGCATTTTTTAAATATAATTCCTTTACCATTAGGTTTAGGAAGTTACATTCTCTCTGAGTAACCATTTGACTTCAGATTTGAGTTGATTTAAATTAATTTAAGCAACTTTAAAAATCTATTGTACCCGACTTTTCAAAAATGGCATGTTTCACTTTACTAATTTCAGCATTTATTTTCAAATATTTGCTATAAGACTTCATGCATATCATTACTTAAGCTGCTTAAAGAACAAAAGGTCAACCCCTTGTGAGCTCAGAATGTCATTTATGATTATTTTTGATTAAAATGATATGGTAACAGGGTTGAAATTAGAGTAACAGGGTTGCATTAAGTAAGATGGTTGAACAGCTATGTTATTTTTATTATAAAAATAAAATACAAATAAATGCTCAAGACCACAGAAATATTATTGGAATAATTGTTATATGTTTATTGAATCATTTTTTATAATTGTATGTCTGCACTATAATTCAAATAACAATAGATAAAACAAATAATTGCCACTTTTCCTCAAAAAACAAAAATCAAGTGCAAAACTCTTTAAACTCTGTGAATGTGCTGTAAACATTGGTTAAGAGGTACAACTGTCATGGTAGAACTTCCCACAGCAAGTCCAAGTCCAAAAGGGAACATGAAAAACAAACATCTAGCTTCTCAACATTAACACTTGGCTGAGAACTTGCCATCTGTTTGAGAACATCAATCTAATAATGTTCAAGTTACTTTTCATGGCTGACCAGAGTATCCCAGATTTCACTTGCAATGGCCACGTGGCGTGGATTAACTTTCTGTGGTGGAGGAATGATGGTCAGCATATCTTCAAAGGGATATCAATGGAGATCATCCCTCAGCGGCCAGAAAAAGTTTTTTTTGCCCACTCTGTGCATGCATTTCACCTGGCAGTGGGTCTCATTCACCTCTTGAATAATCCCTGGGTAGATGAGGCCATCATACAGCAGGGCACACCATTTCCCCACAACCTCTGGAGAGTTCCACTGGTCTTCTTTTGGTGTGCTGTGTGTGGGATCTTCTGTGCAGTCATCTGCAAGATTAAAGCTGAAGCTTTTGTTTTTTTGGCTAATTTGGCAATCACACTCCAGATTCCAAGTTGCAGAACACATGCAGCTGACATTGCATTACATTGCATTTTCCCGGGTGAAAGAGTAATCACCTAGTGAAGTTTCATTGTGGATGGTACCGCTGGAAGGTTAGCTGGCATTTCCTCCACCACATCCTCCACATCTTGCTCCTAAATGTAAAACAATTTCACCTTTGATTTTCCATCATTCAGCCGTGGGGATATCAACTCCTTGGCTGACAAGCCTGTCGGCCGCCCTCTTCAGTGTGCCACCTATGCCATCTGGGGCTCCTTTGCCATGACTGGCTTCAAAGAAATTCCAGGTTCCCCGTGTAAACCCCCTCTTGAAGATTTCACCACGCTGCTTGTATTGTGTGCAGGGCCCGTCGCTAAAGAAATTAATAGTTGTCACATCTGGGAATTTTTCTTGGATTTCTTTTAGGATGGGATCCAGGTGTTGCCATATTGCAGGTGGTCCCTTCAATCTCGATGCTGATATGGTGCAGAAAGAGTTGGGGGCAGATTCTCCCCCCACATAATAAACACCAGTGTGCAAGGTGGCCTGTTGGTGTGACGCACCAAAATGGACAGATTGCACTTCTGTGCTGTGTTTGCAACCATAGTTTTCAGAAAAATCAATATGGACTGCACATTCACTTGCAGGAAGACTTTGCTTCAGGGCCCGTGAAAAGGCATACCGCTGCCTGATGTTGTAAAGATGTCGCCGAAACTTCTGAAGCAAAGTGGCAAATGTTTCCACTAGCTCTTCTTGTGTAGATTCACATTCTTTTTTCAAAGTGATCTTAGAGGTGGCTTCAGAATCATTATGCTTTTTGTCTTCAGTGGCCCACTGATGGTAGGAGACATGTTCAGCAGCTTTGTAGTGGCTTGTGAGTGGATAGGTGTTATTCTTGCACTTGTCACATTCTCCATACATACATTGCTTGCTTGTTGTGTCACACGTGATGGCTTCTGTTAGGCTCTCCAAATTGAACGTATCAATGACTTTAATCTGGTGAAGCTTTTTAGCAATAAAGCTAAGATTTTCATGTTGTTTGCACGATCTGCCAATGTCGACTGCACAACCCAGTAGGGACGAAGTGTGCAAAATGTGGAGTATGACAGACGGCTGTTGGTCTGCTCAGCCAGGAACTTCAAATGGAGGTTCTTCATTGAATCCAGAAGAAGTCTTTTCTGCATTTTCTTACTTCCTTTTGTCACCGTTTCCTTTTTTCCAGTAGTGATCCTGCTCGAATCGTCACGTACAAAGAAAGAGATAACCTTTTCTCTCAGGCTGGCACCAATTCCATTGTGTTTCTTCCTCTTGTAGTAGCAGACATTTTCATTTCCCAAGTTTTTTCCATCTTCTCCTTGAAAATCCAAGTACCTCCTGTGCCAATTTCTGTATCCTGTACTTTTTCAGGATTTTGCTGGTGATTATTCCTGCAATGAGTTGCCTGTGACTCTCTCTCTTGGAATTTTTATACTTTGTACGCATTCCTCAGCTACCGCTGTATGGAACAACAGGGTTTTTCGTAATGATGCATGTGAAGCTTGCCTAAACATTTTGTTGACTTTGGATCTTTGAGATGGATGGGTCTTTTTCAATCGCTGGAGCCGTTTCCTGTATTTTTCTGTTTTCTGTTTAGCTCTTCTCAACTTTTCTTCTAATTCCTGAAGCTTCCTCTGTGATCGTTTTTGGCTAGTCCATCTTCTTCGTCTCCCAATATCCCATTTCCTTGAAGTCCCAGATTGAGAGCTGGAGCTAGATTCTTGCGATTGGGCCCTGAAAGGGATTTCTCGTGTGACTGGAGAATCAGGGCTGATTGGAGGAGTGCTTAAATTTTCAAGTAGCTTTTTCCTTGCTTTGCTCCTCTCATGCGCCTCTTTCCACTTTTTTCACTGGGCACGCCGTCCTCTCTCATTGCACGGTAGCGTCTCTGCTTTTCAGCAGCGCTCATTGGTGGACCATCACGCTGTAATAAAAATAAAAATATATATGTATATTATCTATCTTAATTTAGTGTGTGAATTGTAACTCATGATTTAAATACAGTTTAATTCATGTTGAGTCGGTGAAATTAAGGAAACTATATAGACTTTAAATGCAGTGATATGTTTAAAATATGTAGATTAAACTAAATTAGTTTATATTATGTAAAATATGTAATTGAACCATAAATAATAGTTTGTCAGTTCTGTGTAAACTGAGGAGATGCAACCCTGTTAATGCAGTGCAACCCTGTTTCTCTAATCACAGTAACAGGGTTGCAAGTAACAGGGTTGCAAATATACGCTAATTTTAGCTTTTTCTCACAAATCTATGCTAGCTGTTTAGCTAGCTGTTAGCATTTACCAAGATGACAAACTTACACAAGTAAACAAGTAAAGTTTTTTTTTGAAGTATTGATATTATTCTGGAAATATGCATAACAGGGTTGCGTGAGGTAGAGTGAGACATTCAAGCAAGGCTGACAATGTTATAAAAATATGAAAAATATAAGAGAGGACATACCTTTGCTCTACCCATGCTGTTGGGAAACTGTTTGATGATGTCACTTCCAGTCTATCATGTGGCTAACCCTTTTCTTCTTCTTTTACCATGCTAAAAAGTTTAAGGTAACAGGGTTGCATGCAAGTTGTGGGACACGGGTTTCTTGCATAATAATACTTATTTAAAACATTATGTTTTATTAAAAAGATGTTTCCCCATCTACAAGAGACATCTATGAACAAAACAATACAAAAGAAAGTAAATTTAAATGTCATTTTGACAGTTTTTATTGGAGTTCAATTTGGTCACCAAGGGTGTGGGACAAGAGAAAAATAGCATATTAGGGGGTACTCCAGACTTATTTGGTATTTTAAAAAATATTTTCAAATTATTTTTTCTCCCGGTTTATTTAGAGTTGGTCCCTGGACAAGTAAAAGTTACACAACAACTGCATGATTTTGTATTTTGTAAATTTATTATTTGAAATTTCATGGGTGGGACGTAAAAGGTCCTCCAATTTTGGAATGGCCCATGACTTCATCGTGGACTTTTTGAAAAGTGATGAGTTGTCAAGTCAAGAGGACCAAAGCATGACCCGCCTGCTAGTCTTCAACGATCTCATCGCAGAACTACAAAAACCTCCAGCAGCTACAGAAGAGCAATGTGAGTTAGTGGCAGAGACTGAATCACCAGTTAAGGTCAAAGTAGACAGATCACTAGTTGTAACCAGTCAGGTGACAGATGTGATAAGGTTGACAGATTTTGACTGCTTTACTGCCTCATAGAGAATTCAGGATACACAGTGGACAGATTTCTGACTCAGATTCTGATGTTAGCTATAGCTCACTGTGTAGGCAGATTGATGAAGGGCTAGCTGAGAATTTCACAGAGGCAGAAGTAAACCCCACTGTCCTTAAGATAATCAAGCCTGGTACTTTTAAAGTCATGCTGATGACCAAAGATGGGTTAACTGTAGCTGAGCTTAAACGTTTCCTCAGAGCACACTTACGAGTCAAGAGTAGCAAAGAGCTATTTCAGGAGCTGAGCAATGCAAAACAACAGGACAGAGAAAGCCCACAACAGTTTATGTATAGGTTAATGGGGCTTAAACAGAGAGTACTGTTTGCTTCCCAGCAAGGTAGCTCAGAGTTTCAGTATGATCAAACTTGTCCATGGCATATTCCTTCACTCGTTGTATCAGGGGATAAATGAGAAATATGCACACGTTAGGCGAGACCATAAAACTCTCATTACCAACAAAAGTTTAACTGATGATTTTATCTTAGAGATAATGACAAAGTCAGTTAGTGAAGAGGTTGAGAGACAGGCCCAGCCACACAAAACCAAAACAGTCAAAGTCAATGCCACTCAACAAAGTGAGAAACAACACACAGTCCAGCCCCAAGCTGAAGTTCAAGCCACAGTTCTTCAAACTCAAGCTGAGGTCCAAGCGAACCACACTGCTATACATGAACTGACAGCAAATGTCTCAGCCTTAGCAAAGACTATTGAGAAGGCTCTCACCCCTCCCTCCAGTACTCCAGAGCTGTCTAATGGTGTGCCAACTGACATGTTACTAGATAGTGGAGCCCAGGTTACCATAATAGAAAAGTCCTGGTTAGGAAGAAAGATGCCAAAATCCAGTCACTCAAAGACCTTTTGCCAGATGATCCACTCAGAGTCACAGCAGCTAATGGGACAGATGTTCCTTTTGAGGGATGGACTGAAATATTAGTGGAAATCAAAAGTGCAGAACATGGCCAAGTAGCCATTAATGTACCCATGCTAGTGAGTCAGAGCTGTGTTAGTGGTCTTTTGCTAGGGTTTAATGTGATAGAGTAAATCATCCTAGAGAGTCTTGAGAAGCCAGGGAGTGTGAGTCTAAGTGATTTGCTAGCTGAAGCATTAAAGCTTCATCGAGCTACAGCTGCAACCATTGTCTCTGTAATCAGTGATACTCCAACCCAAGAAAAGCCTGTAAATGACACCATCAGAGTAGGAAAGAGAGGTCTCACAGTCCCAAGTGGCCAAATATGTGAGGTGAAGTGTCATGTCAGGTCATGGCCAAAGGGAGGAACAATGCTATTTGAACCTAACTTGGAATGAAAGTGTCCTACAAGAGGGGCTAGAACTGTTTCCTGCATTAGTTGATGTGCCCCTGGTGTCTCCAAAGCTGTAAAAATCCCAGTCTGCAACTCCTCCAAGCATGACATCTTCCTGTCTGCAAGAACAGTCCTAGGATGTATGGAAGAAATCATGGACATTAGGCCAATAAATCTCAGTTCATTTTCACAGCAGTCAGCAAAGTCAAACAGTGACACCTACCTGTGCACCATGCAGGTGAGCCCAAACAGTGACACCGGCAAGAGAATGCACAACTCAACAGTCTCTCACACAAGAAAAGTGGCATCCTAGTGGACTTTAGAGGGCTGAATCAAAAGACTCTTCCCGATCGTCATCCACTGCCACGAATCCAAGACCTGCTTGACAGGTTCTCTATACAGGATCAAGGCAGCGCCTACCACCAAGGGTTCGTGAGCGAGGAATCCAGACACCTCACAGCCTTCAGTACACCGTGGGGGTTATATGAATGGATACGGATTCCATTCGGTTTGACGAATGCATCTGCAGCTTTCTAGAGTTGCAATGACACTGTTAGATTTGATGTACACTTAGTAGATTATGAAATTCTTGTTTCAGGTATGAACTGCTCCAGCTTCTACTACCTTGAAGAAATGACCAGGAGAACTGGAAGCTCCTGCTTTATCAGTCATTGGGCCGAGTGATAGTGACAAGTACTCTAAGTCTAAAGTGGCTGAAGATCTCAGTTATTTGTACTTTGCAAATCACGTGTCCTCTGAAAACCATGTGACTGTCTGACGAACACATTTTTTCTCTGCAGTCCATTTTTTCCCGCTATGTGACAGTATAACATTGTTAGTTTTGTACACAACTGTTCCTTACTTTCTTCTTAAAAGATGGCAGATGACACTGTGATGTACTGTATGTTTTATGAGTACTGACATCATCTGAGTGAAATAATGAATAAATCCTGGCCTGTAATCCTGTAAAATTGATTGCAAGATGTATTTTAGCCACCTAAAAAATAGGGTTACACTATGTTTTTGAACATTTTTGGTGCTTTACATTGCTGTCATACAGCCACTGAAAGTCCGACCCAAACAGTTGACCTGTGGAGTAATATGGTTGAGGGAATGTAGTCAGACAGGAAAGGGTTGTCTGACCGCAATGTAAAGCACCAAAAATATTCAAAATATAGCGTACACTTCGGCATGCCTTCTTTAAGGTGGCTAAAATACGTCTTGCCGTTGATACCATTGAGCAGTACAGTCACATCAAAAGATCTGCACTATCACTTTCAGATGGGTAATGTTTTCCTTGAACTTTCTGGCAGTACGTTTGTTTTACCAAGATATTGATACCTAAGTCCAGTATTATGTGAATGTGACGTACACCAGTTTCAAATATATTATCAATATTTTGCCAATATGATTAGTGTCAAAGCAGAGTTTAAGCGACTCACACAGGCCTAGTAAATATGCCTTAATTATGGGAAACCAGAGCTTAATTTGTGCCAGATCCTGCCGGGACAGGATCTGGGACCTCTCAGATTTGGACCAGCACCTATTTGATAGGATCCAACAACTCCATTGTCACAATCAAATAAATGTTGTGTAATATTTAATGTAATCTATTCTGTCCTTTTATTTCCCACTGAAGTTTCTCAAAAATTGCTTGCATGTCTATTTTCCAGGCATTTTAATTTGATTTTAAAAAGAGATAGAGGGAGCAGTCATGTCACACATTGATGCCTGATGGGTAATTAAAGCTGTGAGTTTTGTGCACGAAACATGAGCTGAGCTGGCATATGGTTTATGCTTTTTAGTGTCTAAATATTTTGGCATATGATCACTGCAAACCTCACAAATAAGTGGCTGTTCTTAAGATGTGTTTGCATAGATGTGAGTGCAGCGCTGTCTGCAGTGCTGAAATGGATCCGAGGAGATCAATCAGACGGACAGACAGACAGAACATGTCACCTAGTTTCTTAGCCTGCTGCTTTTTGTAATTGTTTGTAGATCTTTCGGACCTAATTCCAATTCCCCCTATTGTAGCCGTCCATAAACAGAGGGGAGACGAGTCGACAGGGAGGTGAAGGGACAGTCAAAGAGAGAGAGAGGAAAAGAAGGGGAAGGGCGCTTGCAAACAGTGACATTAATCAGCTGTTACTACTAACACCCTGTGTTCCAGATCTATTAATTTACAAATTAAACACTGAATGAAATGCAAAGTAAAAACAACAGGACACCTTACTTTAAAAAGAAAAGTTGTATACTGACATTATTTTTTCCCCATTCATTTCAGTGACAAAGGCAGTGAGACATTTGCTTCCTGGTGTACATTGATTCTGTGCAGGGCTCAATTGTTATTGACCAGCAAAATATCAATAATCACCAATGTCCAGCCTATTTAGAGGGCTAGACTGACCTGTCCCTCAGTTACATGGAGAAATAATTTCTAGCTTTAAGTTATTCATAGAGGATTTTTACTGTAGATTCAAACACAGAGACAGAACTATATTTTCTGACTGGCCCACAGGTAAGTTACATTTTGGATGTTGAACTTTACCAAGCAGTAATATATTACTGTCTGTGGGTTTAGAGAAAATTATAGTTTGTAATTTGCCAGTCCTCTTGGATAAAGTGATCAAAGACATTTTCCATATGGATCAGATAGGCTACATAATGTTTATGATGCAAGTAAAATGATGTTAAAAGGATGATGATAAGTATGTCTGAGCACATCAACACATGAGTGCATGACTATACATGACAATATTGATGAACGGTTGTTGCATATGTAGCGGCGACAGTCTGCAAATCGCGACTACACCGCATTGTGTTTTGGTTCACAATCGGATGCTGGACACTGGCACATCATGTTGAACTCAGGTTTATTGCTGTTTGAATCCAGAGAGAGCAAAATGCTGTCACATGGGTTCTATCTTTACAACAACATACCTCTTGCAGTCAAGCTCAGTGCAGACTGACATAAACTTGATGATAACTCAAAACATGTCAATAAAATAAAAAACAATAAAATATATAAACAAATCTCATATATAACTCTGTGTCTCTAATTACATGACATTCAATTATATGAATATGCCTCTAAAGGGTTCGCCTATTAACACCCTGTGGTGTGTGGTTGTCAAAGATTGACTTAAAAAAAATACGTATTCCACAAAAAAAGCTACAAGCACCCATGGCAGTCATGAGTAACATACTACACGACAATCACGTAATACGATACATCCAAGATTAATAACACATTTACTGAACATAGTAATGGGAGTGCAGCACACTGTTTACACATAACTGTTAAAATCCAGAGTGAGCAAAAAGCTGTCACATGGGTTCTGTCTTCACAACAACATGCCTAACATGAGAAAAGAAGAGTGTTTAGCTAGCTCTATTAAAACTCACTTTACGAGCAAAATATACAACAGAAAAATATGTTTCATCTTTCATCTTCCCTAATGGTATTAAGAATAACTGCTATATGCACTTAAATCAGCATTAGAACTTTGAAATTTAATTTTATGGATGAGCTGCCTTAAATACATACAGTACATATCGCAGTCGAGCTCAGTGCAGACTGGGCAAGAGACCGGAAATTACGCAGTACAGCCACAAGCAGTCTGTAGAGGGCGTAATAACACAACTAATACAGCACTCCCAATGCCAACAACAGTGAACTTGCCAACAGCAGTGCAAGTGATTTTAGTGAAATTAGCACATATTATATTCAAACACGTATCAAAACAAAAATTACAAAAAGGATATTGTCTATCATTTCTTCTATCTGTTACACATAATTTTCATTATATATCTAATACTATGGACATATCAAAGGAAAAATAGTACAATCTAATCATGGATATGTTTAAAACAAAGCAAAACAGGACTGATCTTGGTTTATCTTCATAATTTGTGTTCATGAGACTGATATAAGGAGATGAACATAGTACAATGCAGACTTTATAGAATCAATCTATCTTTAAACTCAATAAGCAATCTTTGGCATTAGTTGTGGTGGTAAAGAGAGCTGAAAATTCACATTCTTATCTTTTTGCACCTCTTTTCAGATCCCATTGATAAACCAGACTGCCCTATCATTTCCTCTAATGGCTCCTTGACTGAACCAGCGGCATATTTTATGGATTGCTTCCTAAAGCAATTGGTGCACAGTCTAGCCTGTTATTTGCTGAAACACAGGAATGTCATAACTGATAAATAATCTGGCTTCTCTGTGTACTAAAAGCCCACAAAGCATTCTATATATGGGTCATGTGAAGGCTGCATCGAAATACTTGATCTTCGGATCAGAACCATCACCTCCTCACCACATGGTTAGTGTATTTGATTTGGACCTTACTTACATCTTCGTTGGAGGAACATTTCTAACTCCAGATCCAAGGCAGTGTGGTTGCATTTGTTGTAGTTAGTTAGTTGGACTGTTGGAGAAAGTGTAATGTCAATAATGCTTTTTAGATTTGTAGGTACATCAATGACATTTTCTCATGTTTAATGGGAACATAGACCAGCCTGCTTTCTTATGTTATATCAGAATCAGGTAAATGACAGTAAAACAGAACTGTAGTACTGTATTTGAGATTAAAATAAGAGCAATAATTTTCTCTGAAATCTTTCATAGTTATACAGTCATGGTCAAAAGTTTACATACACTTGTAAAGAGCATGTATATCATGGCAGTCTTGAGTTCCAATGATTTCTAATCAACAGGACTAGTAACTTGTTGGGACCCACAGATGAAGTTGTTCATTGAGGATTTCAAAATGGACTCTGAACTGACTGAACTCAGTCCCCCAGAATTCCCCAGTCTTCACACCTAGGTGCAAAGACTGCCAAGAGACCCAGCTTTGAGCTACTATTGGTCAGGGTGACAGACCCCCCCCCCCACTGACAAGACAGTCAAAACTCCAGCTCCTTCATTTGTTCTGACTCTTCTCCACCTCTTTCCCCACAGGGTTGCCTTAACTCTGCCTGCATATCACACCCACATGTGATATCAGCCATCTTGTTTGTAGTCTTCCTTTGTCCATGCCATGCGGCGTGGCACTTTGAACCCTAGCCACCATTTTGCTTTTGTTCTTCCAGACACACACACACACACACACACACACACACACACACACACACACACCTGTATATAGTACATGTTAGTTAGATTGTGTGTTTTCATTTTGTGTTAAATAAAAGACTTTTGAACCTTCATGCTGTCTATTTAATATTGTACAAGAGTTGTATTGTACTCTTGTATTGTTGCCAACCTCTACTCTGTCAAGGACTCCACAATCCTCTGACCATTACTAGCTGTTATGGTAATTTTGGTTGTAGTTATTAAGTTAATTATTAATCAGAGCTACAAACTGACAGCTGAGCACCTTTTTATGAAACTGATTTGGTGAATTGGCTATCTTTTCCCTTTTTCAAGGGTGGTGCCCCAAGGTGATTTAGTGATTTCTAGAATTATTTATCATAATTAATCATTATCCCTGATAATCATGAATTATTATGAATAGCCAAATTTAACCCAAAATTTCCTATTACTGTTGCATGAAGCACGACAAACTGTTTCCAATATTTTGAGATACTGCATTTTTGATTTTGATATATATGTATATATATATATATATGTATATGTATATATGTATGTATGTATATGTATATACATATATATAAAAATAAATATATATATGTATATAACAAAACCACAATGTGTAGTGCGTAGCGGCTTCATTGCTGAACTGCTGCAGCTCACTCGTTTGTGTGTGTCCACACAGGCTGCAGCGCGGCTCCTGCTTGCCCTGTTTGTTAACATGGAGTTTGCCTTTGATAGTTATCAATAAATGAAAGAGCAAGAAAGTAGGAGGGAGAAAGAGAGGGAATGAAGGACAGGAAAGTGCACAAAAGGAAAAAAAATGCCTTTTAGCTCCTGTGTGTAGTCTCTTGATGACTGGGACATATTCTACAGATGGACATTAAAACTGCGTTGCTGAGCTGCTGCAGCTCACTCACATATTTTAGCCTAAAAAATTCCAGAAGAAGAGCAGGATCATCAATATGATGTTTGTACTATCCTATTATTTTATATCACTTCAAGACTTCAAGACTTCAAGACACTTTATTGTCATTTCTTACAAATGTATGTTCATACATAGGCTGAAAGGTAAATACTGTTTCTCACCAGCTTCTAGTAGTGCTATACTAAAAACAATAAATAATTAAAACAAGTTAAAATCTGGTGAGGTGTCTTGGAAAAGGTGCCTCGGACTGTAGTTGAACCAGACCTGCTTCTCCCATAAAAAAACAGGATTAAATGCTGTGCATTTGGTGAGAAGGTGTGAGGAGATTTTTACATCTGAACACAGAGGCAAAATTACAGATATACACCCAACACTGGATCTAATGGATGGCCATCACCTCATCTAAGACACCCAACAATAGTCTGCAGTGTCACAGCTACAGGGAATAAGAACTGAGAAGCTTCACACTTGCGATACAGCTACCCTCTGACTAACTGACTGAACCCCATTAGCCAGTTACTGCTATACACACACACACACACACACACTCACACACACACACACACACACACACATACACACACACATAAGCACCCTGTGGGGGGGACTGAGAGATTATATCCTCTACCAACCACCCACATCAGTACTGACCTCTACAGAGTCCCCGAGGGAGCTTTCTGCCACGTTTGTCATTGATCTCCCAACACACACACCATGGGTTTGATTGCAGGTTAGGGGAGGGGATTCATAATCAATAGAGTACAGTTATCTGCAGCACACTGATATCAGAGGTAATTATGTGTTAGGTTCACCAGCGTTGGCTTTTAATTGTTTCAAGGTTTAGAAAGTTGCTGTGAAATCCAAGTCTGGGATGTTTTTCCACAGTTTAAAGTATTGTAGTCTGAAACAGTGTTAGTGTTTTAGGTCTAATCAGGAGGCCAGGCATCCAAGCTCAGATGTCTACATAATTGTGAAGACCTCTGTGCTGTGTGCTGCTATGAGTCTATAGAGTTTTCATCAAAAGTAACAGCACAAGACACTTGGGGGGTGTTGTCAACTGTTTTGTAGCCACATTTTGCAGTGGAAATCAATGCTCAAGCCAATGCCTTTTGCTATGTTTCCTTCTGTACCATTTACTACAAACACATTTCTGCACTATTGAGATAAGTTGACAGTCTTTGATTAGATAATAGATTTATTGATGATTTGTTTTTTGTGGTGGCCTTTTTTGTGGTTTCTCTGTGCTTGTGTGTTTGCAGAGGTGCTCTGGAGAAGCTGGGCATGGTTTCCTGATTGGCATGCTGACTCTCTCACACACCTACAGCACATTTGGTTCAGTCAGTTCCAGTTTAAAGAACAACTGAAACCATGTTTGCCATAATATCTATCCAGCTTCAACCATCCCACAATAGCCCTTTTTTTCAGTGAAATACAGCTTAATCTACTTCACAGTGCAAAAAGACGCTTCTCTAGCTTAGAAACGCTCAACATTATAATTATAGTGACGCAAGATAGCGGCGCGCACGGATCGCAAAGCCCTGTGTCTCTCCAGATTTTGCGAATTAGTGGTTATCTGCTTGTTTGTTTCAAGTCTTTTCGCTAAACACAGTTTAACGTACATATCATACAGCCGACAGGAACTTTTGAACATTGGTTCCTACAATTCCGACAACTTTATCGGCGAACTCCCAAAGATTGCCAAAACAGCGGGACCAGCTAGCTCCGCTCTACCGACCGGAAATAACCACAGACGGCGTCGACATCGTAAACAAAGATGGGGGAAGCGAGAAGGGCTTAAAGCTAGGCTAAAGCTAACTACTCATCGGCTCTCTCTACCAAGCCTTTTCCTCGCCAATGTGCGGTCTCTGGCGAACAAAATGGATGATCTGCGGCTGCGGATCACCACCCACAAATGGACTATGGACTGCAACATCATGATTTTCACTGAAACCTGGCTCAACAGCGACGTACCGGACAGCGCTATCGAGCTAACGGGGTGCTACATCCTCCGAGCAGACAGTACAGCTGTTGACTCCGGTAAGACCAGAGGTGGAGGTCTGTGCATTTATGTTAACAAAACTTGGTGCACGGACATTACCATCATCGGGAGTCACTGCTCAGCTAACCTAGAGTATATCATGGTTAAGTGTAGACCTTTCTATCTGCCCAGAGAGTTTACATCTACTGTTGTGACTGCAGCTTATATACCACTGGCGCTAATGCTAAGATTGCAATGAAAGCATATTGCTACTAGCAAACAACATACTCTCCATCCTGAGGCAGCCTTTATTGTTGTGGGTGACTTCAATCACTCCAACTTGAAGACTGTACTACCCAAATTTCATCAGCATGTCTCCTGCCCCACCAGATGAGACAAGACATTGGACTATGTCTACACAAACATGGCTGATGCCTACAAAGCTGTCCCTCTCCCCCACCTAGGTCAATCTGGCCACCTCTCACTGTTCCTACTGCCTAAATACTCACCACTCATCAGACGTGTTAAACCCACAGTGAGGACAGTCAAAGTTTGGCCGGAGGGAGCAGACTCTGCACTTCAGCAGTGTTTTGAAAACACTGACTGGAATATGTTTGCCACTCAGGCCACCCTCGACTCCCACACGGACATTGACTTATATGCCTTCTCCGTTCTGGACTGTATCAACTCCAACATCAACAGTGTTACCACCCTCAAACGGATCACCACATTCCCTAATCAGAAGCCATGGATGAACAGAGAGATCTGACTCCTGCTGAAAGCACGTGACACCGCGTTCAGATCAGGTGATGCTCGGGCCTATAGCTCATCCAGGGCCAACCTGAAGAAGAGCATCAAAAAGGCCAAGCATAGCCACAAGCTAAGGATCGAGGAGCACTTCAAGTACAACTCTGACCACTGACGCATGTGGCAAGGCATCCAGGCCATCACAGGCTGCAAACCCACCAACACCTCCACTCCATCCATTGACGCCTCCTTACCTAATGAGCTTAACCACTTCTATGGCCACTTTGACAGGGACAACAAGGAGATGGCCATCAAGGCTGTGCTCCCTGCAGACCACCAGCCCCTCACACTCTCTTCCACCAATGTGCGTGCGGCACTGGGCAGAGTTAATGCACGGAAGGCTGCTGGTCCTGATGGTGTCGCCGGACGCGTCCTCAGGGCCTGTGCTGTGCAGCTGACTGAGGTCTGGACTGACATATTCAACCTGTCACTAGCCCAAGCAGCTGTCCCTGCGTGCTTCAAAACCACCTCCATCGTGCCAGTGCCAAAACACTCCACTGCAGCGAGCCTTAATGACTTCCACCCAGTTGCACTCACCCCCATCATCACAAAGTGCTTTGAGAGGCTGGTCCTGGCTCACCTCAAAACCCCTTCCAATTTGCCTACCGCCAGAACAGGAGTACGGAAGATGCCATCGCCATGGCGCTTCACTCCGCCCTCTCCCACCTATGCAACTGTAACACCTATGTGAGAATGCTGTTCATCTACTTCAGTTCAGCATTCAATGCCATCATCCCCTCCAAACTGATCACCAAACTCAGTGACCTGGGCATCAATACCTCCCTCTGCAATGGGACTCTGGACTTCCTAACCAACAGACCACAGTCTGTTAGGTTAGATAACCACAGCTCCTCAACCCTCACCCTGAGCACTGGATGTGTGCTGAGCCCCCTTCTTTACTCCCTCTTCACCTACGACTGCACACCTGCACATTGTTCAAACACCATTGTTAAGTTTGCAGATGACACAACAGTGATTGGTCTCATCAGCAACAACGGTGAGTCGGCCTACAGGGAGGAGGTCCAGCACCTAACAGCATGGTGCAACAACAACAACTTGGCTCTCAACACCAAGAAGGCCAAAGAGCTCATTGTGGACTACAGAAAGTCAAATGATGGCACACACACCCCCATCCATATCGACGGGACGGAGGTTGAGCGTGTCACCAGTTTCAAGTTTCTGGGTGTCCACATCTCTGAGGACCTCTCTTGGACCCTCAACACCTCCACCCTGATCAATAAGGCTCACCAGCGTCTCTTCTTCCTGAGGAGACTAAAGAAGGTCCATCTGTCTCCTCAGATTCTGGTGAACTTGTACCGCTACACCATCGAGAGCATCCTTACCAACTGTGTCACAGTATGGTATGGCAACTGCTCTGTCTCTGACCGGAAAGCACTGCAGAGGATAGTGAAAACTACCCAAGGCATCACCGGTTCCTCACTCCCCTCCATCGAGGCTCTCCAGAGCAAACGATGTCTGCAAAAGGCGCACAGCATCGTCAAGGACTGTTCCCACCCCAACCACAGACTGTTCACCCTCCTCCCTTCCGGGAGGTGCTACAGGTCTCTCCACACCCGGACTAGTGGGTTCACCCCACCCGGACACTGCACTACTCTTGACTATTCTATACTTCATCTAAACCCCACCTTTAGTACTGCTACAACACTTATGTACTGTACATAACACTTATATACTGTACAAACTATCTTCCTTTAGTACTGCCAGTAATATTTATACACTGTACATACTGTACCTAGTCCTACTACAATCTATTTATTCATATACTGTACATATTGTAATATCTGTCTTTGCTGCACTATTTATACTGTACATACTTTGCACTTTACTGCTTTTTGCACTTCTGGTTAGACGCTAACTGCATTTCGTTGTCTCTGTACCTGTACTGTGCACAATGACATTAAACTTGAATCTAATCTAATCTAATTTAAAAAATTGCCATAAGCGAGTTTTGAACAAAAATGAATTAGAACAACTGAAACCATATTTGCCATAATATTTATCCAGCTTCAACCATTCCATGATAGGAAACTTAGTTGAAAAACCTTTGTTCAGTGAAATACAGCTTAATCTACTTCACTATGCAAAAAGACGCTTATTTCACTGAGAAAAGCTCAAAATTGCCATAAGCGAGTTTTGACCAAAAATTAATTAAGAACCCTGGACTTCACCTTGCTCGCTGCCAGATTATTTCGTCAACCAGACGTGGTGCATGGTCCTCCTGTAGCACTCGTATTTCTTGAGCCTCTCTTGTTTCTAGTGTTTTTTTGGAAAGAATACTATTTTTGTCCTCTCTTCCTCCCTGCCAGAAGACCTTCTCTGGAACCGGCTCTTGCCACACAGTGACCCCGCCTCCAGTACCTCTGCCACCAGCATCCTCAAACCTCTGAGCTTCTGTGTTCACTCACTCAAGCCCTCCACCTGCGCCACTGTGAGTCTTTCCCTCTACACCAGTGGAGTCATTCTCGGAGCCTCATCCTGCCTTCATCGTTACACCTTCCACCAAGCGAACCATTAAACCTTCGTCAGTCTTGGTATCCGCTTCTGGGTCCTGTTAACATCTGCTGCCGAGCATAACATTTACATTTTTCACATTTCTTTGCTGTCAGACAAGGTGCATCAATCGTGTCAATTTACAAAATTAGGTTATCAGATGGCTTGGTAGACCTATCCGAACACTTGGCTTGGTGTGCGAATGCAGTTGAACCTGGCTCAATGTGCTGCAGTTGCCAATGAATAATAATAATAATATACACAAAAACTCAAAATGACTTATTACAAGTAAAAGAAATAAAAGTGATAAAACAGGCAAAATCACAGAAAAGGAGGAGAGGGAGAAGAAAGAAAATAAAAAAATAAATAAAAATAGATAATTAAAAAAGTAAATGCAAATATAGAAATAAATAAAATAATAAAAACGATAAAGGATGATTAAAAGATTAGAAGACAACATCACATCAAAGGAATTAAGAACAGATTAAAAAATTATGAGCAGTAAAAGGAATAAGGTGCAATATATCACAGATAAAAAAGTAGTAAAGGACAGTAAGAAATAAGGAAAAAAGACATCACAAGGGAGGAATTAAAAACAATAAATAAATAGAGCAGTTAAAGGAACAAAATATTCTGTATTCTATACACATATATATATATATATATATATATATATATACATATATAAACTATGTACTGTAAAATAACACTGTGACCTGAGCCACACTGTCGTCTCCATTAACAAAGGTATTTTGTGTTCCTGAAATACCAGCATGTTTAAATGGGCCTGCATTTAGCTAGTGCTGCAGTAAGGTGCAGTAAATATTGTCATGTCAGTGCCCTGACCAGAATTCATGATCAGCATGTAAACATTCATAATATAAATGCAACACCTGTTAATTAATTTACAGACTTTAACCTGTGTGGCTGTGCACATAACAAACAGACACACACAGGCCCACACACACACACACACACACACACACACACACACACAAATGTCTTTAGTGCCTCCATTAAGACTAATGATGGTCCAAGCAGCTATCATGTGTAACCTCTATAGCCACTTGCCTGCAATTAAGATTTATGGCACGCTGCAGGAGTTAATAGACATTAAATATCTAATGTGTGTGACTTATATATTACCCAGTGTCATGGTGTGATCTGTGTTTTTTCCTGTCACCCTTTAAGCCTTCCTTTTCGCAGGGTCTGTTTAGTGTGTGTGGTTGTATGGCAGGGGCGCGGCTTCACCGGCAGGCAGCACCAGGTGTTCCTCATCATCTTCATTACCTGGCTGTATAAGAACCCCGGCTTCCCTCCTATCCTCGCCAGAGTATCAGTCTTCATACGCGGTATCACTTCTGTCTCGGCCACTCCTGTGTGTATCGCCTCTCGTGTCAACCAGCTTGTAAGCTAACCCTTTTTGTATTTTTGCCTGTCTCCAGATCCGGGGGTGTGTTTCCCGGTGACTGCCTGCCTGCCTGCCTGTCCACTTTTCGCCTGCCGGCTTCCACGCCTGCCGTTGTGTTTTGTTCGGGATCAGGATATCCCTCAGTTCGTGAAGTGGCTCTCACGTGCTCGCCTTTTGTTTCCCTTTTTTGAGCCAATAAACTTGTATTGTTATTTTTGCAACCCTGAGTCAGTGTCTGCTTCTGGGTCCAACTCAGTATTCTGGTGAAACCGTAACAGAATACTCTGGCCAGTCATGGATTCAGCGGACACTGATCCGAAGCCACAAATGGAGGCTCTTCGTCAAGCTGTTTCCACTCAGGGGATCCTGCTCGGACAACATGCCAGCGCTCTGCATGGGATAATGGGAACTCTGCAGGATCTCACCGCCAGCCTTACTCGCTTCGAGGAGCAACGCCAACCTGCTCCGCCTTTGGTTCTTCCTCCCGCGCCCGCTCCCCTGCATCCTCATTACCAACCCAGAGAGCCTTTTGTGCCCGCTCCGGAACGGTATGAGGGAAAGTTGGGGGAGTGTAGTTCATTTTTATTTCAGTGTTCATTAGTGTTTGAGCAACAGCCAGCTACGTATGCTAGCGACAGGACTAGGATAGCCTATGTGCTAAGTCTGCTAACGGGAGGAGCTAGAGCGTGGGGGGCAGCTTTTTGGAATAACTCTGCTAATGCTCATGCTACCTATGACCAGTTCACCACTGAACTTAAGACGGTGTTTGACCATCCTGTTAGTAGTAGGGACGTGAGTAACCGTCTGCTCAGTCTAAGTCAGGGGCAGCTCAGTACGGCAGAGTATTCAGTGGAGTTCAGGACTATGGCTATGGAGCTAGGCTGGGATGACAGGGCTCTGCAGGGCATCTTCTTTAAGGGTCTAAACGATGTTGTTAAAGATAACCTGGTGGGGAGAGCTGAAGTGGAGTCACTTCAGGAGTTGATTTCTTTGGCCATTAAAATTGACAACAGGCTCAGAGATAGACGCAGGGAGAGACCTAGGCCTCAACCCCTGCGACCCATCCCCCAGCAGCTCCGCCCGGAGCTCCAGAGACATTCAGGGACTATTGGAAATCCGAGTGCTCCTCAAGTCTCGGCTTCAACCGACAGGGTGGAACCCATGCAGCTGGGCAGACAGCGGCTCTCTTTGGCAGAGAGGAACAGACGTTTTCGAGAACATCTATGCCTCTACTGCGGAGAGGCCGGACATCAACTCTCCACCTGCCAGCTGCGGTTAAACGCCGAGGCTCATCAGTCACAGACGGGGTTCTGGTGAGTCGTACTATGATGCCTGCTATGCCCCGAAATCGTGTCAATATTGAGGCTAGTATTCTTATTAATGGTAAGTCACTTTCTTTGTTGGCCTTAGTTGACTCTGGTTCAGATTCCAACATCATAGATCTCGAATTGGTAAGACAGGCTAAATTACCAGTGTCCCAGCTAGCTACCCCTTTGGCTGTGACCGCTTTGAACGGCGACATATTAGCCCATATAGCCAGCCAGACAGAGGACTTACCATTACTGGTGGCAGGTAACCACCGGGAGCGGGTGTCATTTCACGTCATGCCTTCCGCTAATGCGCCTCTTGTTTTGGGTCTTCCGTGGTTACAAAAACACAACCCAGTGATAGATTGGGCAGCAGGTAAAATTACTAGCTGGAGTCCCTTTTGTCACTCCATTTGTTTAACCTCCGCTCAAGTGTGCAATAACAGTGTGTCTAGCTCGGCTCCACCAGAACCTCCGGATCTCACCTCAGTGCCTCCTGTGTACCATGACCTAGCGGAGGTGTTCAGCAAGGAGAGGGCCCTCTCCCTTCCCCCACATCGGCCATACGACTGCGCCATAGACCTGCTGCCAGGCGCACCATTACCCTCCAGCCGCCTGTACAGTCTCTCCGCTCCGGAGAGGGAGTCCATGGAGAAATACATCAATGAGTCTCTCAACTCAGGTATTATCCGTTCATCATCATCTCCCCTGGGGGCAGGGTTTTTCTTTGTAAAGAAGAAGGATAAGACATTGAGACCATGCATTGACTTTCGTGGGTTAAATAATATAACCGTCAAAAACAAGTACCCTTTGCCACTCATTAACTCTGCTTTTGAACCACTACACGGAGCTACCATCTTCACCAAGCTTGATCTGAGAAGTGTATACCACCTTGTCCGGATTAGGGAGGGAGACGAGTGGAAGACCGCCTTCAACACTCCACTAGGACACTTCGAATACCTGGTAATGCCATTTGGACTCACCAACGCACCAGCCATATTTCAAGCTCTGGTAAATGACATTCTCCGCGACATGCTCAACAGGTCAGTTTTTGTGTACATTGATGACATTTTAATTTTCTCCCGGACCTTGGACGAGCATGTCACCCATGTTCGTCAGGTGTTACAGAGACTCTACGACAACAAGTTGTTTGTTAAGGCCGAGAAATGTGAGTTTCATTCATCCTCTGTGACATTTCTTGGTTACATCCTGGAGAGCGGACAGGTGAGGACCGATCCGGCTAAGGTACAGGCCGTGGTAGAGTGGGAGACACCGGCGACACGGAAGCAACTACAACGCTTCCTGGGCTTCGCTAATTTCTACAGGCGGTTTGTTCGCAACTACAGTCAGGTTGCCTCGCCGTTAACTCGTCTCACCTCTCCGTCTGTGCCTTTTGTTTGGTCCCCAGATGCTCAAGCTGCCTTTCAGGAACTTAAAGAGCGGTTTTCCTCAGCACCCATCTTGGTTCAACCTGATCCAGCGCTGCAGTTCATTGTAGAGGTGGACGCCTCCGATATAGGCGTGGGAGCCGTCCTGTCCCAACGGTCACCAGGTGATGATAGGGTTCACCCATATGCTTTCTTTTCTCGCAAACTCTCTTCTGCAGAGCGGAATTACGACGTGGGGAACCGGGAGCTGCTCGCAGTCAAAATGGCCCTTGAGGAGTGGAGACACTGGCTGGAGGGAGCTGAGAGACCATTTGTGGTATGGACTGATCATAAGAACCTGTCCTACATTCAGACTGCTAAAAGGTTAAACTCTCGTCAGGCCCGATGGGCATTGTTTTTTGGCAGATTCAACTTCTCTCTCACCTATCGCCCTGGCAGCAAGAATGTCAAACCAGACGCTCTCTCTCGGATGTTTGTGGGGACCAAGGAGAGACCCTTGAGCCCGGACACCATTCTGCCTGCTGCCTGTCTCGTGGCGGGTGTTACCTGGGAGATCGAGTCGGTGGTGAGATCGGCACAGGAGAGTGACCCAGACCCAGGGGGTGGTCCCCCGAACTGTTTGTTTGTTCCCGACGCGGTTCGTCCGCAGGTCTTGTTGTGGGGACACACGTCTCGGTTTGTCTGTCACCCAGGGATAACCCGAACAACGGAACTTATCCAGCGCCATTTCTGGTGGTCCACCATGGTCAAGGACATCAGGGATTTTGTGTTGGCGTGCACTGTCTGCGCCCGCAACAAGCCAACTCACCGTCCACCAGCTGGCCTCCTCCGTCCGCTTCCCGTGCCCGGCAGGCCGTGGTCCCACATAGCCCTGGACTTCGTAACTGGTCTACCCGTTTCTCAAGGTAACACCACCATACTCACCATCGTGGACAGATTCTCCAAGTCTGTTCATTTCATTGCTCTGCCTAAACTGCCTTCAGCCTCCGAAACAGCAGCGCTCCTCGTCTCCAATGTGTTCCGGATTCACGGCATTCCTCTGGACATTGTTTCGGACCGAGGACCCCAGTTCACCTCGCAAGTATGGAGGGCGTTCTGTCGGGCACTGGGGGCAACGGTAAGCCTGTCTTCTGGTTATCATCCTCAGACTAATGGCCAGACGGAGAGGGCTAATCAGGACCTAGATGCGGCGTTAAGATGCGTCTGTGCTCAGGACCCCTCTGCTTGGAGCACGAACCTCGTCTGGACTGAGTACGCCCACAATTCCTTGACCAGTTCCGCTACAGGTATGTCCCCCTTTCAGTGCTGCCTGGGCTACTCACCCCCCCTTTTTCCCAGCCAGGAGGTGGAATTGGCTGTCCCATCGGTCCAGGCCCATTTGAGGAGGATCAGGAGGGTGTGGAGAGAGGCCAGAGCTTCCCTGCTACGATCTCGGGAGCGTAATCAGCGGATCGCTGACCGCCGGAGGATTCCGGCACCAGACTACGCCCCGGGGCAGAGGGTTTGGCTCTGCACTAGGGACATCCCACTCAACGTTCCCTCTAAGAAATTGGCCCCCCGTTTCATTGGCCCCTATGAGATCGAGACCATCGTTAACCCCTCTGCAGTCCGTCTGAAACTCCCCTCTGCTCTTAGGATTCATCCCACGTTCCACGTCTCCCAGTTGAAACCGGTGTCCAGCAGCGACTTGTGCCCTCCAGCCGTCGCCCCGCCACCCCCCCGGCTCATAGATGGCCATCCTGCCTACACGGTCCGGAGTATTCTGGACGTGCGGCGTAGGGGCCGGGGATTCCAGTTCCTCGTTGACTGGGAGGGCTACGGTCCTGAGGAGAGGAGTTGGATCTCCCGGTCCCTGATCCTGGATTCTGGCCTCCTCCGGGACTTCTACAGAGACCACCCTGGCAAGCCTGGCAGACCGCCTGGAGTCGGTCCTTGAGGGGGGGGTACTGTCATGGTGTGATCTGTGTTTTTTCCTGTCACCCTTTAAGCCTTCCTTTTCGCAGGGTCTGTTTAGTGTGTGTGGTTGTATGGCAGGGGCGCGGCTTCACCGGCAGGCAGCACCAGGTGTTCCTCATCATCTTCATTACCTGGCTGTATAAGAACCCCGGCTTCCCTCCTATCCTCGCCAGAGTATCAGTCTTCATACGCGGTATCACTTCTGTCTCGGCCACTCCTGTGTGTATCGCCTCTCGTGTCAACCAGCTTGTAAGCTAACCCTTTTTGTATTTTTGCCTGTCTCCAGATCCGGGGGTGTGTTTCCCGGTGACTGCCTGCCTGCCTGCCTGTCCACTTTTCGCCTGCCGGCTTCCACGCCTGCCGTTGTGTTTTGTTCGGGATCAGGATATCCCTCAGTTCGTGAAGTGGCTCTCACGTGCTCGCCTTTTGTTTCCCTTTTTTGAGCCAATAAACTTGTATTGTTATTTTTGCAACCCTGAGTCAGTGTCTGCTTCTGGGTCCAACTCAGTATTCTGGTGAAACCGTAACACCCAGTCAGCACTCTGCATTCTCAGAACCTGGTATCTGTCATATTTTAGGTCTTTGGTAGATAAAAGTCATTACTAAAGATGGTGTGACTAGTGGTGATTCATGTATATCAGTTCTGATAAATATATTTTATTGGGAAAACAATCTTTCAGAACCTCCCAGAGACGCATGAACTCCTACAGGAGCATGAGAGGAGAAAAAAATCACAGGAGGGAAAGAGCATGCACACTGTGGCAACATCAACTAGATTTCAAATCTTTGTTTGATAGAATTTATGGCCAACCTTGTTAAGTTGAATTGCTCTCTTGACCTTGTCCTCATATCAATAAAATCAAAAGCAGCAATGTCTTAGCTTTTTACTCACCAAAACGTTGATTAGTCGGCAAGCAGTTCAGGAGGTCTAGGACTGGATTTGTAAACCCCTCCCTGTCAATATGTCTGTCTGTAGGTTGTTTATCAGTTCTGTTTTTGCAGAGAACCGTGAGTGACGACAAAAATAGGCGAGACTCAGAATCTCTAGATGACATACTGCTGCAGCCTTGCTTGACATACGCGTAGGAAAGCCCAACTCACACCGGCAGTATGGCTGCTATGCCTGCTAACATGGACACTGCAAATGAAAAGCTAGATGTTACACCGCAAACAGGCGCTCCTCGCGCAGCCAGTGTGGCCAGCCTGTAAGTCACACTTTCTTGACCCGTCCATCAACCTGGACCTCGGCTGGATAGATGGGTATTGGTTTAATTTTGATAATAATAATCCATCTCTTGAACTTAAAAAACAACAACATGGAATTCAATTTCTCCAAGTGTAAGCTGTTATTTAATTTTTAAGATATTGCTATTTTTTTCTTTTGTTGTTGTTGTTTTTGTTTTGCTTTTCACCATGTCATTAATCACAAATGTCCTCAGTAAGGCTCACTGAATGTGCTCAAATTTTCAGGAAATATTTGAATGGGTGTGATCTTGGCTAAGGTCCTGTCTGTTTGCTTCTTTTTCCAATGTTAATGTCCAAAAGCATGCAGCTATAGTGAATGCGGAACTCTAAGTTACACTGAGCAGGAAGGTATTTGAATATGACACCTTCCCATGATAGACTAGAAACTGGTTTCTCTATCTTTCACCCAGTGCCTGTTGAGGAAGGCTTCAGCCCCCTGTCATCCTGAATGGGAAAGGGAAAATGGATGAATAGAGAATAGAACAGACATTTTATCAAAAACAAATTACTGCAGCCTGAGTTTGAGTCCAACCATCTGATCTCCACCAGATGCGTCTGCCTGTTGGTCTTTGTATCAGACAACAGGCTTGCATGGAGACAGGAAATTATATATTTTTTTTAAAGATCGGATGGATGAGTGAAAACAGTTGTGTTCCATATTACACTGAGCATCTATCAGTAGGAGCAATACAGGCTAAGTGAAGAGGAGAGTTCCATATGGACAGATATGGATCCAAACTGATGTTTCAGTCCCTGCCCAGCAGGAACATAAATACATTAATGATATGTTAATTGGGAAACATTCCAAAAAGCAGCTATAGTGTGCATTTATCTATGTAAAACAATATTTGACACATTAACGCTTGTGGACAGCACAAAACACAACATCTGAATTATTACCACTGTAAACTTGTTATGGCAAATGTTTTAGGAAACTCTAGCCTATCTACACAGCCAGTAAAAGGATGCAAAGCATGTTTGTGTCCACCCAAATCCAATATTCACTCTCCTTTCAGCTCTATTTCAGTCTCCACTAACTCCTGAGAAAATATCAGGCTCTTTAGCTGCTAAAAGCTCCTCAGTGTTTACCGGCTAGTCTCTAACTTTGTTTGTCTGCGAGTTGATGCTGAGCAGGAAATGTACAGTGGGTTTTGAGAGCTTTTTCACTCAAGAGTTGCCTGTTGTGGCCGGAAAACCTGGTTGAATAGAGATGAGTTTACAAGTTATGAAACCAAGATGAGTTAATGAGCTAAGAGGCTAAAAAAGCTTTGTAGAGATGAAGATACAACACATCCTCATACCTAAATGACTGAATAGGTCAATTTCCAGTCCCTCCCAAAAGGACATACTGTACTATATCACTGTTTCCAAAACACCATGACCATTGCAGCGTACCAGCGTGCCTTTAGTTTAGGCACTAAGACTACTAGGAAAACATCATGGTTTTTGGTTAAAATAATACGTTACCTGGGTATGTAACTACAGTTTCTAATGTACCTACACACCTAACGTAACTTCACTACGTTAGTAAGATAAAATAACTCACCATTGACTTTTGGTTTATTGATAAATGGAGTTCAAAAGGAAAGTTCTATTTGGAAAAATATATGCTTATTAAAAATATTGATATCAATCTCAACATTCAGGCTGGCTCTGCTCAAAGTAAAAAAAACATATTTCCAAATCTTTTTTTTCATGCATGATTAGCAGCTGCAAATCCAACAGAGCATATCCTACCACAGTATTGTGTGTAGGTAACCCATTTTTTACAGTGCTCAGTGCCCAGCACACAGTGTGACATTGTAGTTGCATGCATTATACAAACGAAAATAGAATTGAAGCCCACAAAGATACTTTTAGTCACTGGCTCAGACTGCCATCTAAACGGTTCCTCATTAGTTAATTAGCCTCTTGTGTATTTATTGTGTTTTCCTTCTTTCAGCTATCAGGTCATCTGCGCTTGTTGCTTTAGTCGTTTATCAGTATTACTGCCTGTATTCCCCATAGAATTCCGTTTTTTTTTTGGTAGTTTAGTTCTTGCTTTTCTCCTTTCTTTCAGGATTTTCTGCCTCAGTCTGCCCCCTCTGGCTTTTGTTGCCTGCCTGTTTTGTTGTGTGGTATTCAACTTGTCATTAAAGCTCACTTTGTGTTTCTTCAAAATGCCTGCCTGATGTCCTGCTTTGAGTTCGGCTTTGAAACAAAACACCACTCCTTGGATCACAAATGATTGTTTTGACATTTTTATCCATCTATGGCTTTCACAATCATTCTTGAAAGCTCTTTAGTTGTTTATAGGTCTAGTGTTTTTCAATTTGGAAGGAGCCAGGCTAACCCCTCAGTTTCCAGTCTTTAAGCTACAGCCACATCCACATTCTTTACCAACTGCACAAACATAAACTCTTGAAAAGGAAGCTTGCATGGTATGTGGATTTCCTAAATAGTTTAACTATTCCTTCCAATAAGCATTAGGTCAGTTGTTGGGACCTCACCACATGGTCCTAACAATAGAGAGGCATGCATGTAAAATCAAAAGCCTAAAATGTGGCCTCCATGCACTAGCAAGGTCTGTTAATGAAGGAGAGTGGGCCTAAACAACAACCAGTAAATCACACCTGGTTAAGATTTTTAGTCAGATTCAAAACTCTTCCATTGGCTGAAAGTACACCTGAATGTACCACAGCTCCAGCGGAACAGCCATGATTTCAGGAGAATTTAAGAGCCACTCCATCCGTAACACATTGCTACAGGGTGCTCTAGCCTTCTTCTGCGCAGCAGCTGCTAAATGGAGAACCCAAACATTTGGATTTTAACTTAACCTAACCCACAGTCTTCAACCTCACTGGAAAAAACAACAGACTGATATTGTGTTTATTAAACAGGTACTGGATCCAAAGGAGACACTGCACAACCCAGCCTCTCATATTGTGAGTTTTGTGGACCGCCGTGTCTAATTATGTGCTGCTTCTTTTTGCTCATCACATGCTGATTTGAGCTTTTCCACTATGTGGATCAACAGTGTTAGTTTTGCTGCCATGTGAGGCACAATAAGCCGTATTTAGATTAGATTAGATTAGATTAGATTAGATTAGATTAGATTCAAGTTTATTGTCATTGTGCACAGTACAGGTACGGAGACAACAAAATGCAGTTAGCGTCTAACCAGAAGTGCAAAAAGCAGTAAAGTGCAAAGTATGTACAGTATAAATAGTGCAGCAAAGACAGATATTACAATATGTACAGTATATGAATAAATAGAGTGTAGTAGGTCTAGGTACAGTATGTACAGTGTATAAATATTACAGTAGTTGGTTGTCACCGGGGTGTGGAGTTCAGTAGGGTGACAGACGCAGGGAAAAAGCTTCCCCTGAACCTACTGGTCCGGGTGCGGAGAGACCTGTAGCGCCTCCCGGAGGGGAGGAGGGTGAACAGTCTGTGGTTAGGGTGGGAACATCCCTTGACGATGCTAAGCGCCTTTCACAGACATCGTTTGCTCTGGAGAGCCTCGATGGAGGGGAGTGAGGAACCGATGATGCGTTGGACAGTTTTCACCACCCTCTGCAGTGCTTTCCGGTCAGAGACAGAGCAGTTGCCATACCATACTGTGACACAGTTGGTAAGGATGCTCTCGATGGTGTAGCGGTACAAGTTCACCAGAATCTGAGGAGACAGATGGACCTTCTTTAGTCTCCTCAGGAAGAAGAGACGCTGGTGAGCCTTCTTGATCAGGGTGGAGGTGTTGAGGGTCCAAGAGAGGTCCTCGGAGATGTGGACACCCAGAAACTTGAAGCTGGTGACACGCTCAACCTCCGTCCCGTTGATATGGATGGGGGTGTGTGTGCCATCATTTGACTTTCTGTAGTCCACAATGAGCTCTTTGGTCTTCTTGGTGTTGAGAGCCAAGTTGTTGTTGGCACACCATGCTGTTAGGTGCTGGACCTCCTCCCTGTAGGCCATCGTTGTTGCTGATGAGACCAATCACTGTTGTGTCATCTGCAAACTTAACAATGGTGTTTGAACCATGTGCAGGTGTGCAGTCGTAGGTGAAGAGGGAGTAAAGGAGGGGGCTCAGCACACATCCTTGTGGAACGCCAGTGCTCAGGGTGAGGGTTGAGGAGGTGTGGTTATCTAACCTAACAGACTGTGGTCTGTTGGTTAGGAAGTCCAGAATCCAGTTGCAGAGGGAGGTATTGATGCCCAGGTCATTTCTATCTGGAACAAGGACCTGAGGAAGATGATTGAGCCTGAGTTCTTTCACGGGCTGCCGAGTGGTAGAAACTGACTATTGTGTCCCTCCATGGTTTGTCGTGTATCCACTTCTTTCTCTGTTTGTCCAAAAAGGTTTTTCAGAGTTTCAAAAAGTCACCAATAAAAAGGAAATAATCTCCAGGAGTCCTACAAAGCTGAGTGCAGTAATGTTTAATTGTCAACAATTAAAACATGAGATCATACAGACAAAAGTTCATCCGATAAGACCCAACTTCTCAATACAAAACATACTTGTTTTATTCACTAAAACAGGGGCTGGGCACCATGGTTTGTCCAATCCTGGCTCGTCCTTTTGTTCCTTTTTGTTGTGCTTTTATCTCTTTTTCCTGAATTTACAACTTTACAAACATTACACAAAACACAACTGTGCCCGGTTTGCACTGATGTATTATTATTACTACATAGTTTGGTCACCTTCTGACCCAACCTCTTCATCTGGTTCTTAATCTGAGATACACTTCCTCAACACTCAAGATTATAAAAACCTCAATCTTTTCAACTTAGTTTTCCCTCTTCACTCACTTTTTCCTTCTGTCTTAATCTGAGATACACTTCCTCAACACTCAGACACCTTGCTCGTCCTTTTGTTTTTGTATCAAATTTTGCTAACTCGGGTATTTTCCTGCACGAGGCTAAAACATGTGTAACTACTTATTTATGATTATATGGTTATATTACACTACAGGTTGTTACCTCCTCGTTGCACTCCGAATATCAGCTCTTTTTCCTTCTCATTTTCTCTCTACGTACTAACCCACATGTACACACGCACACACCTACACACACCCACACGCTCTGGTGAGCCGATCGTTTTGAGGTAACTGCATCTCTAAGCCATTGATCAACCAGACACGTGTTCCGCAGTAGGACACACACCTGAATTGGAGCAGTAGTGTTCAGCTCTGTCCAACACCACACTGTGATTTAAAGGCAGAGGTTGATAGTAATGAGTTACATTTACTCTGTTACATGTGCTTGAGTAACTTTAAGGGGTAAATTGTATTTTTTTGAATAGTTTTAATGCAGCATAGTTTTTTAAGACCAGGGCCTAGGGGAAACCCTGGCGCAACATGAATGAAGGTGAGGTTCGCCCAGGGCGTCATGCAAGCTAGGACCGCCACTGCCCCCAAGCACCACCAGCAGTGAAGCATTTTTAAAGTTTTATTCAAAAACACATCTAGCACACAAACAGACATGCTGGCAGTCTGGCTTAGAGAGGAGAGCTCACAGGAACTGGGAATAGCAAACTTCTGCCTTCAAGGCAGGAACCCATCCTAACCCTTGACAAACTTCACTCACTCAATTTACCATCCCATCATCTAGCGATTTGGAGTCTCGCAAATAGAATAGACTTGTATATACATATAAACATGATATTGTACAAAATTAACAGCAGTGAATTTTTATTTACAATAGATAGATAGATAGATAGATAGATAGATTTTATTGTCCTTTCCAGGATAATTATTTTCACATTCCATACAGCCACAAGAATTACACAAACAACTTAACAAGAACAACATCAATACCAACAGACGTATACCCGCCACCAAACACATATACATTCCACCACAGTTACAATCTCTTTATTCTTTTGTTTAGTTCAGTTATGGCATATGGTATGAAGCTTTTGTTGAATTGTATTTTCTTCCAAGCCAGCGACCTATATCATTGGCTAGATGGAAGGAGTGTGAAATATGTGTTAAGGGGATGACTAGGATCAAGTGCTATGGAGTGTGCTATGCGTGCAGTGGCTGTGCTATTGAGGTCTGAGAGGTTGGGGTAGAGAGCCCAATGATCTTGGCAGCTTTGTGTGTGATCTGTATCAGTTTGTTTCTGTTGGGTGCTGACAGCATGTTGAAGAAGCAGGGGGAACAGTAGAGGAGTATGGGCTGAATGATGCTTTTATAAAGTAGCAACAGGAGGTGGGGGGCAACTGAGAGTGCTCTGAGTGTGCGGATGGTGGAGAGTCTTCTTTGGCAGCGTTTATGGATGTCAGTGGTGTGTTGTTCAAAGCTTAGTTTATTGTCCAGGGTGAGTCCAAGATATTTGTGGCTCTCCACCATCTCAACTGCTTCGCCGTTTATGCTGACAGGGTTGTGGGTGGAGTTAGGAGCTGACCTGCTGGAAGAGTTGAAAACCAGTTCTTTTGTTTTGGAGACATTTAACTGTAGGTGATTGTCTGTGCACCACTGTGTGAGATATGAGATAGAGTTGTGATAGTCCATTACCGAGTTATTGTCTTTAAGTAGTGCAAGTACTGCAGTGTCATCTCAGTATTTCAAGTTGGTGGTGATGGGTGAGGGGCTGATGCAGTCATTGGTGTATAGGGCAGCGCTTATATGGTGTTTATTGACATGGTCTATAATATGAAGGGTGCGCCTGATGTTATCCTGTGTTTGGCATCCTTTTACAAAGCCTGTCTGGTCTTCGTGTATCAGGTCAGGCAGATAACACTCCAGTCTTTTAGTGATAATGGATGTGAACAGTTTATAATCTACATTCAGAATTGATATTGGGCGATATGACTCGCAGTATTCTTTATTTTTCCCCTCTTTGGGAATGACAGAAATCACAGCATCCCTCCAGGATGGTGGGGCTATAGCCTTCTCAAGTGTCCAATTAAATGATTCCAATAGTACCGGGGCAAGGACTTCTTTGAATTTTTTGTACCATTCGTTTGGATAGCCATCGCTCCCAGGACTCTTATTAGTCGCCAGTCTACCTATGGCTTTATCCAGTTCGTCTTTTGTAATAGGGGCGGTCAGATATCTATTTTGCTCTGAGCTTATTGAGGGGAGGTCCAGTGAAATCAGAAATTGTTTTATTTTCTCTTCGTCAACCTTCTCAGGCTGTGAATATAAGGTCTCATAGTAGTTTTTAAAGATTCTATGAATGTCTTCTGGATCATATTTTAATGTATTTGATAAAGGGTCCCAGATTTTATGAACTGAATTCGTTATTTGTTGTGTCCGATGACGCCTCGCTAATATTCGTGTTGCCCTTGGGCCTGATTCATAGAAGGTTTGCTTTATGAATCTCAGAAAACTTAATTAACAATGGAATAGAAAATAAACTATTTGTTTCCTTATATGTTTAATCTGATTCCCTATTGTGTCCTTATTGTCATTTTTGGGTTGTTGTTTCTCTAGTTTTTCCAATTCCCTCTCTAATTGATCATATTTTGATTTTGATTTTGATTTTCCTTAGATGAGCTGTTCTTGAGATTAGCTTCCCTCTCATAACTGCTTTGACTGTGTCCCAAATAATAGTTGGGTCGACCTGGTCATCCTTATTATCATTTATACATTCACCAATTTCTTTTTTAATTTCTTCCACTGTGGATTTATTGTTTAAAATTCCAATATTCAGCCTCCATAGCATATTCCTTGGCTTGCTGTTCAAATGTATATTTAGATAAACAATGCTGTGATCAGACACATCTGCCGTTCCGATTGTGCACTCACATACCCTGTGTCTATCTATAGTATTCATCAGGAAAAAGTCCAACCTAGAGTGTACTTTGTGTGCAGCTGAATAGTGGGTGAATTCCCTATCCCTTGTATGAACACTTCTCCACGCATCAAATAAGCCTGCCTCTCTTATCAGAGTATTTAGGTTTTTTGATTTTGGGGATCCATGTCTGCTCGTGCTTGTTGTGTCTAATTGGTGGTTCAAAATTGTATTCCAATCTCCCGAACAGACAAGGATTCCCTCACTCTCAGATACAATCAGGCCGAATAATCTTTTGAAAAAAGATCTGTCACTCTCCAGAAGAGCATAGACATTCACAAATGTGACCAGAACATTGTCCATCCTGCCCTTGATTATTATATATCTACCTTCGTCATCTCTTTTTTCTTTAATCAAGTCAAAGTTCAATGAATTAGATATCATTATCACAACCCCTCTCTTTCTACTATTTTTACATGAACTATAATATGTATTGGAGTACCCAAACTTTTTTAGTTTCTCGTGTTCCGGCTTTGACATGTGTGTCTCTTGAAAAAATATTACTTGGGACTTATCTTTCCTCATTTTCGCTAGCACCCTAGTCCTCTTGACCGGGTTACTCAAGCCGTTGACATTAAGAGAAGCTATTTTAAAATTATGTGACATTATCATTCAAACACAGAAAAATGTGAATGGCTTTGTGTTGTCCCCCAGATAACACAGTAAAACAAGAACAAAGGCAGAACAAAGTCAACTGAACATAGTAAAAAAACAGACCTCCAAACTGGGAGGAGATAACTCCTCACCGAGACCCCGTTGGTGGATCGAGGGTAGATCCCATAACTAAGATAGGGCCCTATGCATAGGGTGGCTAGGCCGTTTGAGAGAACTAGCCCTACCATCCTAAAGTCCAACGTAAGCTATTGAAAATTAAGTCGCCACTCCCAGACATTTATTGATGATATAGCCCAGGGGTGCTCATTACGTCGATCGCGATCTACCAGTCGATCGCAAAGGTAGTATGGGTAGATCGCATGACATTAAAAAATAGACGTCAGCCTATCATCCATCCCGTCACTTGATTGATATACAGGGCAGCCAGTCAGATGACACCTGATTTTTTGTGACACATAGGTCACCACGCATGCATGCGCAAACAACGGTGCTAAGTGCAGCACAGCTAACAAGCTAGCGAGTTGGTTACCTCCAATTTTAAGCCCTCGTTTTATTCTCTTGAACTCAAGAAAGGGTATAAATATGAGTGGGGGAGCTGGACCAAGTAAGAAGACAAAAACGTATCACTTTCATACGGAATGGGAGGAGGAGTTTTTTTTCACGATGACATTTTCGAAGTGCGTTTGCCTCATCTGCCAGTCTACCATCGCAATACCAAAGAAGGGAAATGTGGAGCGGCATTTTCGGACTGTTCATGGAAAATATGATACCGACTTCCCGCCGAAAAGCGAGCTGAGGAAGAGAAAGGTGAAGGAATTAAAATGCCAGTTGTCCGGACAGCAGTCATTTTTCACACAACCTACTTCAAAAGCGAAAGCCGCCACCGAAGCATCGTTCCGGGTGAGTCATCTCATCGTTAATAACAAGAAATCCTTCCAAGACGGAGAAATGGTAAAGGAGGCATTCGTTGAAGCAGCTGACTCATTGTTTCGAGACTTTAAAAACAAGACAGAAATAGTATCTTCGATCAAAGCTCTCCAGCTGTCAAGGAGTACAGTTACACGGCGCTGTGAAGCCATGGCGGAGGATTTGACCGGGCAACTTTGGAAAGACATCGCAGACTGTGAGTGTTTCTCACTGCAGTTGGACGAGTCTACGGACGTGAGTGACACAGCACAGATGTGCATTTTCATTCGTATGGTGTTTTCTGATATCACTGCAAAAGAGGAGCTATTAACAGTACTGTCCATGAAAGAACAGACGCGAGGAGAGGACATATTTCAGTCGTTCAAAAACTTTATTGATAAAACCCAGCTCCCAGTGTACAAATTGGTGTCTATCACCACGGATGGCGCACCTGCAATGGTTGGCCGCTTGAATGGATTTATTGCCAAGTGCAGGCAGGACGATGCTTTCCCGGACTTCTTGAATTACCATTGCATAATCCACCAACAAGCGTTATGCGCTAAAATGCTCAACATGAAAGAGATTATGGATGTGACAACGAAGATCGCCTGCTCTATTCGCGCCAGAGCTCTTCAAAGACGGTTATTCCGTGCACATCTGGAGAAGGCTGACTGCGACCACTCTGAGTTGTTGCTGCACACTGACGTGAGATGGCTTAGTCGAGGCAAATTCCTGCAAAGATTTCGAGAGCTCTGTCCGGAGATTAAGGAGTTTTTCCGTGTAGCTGGACATGCAGAATACAAGCAACTAAGTGACGTTCAGTGGCTGTTAGACTTGGCATTTTTAGCCGATTTGACAAACATGTTGAATGACCTCAATCTAGAGCTGCAAGGAAAAGACAAAACAGTGATCAATATGATCAGCTCAGTTAATGCTTTCAAACGAAAGATGGGACATCTCTCCTCAAAGCTGCAGCGCCATGATTTGGCAAACTTCCAGAACCTGGCGTCAGAGCTGGAGATGCAAGGGAAGGCCTGTGTGCAACTTGATAGTGCACGCTACACAGAGCAGATTGACAATCTTCTGTCAGAGTTTGACAAACGCTTTCAAGACTTTTCTTTGCTCGAGCCAGTCGCTACATTCATGTGCTATCCTTTTCGGGATGATGCTGAGGTGGATTCACTCGCATCAAAAATTGCAACACTGTTTCACCTGAACTCTTCTGGAGTGGAGGATGAGATTTTGACACTGCAAGCCGACATTGAGCTGAAGTCCAGAGCTCATGGACAGTTCTGGAACTTACTCACAGAGGTAAAGTACCCCAACATGAGGAAATGTGCTACCTCCTTGACTGCATTATTCGGCTCCACTTATTTATGTGAGTCAGCCTTTTCTCACATGAAGATCATTAAGTCCAAGTACCGCTCCACCATGACTGACGATCATTTGGAAGTGTGCTTGAGGCTGGCTGTCAGCAGCTACTGTCCGGACTACGCATCCCTGGCTGATTCAATTCAGTGCAAGTCATCAGAGTAAACTCAGGTAATGACAAAAAATGTGCATAGTTAATTGTGTTGTGCAATATTGGCTCATGCGGTTATGCAAGGTACATCAACATACATTGTACAAAAAATCCTCAATATATTTATAAATAAATTTGCATTTTTGTAGTAGGTAGATCATTTTGCCTTGGTCATTTTATAAGTAGCTCGCATGCTGAAAAAGTGTGAGCACCCCTGATATAGCCTATATAAAGCCTGATATTAGTCCAGTTCAGTTCTTGTGTTTCAGTCTTGTAATGGCAGTGATCTTACCAGCCTGTGATGATTTCTAATTCTTCATTTTACCTCCCTTGCGCTGGGGATCGTCTCTGAGCAGTATGATCATTCTGGAAACTCTGAAGTTTATACCGCGTGACATCGTCCTCTGCCTCGCAATGTCCCGTTACCTTCTGCCACGACCCCAGCAGCTCTCCCAGACGTGCTCCCCAGTCAGTCTCCCCCTCGGCCAGCATCGCCTCCTCCACTGCGATTCCACGCCTCCTCAGCTCCACTCTCGCCTCCTCCGCGCTGTTGTAAAGTTGGGCTCCCGTCTCCCAGTGGATGCGCATGTTTACATATGGTGTTTGGAAACAAATTCCTTTCACTTTCAGAGCCTTTTTGATCCCGTTGTATTCTTTGTGCTTCTTGACCACCTCGGCAGTGTAATCATGATCAAAATAAAGAGTCTTGTTATTCAGCTGGATCCTTTCCTTCTTGGTTTTTTTCCACGCCTCCTTTAAAACCCATTCTTTGGTTGTGAATTCCTGGAAATTGATTACGAATGGTCCTGGGGGTTTATCTGGAGCGGGCCTCTGAGTGCCAGATCTATGTGCACATTGTATTTTTAACTTCATGCCGTCCGGGATCGGCAGCTTGCTCCGGATGAGCGCCTCGACAAACTCTGGCACCGAGTCTTCTCCCTCTTCTCCCTCTTCTCCCTCTTCTCCTTCTGCCACTCCAAAGATGCGGATGTTATTGCATCTGGAGCGTGACTCTAGGTCGTTTAATTTATGTTGCAGGGCTTTTTGCTGTTTCAGGCAGGAGCTCAGGGCCTCGGTCGTTTCAGCCGCCCATCTCTCGACTGTCTCCACCCTGGACTCTGCTTCTTCCACTCGGTCCGATAGGTTGCGTACTTCTGCCCCAAGCATATCCAGTTTACCGTTGATTTCTTGTCCAAGATGAGTGATTTCTTGTCGCAGGGTATTGTTATCGCCCTTTGATCCACTTTACCGCTGCTGTCTCTGGCTGTCGTCATGTTTTTCCTGTTTTACAGGCTCTCTTTTGTCGGCTTTTTGGCTTCTAAGTGTTCTTCCCCAATCCATCTATCTTTCTTATCGAGCAATACTGAATTTTAAGTTAGTTTGGGTGTAAATTGCGGTTTGTCTGGGAGAGCGATCTCACCGTGCGTCTGGCTACTCCATGTGCCAACCCGGAAGCCCCGGAGTGCAGATCTTACTGTGGATCTTGATGTTGTTACACCACCGGTTGTTGTTGTACACACATACCCATCCGCGCCTCTCCTTACCAGAGTCCTTTGTTCGGTCTGCCCGCAGAATGGTGAAGTTGTCTAGGTTCACCTCGGCATCAGAGACAGCTTCATCCAGCCAGGTCTCAGTCAGGGCTATGATGCAGGCTTCCCTGTAGGATCTCTCCGCCAGGCATTTTGCATGGAACCTGTCAATTTTGTTCCGGAGAGACCGTACATTAGCCATAATGATGGAGGGTAGTGGTGGTTTGAAGGGCCGTCTTCTCAGCCTGGTACGAACCCCTCCATGCTTCCCTCTCCTCCTCGGTCGGATTTCTGCTGGCAGTACCCTGGATGGCTTAATACTGTGTGGCACGGAGGATCGGAGGTGGAGCAGAGCTTCCTTGGTGTAGGTGAGTCCATTGCTGCGTGGCTCTGGCAGTAGCGCCCGACTGTTACCAGCAGTACTCCAGAGTGTGATTAAAATGATCTAGATTGTTTTGTGTAGTGGGATCCACATACCGACAAAAGTACTGACACTTATTACTGGACTGACGAGGACTGACTATACAAAACAATACGAAATTTAGACAAACAATCACCAACATTAACTAGACTGAACTGAACTCACGGCAAAACAAGAGTACGGGCAGTATCGTCGCAGCAGAGCATGTGCCGAATATATATATATAAAAAAAAATACAAATAATAAATATGGGTATTAAGAAAATTGACCAGATAGTATAGTGGTATTGCACAGTGCAGAGTGAGGTCTATTGGGAGCAGTGCTGATTGTAGAGTCTGACAGCAGCAGGAAGGAAGGACCTGCGATACCTCTCCTTCATACACTTAGGGTGTATCAGTCTGTTGCTGAAGGAGCTGCCCAGTGCTGTGAAAGTGACCTGCAGGGGGTGGGACTCCTTCACCAGCAGCGATGACAGCTTAAGCGGGATTTATGGTTCTGCGTCAGGTCGACGGCGTACCTACGCCGTAGCTACGCCGTTGACGCAGACCCCTACGCCGAACATCTGCGTCACTTGACGCGCGCCTCCCAAAAATCCTAACTACGCGTCGAAACGGCGCAGACAGCAGGGACATGCGACGCGGACCTCGAGGGCTGTGATTGGTCCGCGTTACATCATTTCCGGGTCGCAGCGTTCAAAGGACGTACAGACCACCTCCTCACACGTCTTCTCCTTCGTTTGGTATTTAACATTTGCACTAGAAGCATTTGTTCTTCAATATCGATCAGCTCCAGCTCCAAAAGTATCCTCTCTCGCTCAGTCGCCATTGTTCAATGTACTGTTTACCAGAAACCAGGCGTGTTCACTCCCCGCTAACCGGAAAGTAAACACTCCAGGTACGAATTCATGCGGTTTCGTTACTCAGCGCCCCCTAGCGTTGTGGCGGTGAATTACCACGCGATGCATAGACACCGCCGCACTACTATAAATGAAAAATCACGGCGATCATGTTCGCCGACGCCTAGGCGCACAATCGACGCAGAACCATAAATCCCGCTTTATCCATCATCCTGCTCTCTCCCACCACCTGCACTGGGTCAAGAGGGCATCCCAGGATGGAGCTGGCCTTCTTGATAAGTTCATCAAGTCTCCTCCTGCCTGCTGCCGAGATGCTGCTGCTCCAGCAGACTACTCCATAGAAAATGGCTGATGCCACCACAGAGTCATAGAAAGTTGTCAGTAGTGACCCCTGCACCCCAAAGGACCTGAGCTTCCTCGGCAGACGGAGTGTGCTCTGACCTTTCTTGTATGTTGCTGCAGTGTGATCAGTCCAGTCCAGTTTATTGTTCATGTGAACTCCCAGGTACTTGTAAGATGTCACCATCACAATGTCTGTTCCCAGGAAGTTCACCTGTCTGTGGGGTTGTTTGCACCTGTGGAAATCCACCACCAGCGCTTTGGTCTTCTCGGCGTTGAGCTGGAGGTGGTTCCGCTGGCACCAGTCTATGAAGTCCTTAATAAGTTCTCTGCAGGCTCTGTCGTCCCCGTCCCTGATGAGGCCGACGATAGCAGAGTCGTCAGAGAACTTTTGTAGATGGCTGTGGGGTGATTGGTGGGAGAAGTCTGCAGTGTACAGGGTGAACAGGAAAGGGGCCAGGACTGTTCCCTGTGGGGCCCCCGACTGCAGACAACTGTGTCCAACACACAGTCCCGAATCCTCACATACTGTGGCCGGTTGGTGAGGTAATCGAGAATCCAGGACGTGAGGTGTTGGTCCACCCCTGCGAGCTGCCAGCTTGTCCCCCAAAAGTGCAGGCTGTATGGTGTTAAAAGCACTGGAGAAATCAAAGAACATGATCCTCACAGTGCTTCCAGGCTTCTCCAGGTGGGACAGTGATCTGTCCAGGAGGAAGATGATGGCGTCGTCCACTCCGATGCCAGGTTGATATGCAAACTGGAGTGGGTCCATAAAAGGACCCACCAGAGGGCGGAGATGGACAAGGACCAGCCGCTCCAGGGTCTTCATCAGGTGTGAAGTGACAGCAACTGGTCTGTAGCTGTTGAAGTCCTTAGGGTGAGGGATCTTTGGTACTGGTACCACGCAGGAGGTTTTCCACAGCAGTGGCACTTTCCACAGCTTCAGGCTCATGTTGAAGATGTACTCCACAATCCTGCACAGCTGGTCAGCACAGGACTTGAGGAGCTGATCCCATCTGGACCCGTAGCCTTCTTCACCTTCATCTTCCTCAACTGATTTCTCACCTGGACAGTGGAGAGGGACAGATTGGAGCAGGGGGGCTGAGTGTCGGGTGAGGGAGGTGGGTGAATGTCAGGGGGGGCAGTGGGGGGAGTCTGCAACATGAAAGCAGTGGAAAGGGAGGTAGAGGTGAGATGGAAGAGGTGGTGACTCATGTTCACATGACTCAATTCAAAGCAGCAGGAGTATGGCTTTCAAATCGTGCTAACCAATCATGTTTACTGATGAACTTTAAGTGTGTCTGTTGTGATAATAAGTTTGATTATATATATACACACAGTATATCATGCTTCAAAACTACTGCTACTGTTCCTGCTTTCTGCCCTAATGTAAATGTTCAAGCTAATGGTGTGCGAGCACCAAGTGCCATATATTAAACTAGTGATGTTTGTTGGTGTAACCTGATGAAAAGAGACAGGAATGTAGAGACTAAATTATGCTAAAAAAATATGAACATGACTAATATAATGAATGACAGGTGGTTTTCTTCAGGTCTAAGTAAAAATGTGAACACACCTGTATTTAATAATCACTGATGAAACATCACAGGCACAGCATTATCTCCTAGTTCACCTAAATAAGCCATCTATCTGCTTCTGTAGTCTTAGTGTTGGACAGATCTCACACCTGATTGTGATGGGAACTGAGACATCTGTACTGGAATGATTGAACTTTAAGGACACTGTAACATGTGGACACTGACAAAGCATTATATAAATAGGAGACAACAACCAAATAATGTAACAAGAAAATGTATCTATATGAGTCTATAATAATTCAATATTTTGTGATCATACTTGAGAGATACAGACTGGGAATATGTGATATGCGAGTGTAAATATGGCAGATTATCTAATCATTAGATGATAATTTGTGTCACAAATAGATACAGGTGTTCTTTATCTGATGAAGACCGTCTGTGGTTGAAATAATTCCAGTCAGATCCACAACAAATAGGACTTGGAGAAAAGACTGAACGACTACGATCACTGGCTTGGCAGCCTTCTTGCCTGCAACTCTACCACCATCCCCTTCCCCTCCTGACATGAGACTCAGGTTATAAACGTGTAATGTGAATGTGATATAACCAACATGTTCTCACATCCAACTTATCAAATATGGCAGTTGGGTCAGTAGCCTTAAACTTCAAACTGTGACACTCTACCTACCCCTCAGATCTGCATTTAAAGGGCTCTGCAGGAGTCAGAGTCAAGTTAGCAATAACACGTTATATGCTATGTCTGGTTAGACTTTCAAAATAAAGCTTGCTGACAAACAGTTCATATTATATGACATTATGATGTTTGGACTGTTATTAACAAAACTGTTGTGGTTTGGTTAGTTTCAGGTAAATAACTTAGGTTTAGGAAAAGATCAGACTTTGGGTTAAAATAGTGATGTTTCAAATCATAACTGACGTGATTAAGTCACTCAAGTAACGCAAGTGATAACACAACTTACTTCCTTTATGTATATTAACTTAAAAACAAATCACTCTTAACTCTTGGTCCCAAATGGGAAGTGAACATATGTGCATGACCCATACAACCACTCCAACCGCCCCCTCACTTGGACTATAGTTGTAGTAAAGTCATAATTACAGCTTCAAACCTAGAAGCGTAGGGCCGGTGATCAGGCTGCTCTACTTAAGAGTTGGGAGTGAGACAGGCTGGATATAACACATATTGCATGAAAATAAGGTACAAGTACATTGACTTGTCTCTTAGTGAAACCATAGCATTTTTTAAAACTATTATATTGTGAATGAACTATGAAAGTTGGACAGTGAGGGAGCGCTTGAGTTTGAGACTTCAGCCTGAGAAAAGCACAAAGCCCTGGGAATAGCTGGGGGTTGCGTGGATCTCATTATAGGGAACAAGAGTCATCTTTGCTCACCTAGCACCGAGGCCCAGTGACTCATATCATTTCTGTGATTTCTAATCAGCATTATTACCATGAAAGCTTTTCTGGCACAGCTCATTCTCCAAGGCCGACCCCTCCTTTAAACCCCCAGTGAAGACACAAATCTGTATGGACGACAACGTGCCCGATGTTAGAGCAATGGAAAGGTAATTAGTGAATGGGTTACCTCTTGTCATTAACGTGGGCCACTTGCAACAGGAATCTTTTGGCCTCTATAAAAAGTGACGGCCACCAGTTTCTTATACTTTCCTGAACATGCCCTGCTAATTTCCTATGATTGTGACATGCTTTTTTTTGTCGGCTAAACTTCCTATTTCTCTACAGCCATCATGTCTCGAATGAACAGGCAACTGATGGCTGTGCTATTATGACTGTAGAGCTAAGCACTATTGTTGATTTATTTTTAATGAGTTTTCCAATTATGCAAACAATAATACCCATTAGAAGTTATCCAAGAGAGAGCCGGCAGAGGAGCAAGCCAGTGCTGTACAACTTGTGCTTTCAGCTGCAACATAGTGAGACTCTTGGGCCATACTTTGAGACGAGGTGTCTTAACTCAAAAAATGGGATTCCGGTGAGGATGTGAGCACATTCTGTTCTACTATTAACATACCATTTTCTTTGTTTTTTACTGAAAGAAAAGTTCTATTTTGCTCCCAGGAGTGAAGCAGCTTTTTTAATGTTACAAAGAAAAGCTGTGGGTAAGTGTACATGTGTATGTGTTTGTGCCAGTTGATTCCTGACAGGAACATTAATCATTGACTGTGGGCAGACACAGATCAATGTGGAAAGGTTTGCGTCCAGCCCCTGCTGGGAACATTTCTCAGTCAGAGTGCTGGAGTGACAGGCTGTAAATCAGGATTTGTTTGTCGGATCAGTGGCAGGTTTAGCGGCTGTTGGTGGCGGCTAATGTCATAAACACTTGAAAAGGGGGGGAAAACCCCTCCAAATACACAATTCTTCTCAAAGTTGACTTTTGCTGTTACTTGTGTGCAGTGAAAGTCTGGAAGCTGGGAGAAGTGAGACTGTACACGTCTGTTGTAATGCCTTACACTGCCATTTGGTATTTGGTGTTAAATATTAAGACACTATGCTTTTGTTGCTAAATGATTCACCCCTTGATTCAACTGGGCACATCTTTGTTACCTGGCATGTGCACAGGCGCTCTGTTCCGTCATCCATGTGACTTCATATCCCTTGGGGAGCATTTCAGAAGCGGAGCTTCATGCCTGCCTGATATTGCTGACTTGCTCAGGCTGTGTTATAAAAAATCTGGCAAACAATTTTAACAACACTTATGTATCTTCCGAAAGGTATTTCCATTTCTTCTGTCCCTCTGGATCATAAAATATTGAACAACAACAGACAAGGCAATTAATTGTCAAAAAGACAGAGTTACAATTCAAAGTTTAAATCACATGGTAGCCAGAGATGACATATTGCTAAATTTGTACGATGCGAAGCAAACTGCTGAGATGGAAAATGGTCTACAAAGATTGCTGATGCAGATTGTGATGAAAACACAACAGCCAGGTGGACATGGTAATTTATGCCCCTTGTCAGGTGTGATGCTGATGGGGTCAATTAACTATTTCTGGCAGGTTTAGCCACATTTCAAAAACCTGCATATACATGCTAATTGCGGTGTTAAAGTGGTGTTATATATTGTCTAATCAGTGGCGGAGGGGAGGCAGTGTGGTAACTTTTCCTACTTAGAATTTTCTAGAGTTGGACTTCTGCGATTGCTACCAGAATTACCAGCATTTGTGGATCAGGAATTTGTGGCTCAGGCAACTTAAAAAGGCAACTTAAAAAGAGTTAAGAGTCAAGCTAGCTTGGCTAACATTACTGATGAGTGGCAGTTTGTTTAAAAAAATGATAGTAAGTAAACATTGCCACACAAATAAATATATTTAAGCTTACCGTATTATTTTTTATTTTGCAGGATTCAGATGAATAATCCTCAGAAAAAAAGTCCAGAGTTGGCTTCATGTCTTCATGCTCAGCGTGTCTTCAGTATGGTTCTGTATTTGCAGGGCCTGATTGAGACATGATACCCAGAATGCCACACTAGTCACAGTTTAGTGCAGTTTTTTATGGGAAATGGCAAACTGCCCCAAAATTTCACGCAGAATGCATTGTTTCTAACAATATATTACAGTTTTAAAAAAGGAAACAGTATGTTACTGTCAGAAATTTGTTACAGTGTATGAACTGTATTTAGCACTTACAAGAACTGATTTTAAGGTAATATTTAGCCTCTATTTATGAGCACATTTATCTATTTCTACGCATATTTATTGGTCTGTAATGACATTTTAACATATTTATTTGTCTGAAATGACATATTTCAGATTGGGCTACATGTATTTTGACGTTTGTGTGAAACCATTGGATTTATTTGACAAGGGACCATGACGTTCCAGCATTTGTGAACACGACACCACTGGATATTTTAAGGAGACTGATATTTCTGAACATCTCCAGTCGTTTTTGTGGTGACCAAAACAGGTATTAGAAACCAAAACATTTTTTACCAACCATAACCAAGTGATTTTTTTTCTTTTTTTGTGCCTCAGCATAAGCACAGCACTGTGACAAGAGAACATTTGAACATAAGGAAACATAATGATTTAACTTATTGGTGGTTTTGCAAAAACGTACTTTGCTAAAATTTATTCTGGCGATCGGTTGCCTAACCCTAACCTCCCCAATTGTAAATGCCGTCCCCCAGTTAACTGGTCTTTAGTCTGTCTAAGATTAGAATTATAGCTCAAAATATTAGTATTTATATGGCATTAATAAAGGTTATTATGCAGATTATTGTCTCATGACCAGCGAGATGACCCCATAGTCAGTGCAATAACACAGTGAAACCTCTTGCTGATCAGGTAAGATTGGGTCTATTAACACACATTAATTAAGGGGAAATAATTAATCGTAATTTAAGTAAAGCATTAGCAAAATCGGAATGTGTTCAGTGACCTAACTGTAAAATGTATAGAAACCACAAACAATGACTTTACAATCAAACATTTATTTGCTAATCTAAAGACAAAGATATGACAACAACAAAACAGAAACTAGACTATGGCTTCAAGACATTATACAAAGACAAAGAGGTTCAGGGGTTGGACCAACTGTAAATGGAGCTGTGTTCAGCAACACAATAGAATGTGAATGGAGGAACCTTAAAACACACTGCGCTCGCATTGTTCAAAGCTGAGATTACTGAGTAACCAAAAAGAAACCAGGAAATCTAAGTTTGGACTTAGTGTTTTCTTATCCTAGCCTACACTCGTTGAACCTGTAAACCATCAACTATATTATTCAACCCTTGGAAAGTTTGGTATACCTGACGAGGCTGCAGGAGAAGGAGGAGACGTTACGTCTGATGAGGATGAAGAGGGAGGAGGCGTTGGTGCGATCCTCCAGTTGGCCTTCTCCGGCGTGGAGTCCTGCATCAGTCTCTCTCTCTCTCTGTTTCATGCACACTTTGAAAAGTTGTGCAGGCAGTCTTTGGTTTCTTCATTCCTGACTCCACAAAGTCAGGAATGAAGAAACCAAAGACACAGCAAGGGTGCAGCAGGCTTCTGGTGCACTACTCATGCTCCTGTTGCCAGCATGCATCTTCTGAAATTATGAGTTCCAGGCCCCCGCCTGGAACTCATAATTGACGTTGATTAAGAGCTTGATATTTATAGATTTGACAAGGTGGCACACTCTCTCTCACACGCTTTTAGATGATGTCAAATATCAGATACATGAATTAATACAATATCACATATTCAGAAATACATGATAAACATTATCCAGTATGACATGTCATGAGTGTCAACTAATAAGGATTACGTACATTGATGTATTGATACATTGATATATTGAACGGGCACACTGAAATGAAACAGAGAATCAAAAATAACACACTATTGTCTAAGGATGGTTCCTTCTGTCCCTGGATCAACAGAACTGGAGAGTGAATTAGCAGGCAAGCATGTAGATTAGTATCTACACAGGCCAGGGCACCCTGAGGTCTGAGGTCCTGAGAGAGCAGCTCACACTTTTTTGCGAACTCTGGGCCATGTCTGAAGAGGTGAACTTGACAGTTTATCAGATAGGTGGGTGCCCTATCCTGCAATAAACCATCTTGCCATTTGGAGTTTGGGTCCTGTTGATGTCCTGCAGATGTCCTGGTGTGGGTAGTAATTTTGTGACTCTCAGGGTGGTGTCCTGCAGACACCGGGTCGGCTGGGAAGTTTCCCAGTCACATGCTAATTAAAGCAGGGTTGATAATCCTATATCTGAAATTAGTCCTTGAAAGTAGCCTATATCAGAATCTCTCTCCCTCTCTCTCTCTCCCTCTCTCTCTCTCTCTCACACACACACACATACACACATGTTCACTGACTCTCTTATCCATGTCCAGCCTGACAGTGTGGCTGGGTTATTATAGCAGGAGGAGATAAGGTGGTCAGACAGGCTGGATGCAGGCATGTGCTATTATAGCCATGAGCTTATCTCTGCAACAACGCTTCCAATGACAGAGAACAGCTCGAACCAGGAGCAGACCTGCTGCCATTGTCTCCCTTTTATATCTTCAACACCAGCCTTTTAAATCCTCAAGCACACCAAATACACAAGGTGTGTGTACATATGCTTCCTAATAGTGCCGAGCACCTTTGCTGCGTGAGGAGTTTATGTTGATGTGTTTGTTGTGGGTCTCCTCATTGTTTACCAGTGTTAATAAGGGGGAGGCTTAATAATGGAATGTAGAGACACTGGCTGTGTTCACTCCACATGAGAAGGCTAATTACTGTACATCTAATCTGCAGGAGAGGCCTATATCCAATTACATGGAAATAAAGGCTCAGCATGTTTCTGGCATGCTGTTAGTCTGATTGTGCATGAAAGGACATATATACACTCTCATCTCTCGTTCTGTTTCTCCCTATGTATTTCTCTCCAGGCAGAATCCTGTTGCGAGACCTACATGTGTGTTCATCAAACAGAAACAGCTGAAAATAGCAGATTGTCTTTGGTGATATGATTCTGCTGACAATCCTCTACCTTCCTCTAGGTTTAAACAAAGGAAATAACGAAAAGAGGGAAATCAAAAAATGTTTGTCTTAGAGGAGATGGAAAGGAGTACAACCTTGGGTCAAGCTCTAAGGCAGTCATATCTTACATGAACAGTTACTAAAGCTCAGCAGCGTCTACATCTTGTATGTATCTGTAGCTTGATCCGGGCATACAGATGTATATAACAGATGAAATACTGCAATCTCATGGAAGCAGTGTATTTAACAATGAACACTTAAGCTGATAATATTATTTGCATCTCCACAAGTATTAGTAATTTGGAGGTTCTGGGGTCACACTGCATTGTGAGACTGGCATTGAGAAGTCAGAGAACACCAGCAGACATCATTATGAGCATTTGCCATTACCTCTGCATCTTAGGTGCCCTTTTATAAATCTATAGAGATTTATACTAGTGCACTTGGGCTGAGTGGGTAGGCTTTGTATGCACTACATACAGTGCAGCTGCTTGAGAAGACTTTTATCATAAAGATAGCATTAAGCAAATAAAATAAAGGTTCAGAAATGTTCTCCTTTTGCTCAGCTTAAGAGGAGCAGAATTTACAGTTGGGAGGACAAACTATCCCAGTAGGTCACAGGGGTCACATGTTCTTTCATGTTCTTTCATGCACACATTGGTTTGATTAGATTGTTGCCATCTTAAAAATCATCTCATGCGTTTAAGGTTTTTTTTTTAGTTATCTGTATCCCAGCAAAGCATGAATGTTCTTCCAAGTACAGACCTATTGCAAACAAACAGGTTTGCAATTCGGTGCCAACACATTTTCACTCTCAACTTGTCAAATACAACACTGTGATCAGTGGCCTTCAGTGTCTAGGTATGATGCTCTACCTACCCCTCTTTCATCAGTTTTGCATGTGTAGGGCTCCACGGTCAGGTTAACAATAATACGGAACAGGCCCTTCATAACAGGATTAGAGTAATTCTAGTCTTCCCTCGCAATAGAGACAAAAGATAAAATGGTTGCTGCAGTGTTAACTTTCCAGAATTGTGCTCTTTTAATGAAGGGCTGAAGAAGAAGAAGAAGAATCTTTATTTGATATATTGTATGACATATCATACAATGTACAACATATACAAACACGCCCAGGGACCTACTTCAGATCTTAGCCAGTGTCTTTTGGTCAAGGGCCAACTGGGCTGAACTGGCTGGAGAATCAATCTGATGCTAATGGTGTACATGTTCTGATGCATGCGAGCATTCAAGCACGGGGAGAACATGGAAACTCCACACAGAAAGGCCCTGCCCCAGGACCTTCTTACTGTGAGGCAACAGTACTAACCACTGCACCACCATGCTGCCCATGAATGTCAGCCTTATGGTGGTGCAAATTTTGCACCATCCTAAAAATAGTAACAATGTAGGCAAACAGATTACAATTTCAGGTTCAATAATTCAACTGCATTGAGAATAAATGTCTTTTTATAAATACTCCTTTTCATGGCAAAGGTATCTAACTGTGCCTCCCAAAAGGCCAGCTGCATTAACAGATCATGCAGAAAGTGAGGCTAAATGTGTATAAAGAGTAATACCTGATCATTAATCATGGATATCCGAATGTATTTGTGATCCACAGAAAGGATGCTAGGGATGAATCCTTTGATTTTTTTCCATACCTGTTTAGCCCCACTACTGATGAGGCTCTAATAATAGTAAAGCCATCAGTAAGTTATGCGTTTTATATTTTAGTAGGCTGTTCAATGCTACAGTCTCTAGGGAGCACTAGTTGAGCTTTAACTTTTAGTTTGCAATTTATAGTAACATGGCAACATATGCCAGCACGTGTCTGTCTGTTTATGTTGTATTTGAGCAAAGTTTCCCTCTGCTCGAGTTTCCATCAGAAGTCCCGTCTAATCAGTTTGCAGCTGGAGTCGCTCATAACTGCCGAACATGGGACTCATAAAATGAAAGCTGCAAAAACAGATGTCCTCATGAATTAGTGAGGCAGCCATGAAAAATTAACAGATGACCTAGGACATAAAGCCAGGGGGCTTATGCTCATTTAAATCTTCCTTCAACATGCAATATGCTGCCTCCAGTCATTGTTTTCACTGTCTGTCCCTGTCCAGCTGCAGCAAGACTGTTTTTAGATGTGGCAAATTAATAGTGACGGAAATGCATCTGTCGAATAAATAACAACATTGGCCCTGGGATAACTGGCTTCATCACAATTGCTGCTAAATGGCTGGAAAGTGGTTTTGAAAAATTATCTGTTTAATATTCTAGTCCATGGTGAGCCTGAAAAATGTCTAAAGAGGTTATTTACAGCACGGGTTCTTAACTATTTTAGTGTATCTGATGGCATGTGATCAGCTGACATGCTCAAAGAATTCCCTCTCTGAAAGAAACAACAGGCATCCATAACTGCAGGTGTTTGAATCCACCTGTACACTAGAAGTACATCTGCAAATCTACATTCAAGTCATTTATACCGTAGAATACATCTAGAAAATGAACAAAGCAGTCATCCAGTTGTAGTTTTTGCTGTGAGAGAATTGAAGTCTATTTCTCTGCAAACTTTGTGAAGTGGTTGCTATTTTGAAACTACAATGTAGGGACATTCAGTGGACAGTGTGTTGTGCTGTTGTGACAGTTTTCAGTGAGCTGTCTCGACATGTACAGTACGACAAAACTGCCGTGATTCAGTTTTGATCAATAAGAGCCTGTCCGCATCAGAATACTGACTGTATAGGTCAGAATGAAACCAGTTTGTGGTTCGGTGGTGACCTCTAGCGGGTGCAGTAATTATTACAGCTGGAAAGGAGGCAATCAGGTAAAGTACTTTAACGAGTAAAAAGCCCGCAAAGGGAGGAGGTTGGTGTGGAAGGTTGGATGAAACTTCAGAAAAGTCAGCAGTGAGTTGTTTTAACTTGCAACCCATTTGACCCAGCATCTGTGTTTACCACACTGCCGAACAGTGTGTTTACAGTACCCCAAACAACCCAAAATTATGACCCAGCATAATCAACCCAACAATGTATTTATGGTAACTACCCAGCACTTTTTTGAGTGTACTAACATTGTGAAGTAACATAGGTGCATTTGTGACAGAAGTAACGTAGGGATCTTAACCAGGACCACAATATTTTCCTAAACCTTACCCAGTATTTTCTGGCCTAAACCTAACCAAACTGAAACCGTACGATGAAGGTCCAGAACATGATTAGCTGTTGCTGCAGTTTTGGGAACAGTGGCATATGTCATTTTGGGAGACGCTGACAATCAACCTATTCAGTTGTTTAGGTCTAAGTATGTGTTAATAGCTGTCTACAGAAGCTACAATGTGATGGCTCATAATTTTCACATGTACACAATTGTACAGTCAGCCCAGTATCCCACGGATCATTCCACACCTCAGGATTTACATGCAATGCCAAGACTCAGGGCTAAATGTGGTGTGACCTACAGAATATGTAATGAGGCTGAAACTAAGGATGTGGAGGTTGGGGTTGTGGAATGTCACCATTCACTTTTAATGTTCCCCTTTTTATTCAGTGTAACTATGGGCTTTGTCCAGCATGTGTCATACTATAGATATTGTAAAAATATAAGATTTTAAAAATATTGTCATTTAACATCAGCCCATAAGCAGCAGGTGTATTGTTCAAGTTATGGAGCAGTGCTTGCTGCTATTTTTTCAGAGTATATTTCACAAATCTTCCATGAAACCACTGTTATTCTGTCATTATTCTGTCTTTGAGGGAATGATGGTATATTTCGAAATGTCGAAAAATGCCCTATATCACAATGTTAAAGAAAGTATGAAGAAATTCCTGGATCCATCCCTTTATCCAGATCAGCACCAAAAGTTAATGGGGTCTATTCTGGGCTGATACCCATCCTCCATCACAGTGTAATGGTAATCTGTTCAGTAGTGAGGTGTATGGGCTGTCGTCCTCGAAAGGTGTCGGCGTGTAGTATGTTGATAAGAGATTCTTCGGAGGCAAGGCGGGGTTGATTGGATAGAACAATCTTTATTGAAACAGATTTCAAGCCAGCGTCCGAACCAGAGTGTGGCCACTCCCTGGTATTCTCAAATCTTGGCAAAGTGATGCCCAAAATACTTTGCCTTCTGCTCTATCAGAACTCCTCTCAGACCCTCAGTCTTAGGAGATCAACCAAAATCACCCCCGTTCTCTGGTGTGTGTGTCTTTTTAGAGTCTATTCGCTCAGGCCCGCCTGTTTCTCTAATTGTTTACCTTTTTGGGGAACTGAGGCCCCTCTATCCTATTAGAAAAGGATGGATCTGCATAACATCTCTCTCTCAAGGGAAAACGTGTACATGGAGGTGTGTGCGTTACTATGTTGATGTTAGTCTCTGTATACTTAAATGGAAATGTGTACATTAAATCAACCCTGAGTCCTCTTCCTATCCTTAGATGGAAATGTATACACTGAACCTCTGAATTCCTCAGTCCTTGGTGTGGGCCTCTTCCTTTAGCTATTCTCTGACGCACACTACAGAACTAATGTGTTGTTATCCTGAACATGAGATCTCTACATTGTCTCCTTCCCAAATATACTTAAATGAAAAGCATTTGATCCTGTCCTGTCCTGTCCTGTCACTCAGAGCTCAGAAGGTATAAGAAACACTCAGACACTACAGTAGTTTTTGTGTGATCCTGCTGACAAACCAACCAATCAACCAACCCACAGACAAACAGACACCGGTAAAAACATAACCTCCTTGGAAGAGGTTAAAAAAGAAGCCTTTCCTGAAGCTTTTTAATTGCTGTTGTAAAAAGATATTTCATGATACATTAGTAGCCTATGTCATATGGATGGCTTCTTCCATGATTAAATCTCCATTTTAAACTGTCCAGCACAGGACGGTTCCTTTAAACCACTGAGTGAGTAAGCAATGTCACAACACATTTCAGCTCTGATGTCTAAAAGCCTTGTTCTCGAGCCAAAACAGCAGAGCAGCTTTAATACATTTAGTGACACATTTACTTGTGCAGTTGGTGTTTCTGTCGGGTGTCTGCTCCAATTAGCTGAAATATGTCTGTAAGACCACAGAGATGTGTGTTTGGGTGTGTTTCCGATTCTTCTTTTGGGGACAAATTTCAGACTGAAGACCACTGAACTGGGGGTGGCTTGTCTTTTTTTCCCAATTGGGGAAAATTGTCCCCAATTTAGATTTCAAAAAGTCTAAAATAACAATTTGTGCTGTAGGATCCAGATTTCGCTTAATTAGAAGTAAGTAAAACCAGGAAAAACAGACCAGACCAAAAGACCACAAAAGTGTGTGGATGAGGTGTCCACACTCAATATATTGTATACTGTATTCATATTCATAACCTCAGCTGTATGGTTTTTGAACACTTATGCACTTGAGAGTGTCGGACATGTGGAAGAACCAGCTGGTCTGCAGAAGTTCCACTTATTTTTCCAAATTAGCAACTGATTTGTTTGCTGATTTGTCTGTGAGATCATGAGGACCAAACAAACAAGATGACCCAGAGATGTCTCATCTTTCCCACTTAAATCAGATGGCCCCAGCCCTGAATTTTAATAACTTTTCCCTTGAAACTAGTCAGCTAAGACAGCTCAGTTGTAAACACATTTCACAAGTCATGTGTATCGACACACTGATAAAACAAGTTTGTCCAGATTTTCTGAACCGTACGTTGAGTTTTAGTGACAGCTTACTGATGATGTAATTGTTGTTTGAGGATAAACACTGATGGTTTGGATTGAAAACAGCATTTAGTTCAGACTGTGCAGGAATTACGTATTACAGATGTTAGGTGACTCACTGCTGTGCAAGTTGTTGAATTTCTTTTAAAATTGCCATTCAGCGGATAATTTTACTTAAAAATTAATAAATTCTGTATTTATAGATACTTTTGAATTAGATTTAGCCTATATCACTACAGCTATCTCATCCTATGCATTTCTTCAGTAGACATATGGCATGTGCATTTTTTTTAAACAGCAGGAATGTTACATAGGTTCTGTGTAACAGTTGGAGGTTATGAACTAGCAACAGATTAAAAAGTTTAATCAGGGAGGCTATTGATGCAAATTAATTCACAATTGTCTTTCTCTCTTACAGACTGGTCACACAGGATGCTCGTGTAGTGCGTGGCGGCTGCGTTGCTGAGCAGCTGCTGCTCACTTGCATGTTTGTGTTCACACAGGCAGCGTTGCTGCTTCATGTCTGTGACATATTCTACACATATAGACATTAAAACTGTAGTGAAAAGCCGTATGATGTGGATATGACTCTCTACAGGTCATTTTCAGCTCTATTTTTGCTCAGAACTGCACGTGTGTCACGATAGGAATAGGCGAGACTCCGAAACTCTAGATGAAGCGACGCAGCAGCCTCGCTTAACAGGCGTGTGAGAAGCGCGACTCAACCTGTTAACATGGACGCAGAAATGAAAAGCGAGAGGTAACGCCACACAGCAGCACTGCAACCGCATCTAGTGTGTCCAGCGTCGTACTTTCTTTCTCTCCCCACTTCTTAATCACCTGGCTATAGCCGTTGATTCTTTAAGTTGTACCAACCAGATTTCGCTAAAATCAGCCAATCATGTTGTCAATGGTGCCGTATTTTCCCTGGTATTTAGAGGGTGTATTAACCTAGTAAGATGTGCCTACAAGACGGGGTCACAACAGGCATACACTCTGCTTTAATTATTACTGAAATCTTTTCAGTAATTTTCAATATTTCCATGTCACAGTAATGGTACTGCAGCAAATATCATGGCACATTTAAGCAGCAGAACTAAAAGCTGTAGTTATAAAGTTGACAGGACAGAGGAAACTATCCGGAGGATATTCAAGTTATAGCTTCTGCAATAAATATTTTTAGACAGCTCTGATGAAGCTCAGGATTCATTTGGAGGACAGCTGCTTTACTGAAAACAATTTTATTGTACAAACCTGAACTGTGTGTGTGACCTTTTGAACATGTACAACACAGAACATTTATTAACATTAGATCATGAAGTATCCTGTCAGTGCGTCAGAAGATTTAAATAATCAATTAAGTTAAGCTGCTGTGCCGCATGCGTACATGTGTGCATGGTCCTCTTTTGCAGGAGGAACACACTTATCATTTCTGCTGCGGGAGGGATCGCTGCAGGTAATATAATTAACATGGGTGTCAAGACTGAGCATCTATTGGGAAATCATAGTACTGTGAGGTGACGTTACCAAGTATTAACTTTGCTTCCTAAGTAATCACGAAGGAAGCAATGTTATCCCTTGTTCTACTCCTGGTTAATCAAAGATGGCCAAAGAGGTGGAGCGTGGGTGGAACAGAAGCAGGCCTAGTTATTTATACAAGCTCACCTAGCTGGAAGCTACCAAGCTAACTGACACTAACAAGCTATCTGTGTTCACACATAAAGATTAGCAAATTCGCCTTGCATAACAAACGTGAGTTTGACCATAGGTTTATTTGCCTTACCTTAATACTTACCTACAAGACAATGAGCAACAACTGGCACCGAGGTTGTGTGCTTGTGTTCAATCTGAACACAAGTGAACACTCACCAGATACTTGTATCTTTCTCTTATCCTGCATTATCCAGAATTATGGTACATTACAGTGGAATTCCACGGCAGGTGAGAGTGAAGAAAAATCAAGTTTTTAATCCCATAAGTTTAAAAAACAAACTGTTTATTCTGTTTATCCAAAACACTGGTCTCTGTCCCTCCACTCTGGTCTTTTTGTCCAATTTACAGCACTAAAGACATAATATGTGTCCGATATGTGTCTCTCAAATAGGTCGAAATGGAGAAAGAAAATTCAGTTAAGTAGCTGAAAACAACACTGTTTGAGAGGAGAACACTGCAGGAAAAGCTTAGAGTGAAGAGCTCGTACCCGACCAGCTGGACATTGTAATAAAACAACAAGTGCAAGACAGAGGAAGACAGTTCACCTCGTCTTTTTCATGAGGCTGGTTTGCTAAGAAGTCGTGGCTAACTGCATGCAGTGAGGTTGGCACTTTATTATGCTTTCCCTGCCTCCTTTTTCAAACAGCAGGAACCGAACCAGCATGGATCCAGTCAGGTATGACCGTTTTAAAGCAAAAAGTGAAAGTAAATATTGCTGCTCAGCTTGATGAAGGCTACAGGATAGGGATCCGAAGACAACGAGGAGGTTGACAAAAACAGGCATCTTTTCTGAAATAACAGACTGTGTAAATTTCTGTGGTGCATTTGAGCTAGCCCTGCGTGGTCATGATGAAAGTGTACTTTCAGCTCAGAAAATCCAGGTGGTTTCAGAGGACTGGTGGATTTTGTAGCATCACTAGATGCAGCAGTTTAAGAACATCTGCAGAGTGCTGCTGTGTTTAAAGGAACATCGAAGGCAGGACATAATGGACTTCTTGACTGCATGCTCTCAGTTTTGAGAGGGCACATCATTGAAGAAATCATTAGTGTTGAATTTTTTTTAAGTCTTTTTAGTCATATTTCAAGCTAAAATGTCAAACATTTGGAGTTTCCAGCTTCTTGAATGTCATTTTTGCTGCTGTCATTTATGATAGTAAATGGCCTGATGTTTTGACAAAAGAAGTAATTTCAAAATGGCACTTTGGAAAAAATGTCAAACATTTTCTTTTTCCAGCTTCTTGAATATTATTTTTTGCTACTGTTCTTGTCATTTATGATAGTAAATGAAGAGTCTTTAGGTCTTGGACTGATGGTTTGACAAGCATGGCTCTGGGAATTTGTAAACAAAAAAATAAAAAAATGTTAGAGTGAGTACACATCCTACTGGTGATAGATGGTTATAGCGCATCTGACTTTTAGAGATGCGGCCCATTTGATAATGAGTTTTGGTACCCATCTCTACTCCTACTCCGACCATATTTACATTTTGGAGTGTCAAATGAGAACCCAGTGACCAACCCGTTTTTCTCTTTAGCCCAGCACCTGTTTGGAGAAATCTCAACGTAATAAAAAGCAAAGACAAATCTGAGAGAGCACAGCGGAGCCCACTGTGAGCTCACTGCGTACTGTGAGGACACACTGTTGTGAAATCTCTCAACAATGACCGAATTCAGCTTTTCTGAATACTTATCTCAGTACCATAACGCAGAAATAGAAAATATAATAATGGCCTGTTGCACAACTGAGGTCTTCTGTGGCACTATGGAATACTGACTATACATACAAATAGCAACATTTCCTCAAAATACTGCTGCTTCCCTGGTATTGTCCTTTCATACTGTATAACATTACTCAAAGAGAAATGTATAGAAAATGAATGGGGTAAATAGCATCCTTTTTCTAAAATACTGCTAATTCTTTGGTGTTGGCTATTCAAATCTGATGCGGCCATGTGGCCCATAGGAGCATCAAATGGGCACAACAATTATATCGCTTACAGTGCGTTGGGCCCTCAGCTTACAGGAGACATGTACAAATGTTAAAGATGTAAATCAAGTATCATTACATCAAGTCTAACATTGACCAACATTCTGTTTCATTCATGATAGTGATTTTAAAGTTACCTACAGTTTCGTGTTTTTAAATCCCATCTTCTCTTTCTTTCCTTTTCTTCTCATGAAGAATAGGTCCATGACTTGATTGGTGACGCGCAAAAATCCAACTGCATATGTATTGAGGAATTGGATCAGGTGATTGATGGAGGAACCTCTTGTTTTCTTGTGTGATTTTTTACAATTGCTGTAGTGGCCACGGCAGAACGTTTCACATAACATATGATGATGATTTTAAACAAACAACATTACCAGAGGCAAATTTGCCTCTACATCTTTCAGCTATGTAGCAGAATCTCAGTGCTTTTGCACTCATTTTAGGGGCACCACCTCCAAAGAGGAAAATTGACATCGAATGAATAATTTCTTAAGTTATCAGTCAAGAGTGTGACTTCTCGAATAAATTGATCTCCGTTCTCCACTTCTAAGGAACACACAGAACCACGACTGGGTCTAAATGAAAATGTTTACTAAGTAAGTAAATACTAACACATATGACTTAAATGAAATAATTATCAGACATGAATGTTTACTGTACACAAGCAGTCAAAATGATGACAGTGAATTGAATGAGGAAATAGAAAACGTGGGAGGAAATAATCTGTTCACTACAGATTCTAGTAACTAGTACTGAAGGAAAAGGCGAAATTTGGAGGTTGAATTACTGTCAATAAGACAATAAGAAGAGTTTAGAACTCCGTCAGAACCAAAGCACTGGAAGCGATGGATGGAACCCCCTCAAGGCGAACTCAGGGCGTTGTGGTCCCAGAGACGAAGTGTGGCTCAGTCGAAGGGCTCTGCCAGGTCTCTTCTCGACAGTGGTTCGCCGTTGGAATTCTGACAGCAGAGATCTCACTGAAAGCAGCTCAGTGATCATAGGCGTAGGACAGATTGTCAGTTTGGGTCTCAGCTGGTTGATGACAAATTATTACTTCGGTTCTACTGGCTTTAACAAAACAGAAGGAGTGAAAAGGTGCATGAGTAACAAGGGGATAAAGTGGACAAGAGGATAAGAGACTAAAAAACTAAGAGAGTAAGAAAACTATGAATGAAATGCAGAATGAGCTTCGCTCCTCTGCAGCTTCTTTATCTCGTTATGCAGTGACACTAGTTTTGTAATCAAGAATAAAGAGAAATGAAGAGAAACTTGAATTATTCACTGTACTCCTAGTTCTCTGATAGCATCAAGGCATTTCTCACAATCCCAGAAGAATCTCAGGAGATTAATTCACTTACTCAACACTTGATTTAGGTAAATGAGTTAATCAATGAATAGATGGACATTATAAACTTTAAAAGGAGGTTCAGGCTTGAAGAACTTAGATGGTATGAAAATTCTTTGCGCCACACTATTTGCCAAATCTTTTTTGCCAAATATCTTAATTTTTTGCTCAAATTTGGAGAAAAGGAGACAGAATTAAGCTGTTGCTAAAATGGAATGGACTATAGGAGAATCTAGGAGCAGGGGCGGGCTGGCCATAGGGAGGTTCGGGAGTATTCCCGAACGGCCGGTCTGTTCCAGGCTGAACCGGCCGGTGGTCGGAACGTTTTTTTACCCCATAAAACGGCCGCAGGTGGCACAGAGTGGAACGTCAGACTGGGTCAATCTAATATTTTGCATATTAAGGGGGGATACGAGCGGCCCCTCCCAACTTGAGCTGATCCTTGTTTCTATTGAAATGTGATTGGCTCAGCCGCTCAGTCAGTCATTAAACCGTTATTTTCCTGTTTAAAAAAAAGAAAGCGGAGGAGCGGGATAAATTCAAATTACATGATCAGGATTTCTGGGGCCGATCACCGATCCGATCAAAAAACTTTATTGTCTGTCACATAGTGACAGGGCTCAAAACATAAACGCCACAAAGACATAAAAAACACATTTAAACCAATGAGACGCGTTTGTTTTGCTTTAAACAAACAAACAAAGCAAAACAAACACGTCTCATTGGTTTAAATGTGTATTTATGTCTTTGTGGCGTTTATGTTTTGAGCTCTGTCACTATATGATGGACAATAAAGTTTTTTGATCGGATCGGTGATCGGCCCCAGAAATCCTGATCATGTAAAGCCTACACAGAACATTAAAGGTAGCCTATCAGCAATGTTACACCATACGTGCATAAATCATTAATTTGCTTTATCAATTAAAAATAAAATCCATACTGGCTGACCAGAAAAACGCACAAATTTCCTTATTGCAAAAGAAAACATTTCAGGAGAGTCTGTGTTCAAAGTTAAAAAGATAATATTTGAATATATAGGCTATACATCCTGTTTTCCTGTTCTGTTTCTACATTAATATATAGCCATTTTTACCAGCTCAAGAAAAATACATTAAAGTGAGTAATTCATTTATATTGTGTGTGTGCGTGTGTGGCGCTTTTGTTATGTTGATTTTTATAGTGTGAGCATATGTACTTCAATACACTCTACTGACTGACTAATTTGTGTGTGTTGTGTTTATTAGATTGTTTTTATACTGCAAATAAAGTATTCATGTTAAAATTACGGTTCCACTTGCGTCCGTCATGCGATCGGATAAAAGGCCTCTCCAAACCAAGCTCCTGGGCTGAATTTCAACCCCAGCCCGCCCTTGTCTAGGAGTCACACATCATCCTCCAAGCTTGGCCTGTATGGTTTATAAGAGAAGTGTGACTCCTGTAAGAATATGGCAGTGCATAGTGTGTGTGTGGTTGAGTGAGAGAACGAGAGAGAGCAATAGAGGCTGTGCTCAGACCAGAAAGCTGTTAGCAACCAGAGCAGAGGGCAAGTTTATCAGTGAGTTTGTCTAGTGGCAGTAAATGCACAGTACAGGTTACAGTTGCATGAATAACTCTGCTGCTCCTCAATACCCAAGAAGAACTTACGTTTGTGTGACAGCTATCGCTATCCCTGCCAATATCCCTGCTATTTGTATCCATGCTAGGGATGTAATGATATACGATATGTATAGGTACCGAAGGTCTCATAAGACCCCGCCCTACTCCACCTCTGATTGGTTGGCTTTGTTTTTTATGCTCGAATCAAACTCTTTCCTTATATCCCTTTTCCACGGGTCAAATATCCCACTTAAACCCCCTAAGATCGGGCTTTTGTGTGCATAAGTAGCCAAGTTACAAAACAATTACAGAGGAAGCACTGTGCTTCATGTTCATTTGGGACATCAGTTGCATCAAACCAAGTGCTTTTATCAAGTTGTAACACCAACTGTAACCATGTTTCACCATGGTCAGAAAGGAAAACAATTCCAGAGGGAGATATATCGGCGAACACTAGAAATAAATAAGATATCTCTTATTTAAAGTTTGTGGTCTAAATAAGACAAGAGGAGAGATGCCAGTTGATTGTTTATATGATAAGTGTTGAAACATGTATGTGTTGAAACAAATACACATGACAGACACAGACAATATGTCTGTCTAAAGTCATACAATTAAAATCATTAAATTATATTTAAAAAATCATTTAACTTGATAAGTCATGCTCTCCATCAGTGTTAAAAAAGCCCTTTAAACATGCTGCATTGCTTTGCAATGGTGTCTTTTGGAGGTTTAGTGTTTTTTGTAAATGTACATTGTGTAGTAGGTCTAATGGTTTCTAATGGGTTTAGTGGTAAATGCTATTGATGATATATAGCTTAGATATTTTATGTTTTAAAGAAAAGCATAACACTTCCATGCCTGCAATGTGGGATGACTCTTCTGCTCAGCTGAATGATAAACACAATTGTCATCTACAAATGTTAACTGTAAACTTACCTTGGTTCGCAAGCTCTCTTTACGGTCTGCTAGAGAAAGAAAGCATAAACTCAGTGTGACCGGGGCAGCTGTATACCCCTGACAATGCGACAACGCCACTCTGGGACTTTCACCCAGAGAATACCACACTGAATACAGGTTCTTTGGTTTGAAGTAAAAAGGAGCAGAGAGGTGAATTTCTAGTTTTCAACAATATTCAAGTTTTATTTAGACAGGTAAATTTAACACTCAGATAACATGCCGACTTGGCTTAAAATTCAGACTTTTTCCACTACAAAAATATACTCTCGCTAAAAAAAAGGTGTCGCTATACTGAAGCATTTACCAGCACAAGGCAACTGTATCAGGGAGGCCAACAGGAGTGGGGGAGCGAAGGGGGGAGTCTCTCTCTCACACACACACACACACACACACACACAGATTAGAACACAACAAAATATTAAACATGCAAATAAAACTCAAAGAGTGGGGAAACCCTCCACCTAGTGAGCCACCACCTGTAAGCCTATGACCAGCTTAACTGGGAAGAAAACAAAATAACTACAACAATGTATAATGAAAACGCTTAATAAAACAGGGTAACCATAAGTACACAAAATATATTTAACAAAGGGGCAAAAACAGCAGTGCCTAGAGCTCAGCTACAGCACCAGGAGCCGACGTCACTTCCCCATTCCTAGTATGAAAGGCACGTATCATACACAAGATGTAAAATAACTAGTAAGCACTGAATATCTGAGCACCTTAAGGAACATATCCAACCAGAAATACAGAAAATTACTCAAAACACCAAAAACAGGCATACCTGGAAACTTCACATGATACAGCCACACATCCACACATGATGAGCGCTGCACCAATGGGGAGGGGAGCACGGTGACTAACAGCTTAAGTGCTCAGTCCTGCACCTGTACAAAAGCAAGGAAAGTGCTAAGTGCCTGTGCCAGAACTATTTTTAACAGAAAGAGAAAAAGCATACCTTAACTAGACATTGCCATTCATGGCAGTGCGGGGTCGGGAGAGAGCGAGGAGAACCTACCGCTGGCTGTCTGCAGCTACATTTAAAGATGACCAGGAAGTGATCTAGCCTCGGCTGTTAGGAATCATTACTGATTGGAGGGGCGTAGCCGAGCTGCCAGTGGAGGGAGGGGGAGCTCTACCTATCACATCAGCAAGTGTATCAAGATGCCAGGAACACATTTTGCACTAAATCTACTGTTGCCTTCTACAGTGGTGTGGTATGTACAATAAATTACAAAAATAGTTACATAGATTTAGTGAAAGTGCAGATTGCTGTAGCTTAGGCCATAATGCTGCTTCGAACAGTCATCTGAAGGCATGTGTCATGATTCAGTGCCTGTTTCTGTTTCCTGTTTTACTTTGTAGTTTTACCCTTGTGTGTCACGTCATGCTTGTCAGTTCCTCCTATGTGTTTTTGTCATGGTTCAGTGTCTGTTTGGTTTATTTCCTGTTTTATTTTGAAATTGTTCCCTTGTGTGTCACATCCTACTTGTCACTTCCTCCTGTGTGTTTTGCCGCTGATTCCCTCAACTGTCCGTGTCCGTCCTCACTCCACCTGTACCTCGTCTCGTCATTAGTGTCTCGGTGTATATAGCCTTTGTTCGCCCTCATGTCTTGGTCAGATCGTTTCCCTTCCCCATGGTGGTTCGTTTCCCTCTGTCTTGGTCTGCGTATGCTGTCACTCTGCCGTTCTCTTTAATGTTCCCGTTCCCGTTCCTGTTTCCGTGTCTTCCCGTCCTTCTTCGTGTTAGCTCCTAGCCTGTGTTATGCTGCATTCCAGTTACATGGGAGACCACTCGCCCGAGTTGCGAAGTGGGAAATCTCGCAGCTGTCGCGACATTTCACGAGGCACGCCCCCTTTTGGTCGGAATATCCACTGTCCAACTCGGTGCTCCTGCGAGTACACCGAGTTGAGCGAGGATAGACAAACGACTCGTCAAACAAAGTCAGTTTTCCCACTTCGCAACTCGGGCGAGTGGTCTCCCATGTAACTGGAATGCAGCATGTGTGTGTGTGTGTGTGTGTGTGTGTGTGTGTGTGTGTGTGTGTGCCTAGCCTTCCTCCATTTAATATCCCTTAAAACCATAACAGCATGACTGTGGTAGGATAATAGAATGCCAGCTGACCACCTGTCTCTTAAAGTATTGTGCATGAATGCATAATATAATGAAAGTAGCATGTTGAATGTATCCTAATGCAACATTAGTAAAAGTAATTCTTTTTCCATAAGTAAGAGTAAAAAGTAATATATGATGCATTAAATTGACGCATATTATGTTAACTTAGTAAAAGTCACTTCCCATCTCAAACTGACATGACTCATTGAGCATTGAGTCAGCAAAACTTAGCAGGTAAAATGATTGACGTGTTGTCAATACTACCTCGTTCTAGCATGGCCACGAACAATACATGACAGAGCCCATTGGCCTTTCAAGCCAGGAGCGCTTGCTGTACTCCACAGGCTGTCCCGGGGTGAAAAATAAACAGAAAGGGATGGGGTCACTTTCATGTTGTAGGCATCGACATAACGAAAACAAACATACCCAACAACACTGGTCAGGAAGAAGAGAAAACATGTCTCCTTGCGAAAGTAGATTTATTTTTGTTTTGCCAAGGAGCTGATATGTGGTCTGGTCATATTGCAACAGATACTTCTGCCTTGCCAGATGGCAGAAGGGTAGACAGACTGTGGCTGGGGTGGGTGTTGTCTCTTTTTGAAGACTATCAAAATCAAAGTCATAATGTTCCTAGTGGTTGTTACCCTATGAAAACAATATTGGGTAGAAATAGATCTTTAGTTTTACTTTGAGATATACTGGATTCTGGATTAGTCTTTACTTGACTTCAAGGTTCAATTACTTATTATTTAAAACATCAGGGTTGCAAAACTAAACCAAGTTTTAGTCCTTTTTGTGCTATGTCAGACACTTCATACACTTCCCTATATATCAAACATGCTGGTCTGAGGCAGAGTGACTGGCTGACAGACCAGTTTGACCAGTCAGCCTGTCTCTGCCTCTGGAAGGTTGTATGTCCAAACTGGCATCTATTATTTGGTCTTTATTCAGTGTAATTCAAAAACTAATTCTGGTCAACCATGGACGTTGGCCTCTTTCATAATGTAATTTATCAACTATCCTACTCACAGTGGTCAGTAAAAGTTCATATTGTGGCCTGGCTGAACGTCTTTTCTCAGTGTCATTTACCATCGGCTCTGGCCATCACTGAATGTCCAAATTGTCCAAACATCTATTTTCAACTAATTCTGTTTGTCTGTAGATGTCAAGAATTATGCCTGGCCAAATGTCTTTTCTCAAAGTCTTTTATCAACTGATTCTAGAGGTCACTGGACTGGTCTTAACGTATATTTGCAACTGATTCAGGTTGTCCATCGATGTCTAGAATTAGGGCTTGCCAAATGTAATTTCTCAATGTCATTAGTCAACTAATTCTGGACAGATTGCGGCCTGGCCCAATGGACAAAAGATGATATCAACACATCCACAGACATTGCTGAGGTGGGTAGGGACTCTGAACTTCGTAAAAAAACAACAACAACAGTTGATCATGTTATATACATATAGCCTAACTGTATATTCTGTAGCTGCACTTCCAATGCATCATTGAAGCTATATCATACTCATATTGGGTGAGTCCAGATGTCTTCAGCATAATTTTATACTCATTTCCATGTAATTAAGCCTGACATGTCTGGTGTCTGTGAAAATTTTGGGATCTTGACTAGAGTGGAAAATAAAGTTCTGTGGGTTTGAACAAAGCTTTGCTGCATTTGTTCCAGCATGAGGAGCCTTAGGATAGAAGTTTAATCTTGCTGCTCCTTTATTGAGCACGCCTGTCAACTGTGAGTGTGAGCTTGAAGCTTAGAGTGACATATACACTGCCTGGCCCCCCCAAAAAGTCACACACACATAAGCTTATGCAATTTCACAACATTTATTTCTCATTCTCATTGGGGATAAGGTCTGGACTCTGTGGTGGCCAATCCATGTGTGAAAATGACGTCTCATGCTCCCTGAACCACTCTTTCACAATTTGAGCCTGGCGAATCATGGCATTGTCATCTTGGAATATGTCCGTGCCATCAGGGAAGAATAAATCCATTGATAAAAAAAACCTGGTCATTCAGTATATTCAGCTATAGTCAGCTGACCTCACGTAACACATAACATTGCTGAACCTGGACCTGACCAACTGAAGCAACCCCATATCATAACACTGCCCCCACAGGCTTGTACAGTAGACACTAGGCATGATGGGTGCATCACTTCATCCACCTCTCTTCTTACCCTGATGAACCCATCACTCTGGAACAGGGTAAATCTGGACTCATCAGACCACATGACCTTTTTCCATTCCATCTTTATGCTCCCTAGCAAATTGAAGCCTTTTTTCTGATTAGCCTCGCTGATAAGTGGTTTTCTCAAGAGTACACAGCTGTTTAGTCCCAATCCCTTGAGTTCTCTTTGCATTGTGTCTGTGGAAATGCTCTTACTTTCACTATTAAACATAGCCATGAGCCTTACTGTTGAATTTTTACGATTTGATTTCACCAAACTTTTAAAGGAACTTGGGGCAGGATTTGTGAAAAAATAAACATGCATTTTAAGTTTTTTAATGCTAATGGGTGATGAAGCGTTCAAAACCAAAAAGAATGAGCCCACCCACGTATCTCTCCATCGCCTTGAACAGGCTGTGTGCTGCATAATGTACTGCAATTCGGTGTCCGAATTTCCTGCGCAGTCTTGCGGACGTGACGTCAGAGGACACTGAATGCGCGTCCTTGGATACGGGAAGAAGACAAGCGCGGTGGACCCAAACTAGTGTTTGGGTAGTAATGGATTCTGCTACGGCCAGCAAACGACCCACCACCACACAAAGTCCACTAAAAAGTCATACTAAGAAGAAAACGAAGGTTTTATCAGCAGCATGTCATGAGTCGAAACGAAATTACGACCAAAGCCGGGCTGGCACCCGAATAAACATTGGATACGCTGTAGGAGATACACTAATAATAAATGTAATTTATTAATTACTGGCGATTAATAAAACACTCGTTAATGGGGCACCACCTCCGTTGTTTTATCTATTTGAATAATCCGGAGGTAATTAATCAAATTCGACTGGACAAGGTTAACTTGGATCAATTCTAATCAATTTCAGATCAATTTATTCAATCTCATAAATGAATTAGTTAATTCTACACAGATCCATCGGTTCTCCACATTAAAAACAAACCTGCACATACAATGACATACGGTTAAATAGGTTTATTTACTATAAAATGGAATAAATAAAATGGCAATTTATATGAACAACAAAGTTAACAGCCAATGTGGAGACTATAATGATCAAATTAATGGGGTTATGTGAAGATATACGATGGTGAAGTCGTGATTCGGGTGAGATAATTAATCAAATATTACGAGAGTAATTTTTAATATTAAGGAGACCTTAATCGAACTTCTCTTAAGCTAAAATTAAGAACCAGAAGCTAAAAATGACACCAACCATCTCATGTGTGCAACCAGTAATGTGCGGGATAGCTTTGTCCTACTTTGTTTGGACCCAGCTGATGGCAACCTTGGTCCGCTGCCCAGCGGAGTGGCACCACTCGGGATCGATGGGGGCTGGATGGGCCTTAGCTTGGCACAAAGTCTTTCTGTCATTGCAACCCGTTTGCACGGATTGTTGAGGCAGCCAGCTACCGCAAGTCTTTACCACTGATGATGGTCTTAATAAAGATGTTCTTCTTCGCTGCAGAGTGGTGGTTCTTTAAGCTCTGATTTGTGAATTAATTCAATTCCAAAATTCCATTCCAAATGGGAGTATAGGTTGTAAATTAATTAAAGAGGGTCTTCATCTGAAGGCTTTATGGTCAGAGAAAACACTGTCCTCTCTGCCAGGTGATAAGGTGGCAGACTGAAAGGCGCCTTTTTCCTGTGAATAGTCTTTTTGCAGATGGAAGGAGTTAACAAGAATAAACAGGGCCTCAGCACTAAGAGTCAGAGGCGATAGGCATGTATTCCTACAACGCGTTCGACTCATGGAGGCAGCTTCAACTTTATTCGGGACTGAAAACAGATGCTGACATGGCTCATTTCCTAGTAACCAGGTAAGAAAACATTACAGGTCATGTTTAGAGCTTGATTTGAAAATCATATGAGATCACGAGGACTCGGAGTGACCTAACGTGCAAAGTAGCGTTAGCTGCAAACATGTAACTTAGTCCACCGCTGTGTAACAGACTGCGCATTTTCCACGGTCTGAAACCGAATAGTTAGAAATATGTCCCTTTGTATATGGGACTGAAAGCCCAACCTATTATCCGGGAGGTGACATTAGTAGCTGGATGTAGCCACAGGCTAACGGTTTGTTTGTGTCTGTGTAGTAACATTAGCCGCTAACACACAGCGATCCCATATCAGAGACGATATTTTTGTCCCCCAAAATGCAACGGCCGTCGTGTCACTATTGAGTCTTATTTCTTGATCCTGCCCCAGGATATGTCCTCTGACATGGTTGGTTAAGAAATGAGAAGCTACTCACTGCAGCAGTTACAGTCAAATAACTTGTTGCCAGCTGAAACATAACAATCACTGCAGTTATTGTCCAATGGAAGGCTCTTACCTATTTGCTTTGTTAAATCCAGGTGGTGATTTTTTTTTAGCCAGGCAGTGTACACAAATGCAGAAGATGAACACTGCCAAACTATGAGAAATACCTGAGCTTTTAACTTATATGGTGATATCAGGGCTGTGGAGGCTCTGTTGCATTTTTCTACAGTTACAGCCGCCTCAATCTTCCCCTCCCATCCGACTGCCTTTCGGCTGGCAGTCCCCTCCTCCTGGGGGTGTGTCATTGTAGACACGGCCATTCATTCAATTGCAGGGTGTCACCATGAGATGGCGCTTCCCTCACAAAAAACATATACAGCATAGATACTCATTAAACCTAAACCATATTCTTCTACCCCATTCCATCCCAGTGCAAATATTACACTTTTATCTTACTACATTTATTTTAAAGCATTAGTTAGTTTAGTTAGCGTTAGCCCTACTGGTTACTGTACATTACTTACTTTATTTATATTTTATATCAATAATCTAAAGTTGTAGCTAGGTTATATCATCATAGGTTAAGCCACCCAGCAGTATATACAGTTATTAAAAATAGTTAATCCTTTACCTGCTGCAGCCCTAAAGTTATGAACACATTAATGCATCAATAGTTATAATTTGAGAACATACTAAACTATATTATTCTGAAATGGACCATTTGTTTATTCAGTCATGAAAATGAAGACTGTGTGTTTATTTAGTGTGTTAAAGCACATGAAATCAGTCAATGAAGAATGAATCTGTCTGTTCTGATTAAAATGTCTCTCTCTAATGCACCCCAGTAGCTCAATTGGTAGAGCGTGCAACCCATATACAGACACCCTGCAGAGGCCCAGGGTTTGAGCCTGACTCGTGGTCTCTTGCTGCGTATCATCACCCTGCCTCCCGTCATCTCCCAAGCCGCTCCGCCAAGAGAAGTGAAACATTTCTCCCCACACCAACTTGTTTTACAGTTTTTTTCGCCTCTGCTTTATAGTTCATAAACAAAATGGCGGGGACTTCTGGTTCACAAGCTTTCTCTATTTTAGCTAAGTACTAGATGAAAATTGTTCCTCATAGCATATTAGGGGATGAATAGGCAGTGTAGTAACAGATTCTTGCCTTATGTGTCATCAGCACAGCCAGGTTTAGACAGTTTGATTGGAGTTTAGAGAGCGAGTGGCAGCTCTCCCTCTCGAGATCTGTCTGTGCTCTTTGTGTCTGTGGACAAAATGCGGACAAAATTCTCTAGTTGATTCAACAGCCCTGCAGCCACCAGATGAGTGTGGGGGGCTGGGAGACCTGCTGGGATGTCCATGTAATAAGAACAAAGTGACGCACTGTAATGCTAAAGATGTGTTTGGCCTCCGTCACCTCCCAAGATACGCAGAGGATGTTTGTGAACACACTGTTATAAACTGATTGCATCTCTATTATCATCTGCCAGTGCTTGAGGAATTTCTGATAAAAATATCAGAAAAATTATACAGCACAGAGACAATAATTTCTGCTTAAAATGTGTCACCTTAGTGTAATAGTTCATGTGTCTTGTAACCACCCACACCCAGTGAAGTATTCAAACCAACTACTTCAAATGCAAATATGATCCAACAGAGCATAATTTCACAACAACGGGACAAAGTACTATAGTATAAGAGCCGATAAGCCCTTCAGACCCCTCAACATGTATTACACCTCAACAGGCTCAATGTTATGATGGGGCAGCACCTCTGTAGTCTTTTATGAGGCTTGTCTGAAGCAGACAAAAACAAAAATCACTGCACACATGACAAGTTACCTATAACCTAATGGGTTATAGCTAACCCTGAGCTGATATTAGGATTGCAACAGTATGAGATTTTCACAGTGCAACCATTTCTGAAAATATCACAGTTTCAGGGAATCGCAGTATTAGACAATTGAGTGTCGAGAGTGTTTGCAACATCTTGGACTAGAGAAACAACCTCACACTTACACAGTTAAGTCAGTTTGCCGTGGTCAGTTTGAAGTCTGTCTTTCATTTAAGTTTACTTCTTGGAAGAGTGAGTTTAATCCATATGGATGTGAAAATTAATGAATTACTGTGTTGGGGTACAAAGGTAGGTTTGGTTATTAGCAATTAATAATTCCGAATAGTAATCAAATCAAATTAAATTAAATAATAAATCAATCAATAATAAAAAAGGTCAGGGACGGTACCTCTGGAGTGGCAGTCCGGGGTGGTGGTCCCCATTTTCAAAAAGGGGGACCGTAGGGTGTGTTCCAATTATCGGAGTATCACACTGCTCAGCCTCCCTGGGAAAGTTTATTCCAGGGTGCTAGAAAGGAGGGTCCATCCAATCGTCAAACCTCTGATTCAGGAGGAACAATGCGGATTCCGCCCTGGCCGCGGAACAGTGGATCAGCTCTTTACCCTTGCAGGCTTGCTGGGGGGGGGTCATGGGAGTTTGCTCATGCAGTCTTCATGTGTTTTGTAGACTTGGAGAAGGCCTACGACCAGGTCCCCCGGGGAGTACTGTGGGGGGTACTGAGGGAGTATAGGGTACCGGGGCCGTTGGTACGAGCTATCTGGTCCTTGTACGACCAAAGTGAGAGTTGTGTCCCTATACTCGGCACAAAGTCGAATACGTTTCCAGTAGGTGTTGGACTCCGCCAGGGCTGCCCCTTGTCTCCGATCCTGTTTGTGATATTCATGGACAGGATCTCAAGGTGCAGCCGTGGCGAGGAGAGTGTCCGGTATGGGGACCTCAGAATTGCGTCTTTGCTTTTTGCGGATGACGTGGTTCTGTCGGCTTCCTCAGCCCATGACCTCCAGCAGGCATTGGGGCGGTTTGCAGCCGAGTGTGAGGCGGTCAAAATGAGGGTCAGCACCTCTAAGTCTGAGGCCATGGTTCTCTGCTGGAAAACGGTGGATTGCCCCCTCTGGTTGGGGAGTGAGCTCCTGACCCAAGCGAAGGAGTTTAAGTATCTTGGGGTCTTGTTCACGAGTGACGGGAGAATGGAGCATGAGGTGGACAGACGGCTTGGTGCAGCGTCTGCAGTATTGCGGGCATTGTACCGGGCCGTCATGGGGAAGAGGGAGCTGAGCCACAAGGAGAAGCTCTCGATTTACTGGTCCTTCTATGTTCCAACCCTCACCTATGGCCTCGAGCTGTGGGTAGTGACCGAAAGAACAAGATCGCGGATACAAGCGGCTGAAATGAGTTTCCTCCGTAGGGTGGCTGGGCTCAGCCTTAGGGATAGGGTGAGGGGCTCAGACATCCGGAGGCAGCTCGGAGTAGAGCCGCTGCTCCTTCGCGTCAAGAGGAGCCAGTTGAGGTGGTTCGGGCATCTGATCAGGATGCCTCCTGGGCGCCTCCCCATGGAGGTTTTCCGGGCACGTCCAACTGGGAGGAGACCCCGGGGCAGACCCAGAACCCGCTGGAGAGATTACATATCTCATCTGGCCTGGGAACGCCTCAGGATCCTCCCGGAGGAGCTGGAAAGTGTCGCCGGAGAGAAGGAGGTCTGGAGCTCCTTACTGAGCCTGCTGCCACCGCGACCTGACCCCGGACAAAGCGGAAGATGATGAAGATGAAGATGAAGAAGATAATAAAAAATGTTTATATAAATTAATAATACGGAGCACCACCCTGAAATCAGGGACCAATAACCAATAAGAGCTCACTCAACTACAGCTACAGCAACCGTGAAACTAAAACACTAAGACAACTCAAGCAACAAACAAACAAACAAACAAACACGTGTGTGCGTGTGTGCGTGTGTGCGTGCGTGCGTGTGCGTACGTGCGTGTGTATGTGTGTGTCAGAGAGAGAGGGAGAGGCAGAGAGAGCCAAGATGGTTGACATGATCTCATGGGAGAGAGAGGCTGTATTCGAAACCGCATACTATACTGGTAGTATGTACTGATTTGCCCAAAATGTAGTATGTAGTATGCAGTATGCCAACAAAAGCAAAATCTGCAGTATGCGAAAAGTTCCCGGATGTCGTACTGATTCGGAAAATATTTCCAGTATGCATCCGACCAGTCTACTCTGCCTACTGTTTCCCACAATGCAATGCGCTGGAGCCTGGATTACAAAACGTAATGGCGGAGCAAGGGAGCGTTCCCGAGGAATACAAATGTAAAGTACCACATTATATATAGGTATATATATAGGTACAATAGAAATCCAGGCTGTTGTACATATGAAATGAAAAAAAGTACTCTGTTAATTAAAACATTTTTTTTTATTAGTATTTGGTGATTTCGGTACATACAGAGCTCCCGAGACAGCGCTACACTGTATACTGTCCACTACAAACATGAAGCTTCCCTCTAGCGGTTAATCTTCAAAGAGCAGCAGTTAAGATAACTGGCTTGCTGTCTCCCCCGGGACGACGACGCATGTTGGCCGGCGGAACACCTCTGGAGACGGGGCTGCTGCCTCTGAGACGACCCGCTCCTTCCGGAGGGTTAGTCCCTCAGGTGGAGCTTCACTTCTCCGAAAACATCAAGGCAAATTACTAAACAGCCGTCATTTGGGTAAACTAACCGCACACTGGGGATCTAAACGGTTACTTTCTCGCATGAAAAAATATTAAAACTTAATAAAGTGACATAATAACAGCGCTACAGCGGGAAATAAAACAGCTCTGCGCCTGTTTTACAACTACCGCTGCCGGTCGCCACGAAATGCATTCTGGGAAACTTGCATACTGCGGTGTGAACGGCATCGGTCTGCTGAAGTAGAATACTTAATCCCACATTCAGTATGCAGTATACAGTATATACTAACGCAGTATGTAGTAGGCAGTACGGTAGTATGCGGTTTCGAAAACAGCCAGAGAGTCAAGATGGCGGATGTGACTTTGTGGAAGATGGCGACACATAATTATTCAAGATGGCGGATGTGGGCACGCCACGCCACGGGCTGGTCAGTGGAGGTGACTGTGGACCACTGCTGTCTTATCTGTCAAAATTTAGTGCTGGTAGTTCAGTGTAACCAGTTTTGTCGGTGGTTAAATTTTTGTAACTTGTATATGTTGTTTACATATACAAATTTACATATACAAGTTGGTCATACACAAATATGTCTACATTAGTAAATAGAAATATGTTATTACAAGGAGATGCAGCTTCTGCAAAGAATAGACAAAGCAGAGAAAATATCAATTCTTGCTCAACAGGACATCTCATTCGTCATTTGTGAGGCACCAGGTAAGCAATGCACATAACAGGCTGGACACACTGGATGCGTGTGTAGCGCTACTGTGTAGTGTTACCTCTCACTTTTCATTTCAGCGTCCATGTTAACAGTCTCCCCTTTTTCTACCATGACATGCGCGCAGGTCTCGGCAAAAATAGACCTGAAAACGACTTGTAGACGGTCATATCCAAATCAAACCACTTACAAGTGTGTTTTGCACAAAGTACAGTATGTTACATTGACTGTTGTCTTGAAGACAAGGAAGATGGAACTAGTCTGACAGAAACCAACACCAATAATTAAGCAGTGAAGTGAATGTGTGAATGTCTTGACCAGTGGCAGGGAAAACTGAAAGACAGCACAGAGGCACTGATCAGGGCAGCACAGGTACAGGCACTCAACACAAGATCGATTGAGGCTGGGGTCTGCCACATCAGGCAGTACATAGAGCGTCATAACCAAATGGCTGGCATAGTGTACAGCAACATCTGTGCCAAGTATGGGCTGGAAGCCCGTGGGCCAAAATGGGAGACAACTGGTGGTGGAGAATGACCAAGCCAATGTCCTGTGGGACTTCCAGATACAGACCGCCAAACTGGTGATGGCTAACCAACCGGACATATTTGTGGTTGACAAACATCAGAAGAAGGCAGTGGTAATGGATGTAGAAGAGTGCAGTCCTAGGAACAGCTAAGATACTGCTCAGAACCCTTAAGCTCCCAGGCCTCTGCCTGAACCCGAGCTTGGATGAGGGAGGAAGAACACAAGACCGCATATATATATATATATATATATATATACATATATATATATATATATATATATATATATATATATATATATATATATACATATATATATATATATATATATATATATATATATATGTATATATATATATATATATATATATATATATATATATATACATATATATATTTATATACACATATGTAGGTATGTATGTATGTATGTATGTATATATATATATATATATATATATATATATATATATATATACATATATCTATATATATACATATAGCCTGGCAGACCGGTAGCAGCAGTGCAGCTGCTACCGGTCATCAGCATCCTGCTCTTCCTCCTCCATCACAGCCTGTTGCTACAGTAATGCGCCAACTAGCTGAAAAGATCAGCGAGAACTGTCAGGGAATGTCATCAGAGTGCTTGTCCATTAATGGCCATTGTCAGGTCTTCGTACGACAAGGCACAAGTGGAGGCTAATGCCTGTTGATGGTCTAATTAACGACATGAGGTTAATGTGTCTGGATGGACACTAATGATGTTACAGGCCACTTTTTCCTCATGCTACATTACCACACCACTGTAGGCACTGTGGCCGAAAATGAGCCTCCAAAGTGAGGAAAATCAAGTGAAGTCATCACAGTTCAAACAGTTATTACACCATGAGTCAGGAGTTCATAAGTGCTAAGAAAAAATGTGGGCATGTTTGACACAGCCATCATGACAGGCGTTTCTGTTCCATACAAAGTGCTGTAAAAGGTCAGACATGAATAAATGAGATGACATCTTTAGTCATCCATATTTACTTTCATTTTAGTGTGTTATTCTTTCATTTTTGATATCTGCATTGTATCATCTTTCTTAAATCCAACAAAGCAGTATTTACTGTTGAATGTAGTGCTATATGAGTGTAAAGTAGCATCAAGTTGAAATACTCAAGTAAAGTAAAAATGCCTCAAAAATGTGTGTGTTTTATCCTGTTGGGTGCAAAACCACTCACTGAAAACAGCAATGAAACAGACACACACTTCGTCCAGTTGCCTACAATACAGCACTTAGACACACACTTAAGTTTCTTCAAGATAGTAATACATCATGTTACAGGCCTGCAAATTTCATGGTAGGTAGGTGGTAATTATAGGTGGTACTTTTAGTGAGTAATAGTAAAAATAATTAAAAAATAAAAGTACAGAAAAAGTACTTATTACCAACAAATACAACTTCATAAACAAGAATCAAGTTAGACAAGTTTAAAAATGTGATTTAGTGCCCTGCAGAAGTTAGACAGAAACTAGTTGGAAATGAAAATGACATGATCAGCAGAAGTTAAGGAGAAAAATCATTTGGAAGTTTCCTTGAAATGTATTAAAGAAAACCTGCTTGGAAAAAGAAGTGGAATATTATTAATATTTTTTTAATATTTTTTATGAATATTACATTTTTTTTTCAATAAATGTTGAGGTAATTATTGTGGTTATTTGGGGGTAATTTCAAATATGTTGCTTAGTAATTACTAACTCATTATCATAACATTTTCATACTTGTAAAATCAAGTGTCACCCTTTGAAGCACTTTTTAGTCTAAGTTATAATTTTCTCTTAAGAACATCAAATAATTTACCATATAACTACATATTATATTATTCAACAGCTGCTTGCTGTCCAGCCTCAGAGAGACCAAGGGCCCTTTTAAAATGATCTATAGCACACAGTCTAAAGCGCATTGGCGCAAGTGCATTTAGGGTGTGTCCAACCCCTTTTTGCTAGTTAAACAGCGGATAATCTAGGCACAAAATAAGATGCACGGCACAAAGAGGTTGTATTTAGACTCTGAATTAGTCATGGGTGTGTTTTGGGCGGAACATAAATTAAACCAATCCAATGCCGTCTCCGATTCCCAAGGACCTGCTGTATTGATACTAAACAGCGGCTCTCGTCTTCGCTGAAGTTCAGTATGTGGTCCTTGGCTGCCGGACCCTCTGCCCCCACCATTCCACAATCATCTGTTCCATCAACAACTGTCTGACTGCATATGAAAAAATACACTGATATTTAACTGAGGAGGTGGAGGGGAGCTGCTGGATGTCCCTCTGTAAATAGTGTTGCGCGGATCTTGGGTCATAAAAAATATTTTTATCAATAGCAAGTGGGTGAAATACATCTTGAAAGAGCAAAGTATTGTGAGTCAAGGTAATGACATCAGCTGTAGTGCTCTCCCAGCAGCAGAACCGATATTTGTATATCTCCATTATCATGTGCAATTGTGCACAAGGAACAGCAGATAAACATCACTGATTATTTAAAAGTCCTGACTCACTGACAGGATCGGTTAGTATTTCAAGTTAAATAATGTTCTCCATCACTGATACATTGTAGTTGTTCATCTACATGTCCAAAAGGTCACACACACACTCCAGATTCATACAGTAAAATAGTTTGGCTGTTGTGAATCCGTCTCTGTACTATCTGAATAATGCACCCTTTAAAAAACAGGTAACAGACTGTGCCATTGACGTCAGACCAGCTTTTTGTTGGCCGATGGCGCGGTCGCTTTCTGTTGCCTGAAGATGGTAGTGCGCCATCAGTGCACCTGACACCACCTCACTTTGAGACCAACATGCCCAGGGGCACACAGGTGGGCACAAGTACATTTACTAATTACACAATGTGGTCGCTGGGTGTAAATATGACATCAGGCTGCGTCAGTCTGAAACTAGTGTGACAGGTAGAGTCCCCCCCCCCCCTCCTGTTTCAGCCACACCTTGCAATCAGTGATTAGCGTCAGGTGACACCTAATCACTCAGTTCCTTGTTCAAAGGTAGCTGCAAGCAGCCAGCAGCAGGTTTGCTGTTGTTTCTCTGTCCTGACACCACGTTGCTTTAGGGATGCTAATGGTTAACTAAGATATGTAGTTTTGTCCTGTCTGTCACATACATATTGTCGGCTCTTTTCTTTATGAGGTACCTCCCTGGTGTCTGCAGGTGTGTTTGCGGTAACACGAGAGCTAAACCAAGGTAGTGGTGGCGTCTCCCCCCTTCCCCCACGCAGTGCAGCACTAGTGAGAGGAGTGTGGTGCATTTAGTGCCAGACCATGCACATAAGTTGTTTGGTGTAACTTGCAACTCCCAGGTATGCAGTTTCTTTATTTTATTTAAATGTTCTTATATGGTTTGGGGTAATAGACAATAGCTGTGGAGACGTTGCATATTATATGCCCCCTTGAACAGGATTAATATACATGCCTTTCATACTAGGAACGGGAATATGATGGAGAATACCACATGACCTAATTGTGGTACTGGCAAAGGAGGAGCTCTGGCTACTGCTGTTTCTGGCCACCCCTTTTTAATTGATTTTTGTATTTATATGTCTGGTCGCTTGGTTTTGTCTGTCTTTTGACTATTAATTTTTGATATTTTGACCTGTTTTCTTTGTTTATTTAGTTTTTCTCATTGTTCTATTTTGGGTTTATTTACAGGAATTTAGTTTAAGGACTGTGTTTGGGAAGATGGCTTGTTATGACCAAATGTTTGTGAACCAGTGATATTTTGGGGGTTGTTTTAGTACCAGTGCAGGTGGGCTGTCATAGGCGTAGAGGTGGGGGTCACTGGGTGGAGGGTTCCCCCCTCTGGGTCTATTGCATGCTAACTTTACCGTGTCCCTTTATACATAGAAGTGAGTTTTAAATGCTTATTAGAGTTGCATGAGTAATCTGTATGTCTTCTGCTTTGCAGTGTGAGCGGCTTGTTCCTTCCCGTGCCTGGTGGTGGTGACCCCCCTTTCCCTTCACTCACTCCCTCCTGTGGGTTTCCCTGACACCCTCTCTCCTGCACTGGTAACCCTTTTAGCATTCAGGGTTTTAAGTATATTTTGTAATAAAGCAATTTACTTTTAACATGATCTTATCTTGTTATCCTTATTAATTTGAGCCCCAAATTGATCTGATGCCTAAATAAAGGTGGAAAAGTGTTTGAAGTGGAACTCACATCTCTGCTCCTTTTCTCTGTATCAGAACTTGTGTGTTAAGTGGGTATTCTCTGGGTGAAATTCCCAGAGTGGCGTTGTCACATTTGCTGTCAGGGGCTTACAGTTGCCCTGGTCACACTAGCAATGATGATTGAACTGCATACCAGTTTGCGGCAGGTGTAAGATAGAGCGATGATAGAGAAATGATTTCAGTTGGTCCATTAATCAATGTATTCAGGCTACAACATCTCTGACACTGTCACATGATTTAGTATTTCATATTTTTTGTTTAATTAAATGGACTGAATGACTACCACTGCTACTGAGTAATTGATCACGTTCATCAGAGTTATATCTGTAAATTCCACAGAGATTATATGTACTTAATTGAAGCAATTTGCTCAATTTATGCTTGTATAGTGCTGCGTATGTGGAATACAGCTCTGTGCCAATGATGTATTATTGAAATCTGGTGTTTATTTGCCCAACAAGTTATAGCTGCTTAAGTCTTTATTAGCAGTCTCCCACCATCTTGTTGTCCAGATTGGTTTTCAGTTGAGGGATGGGAAGCAATTCTCAAGCCATTATAGACACACTTATGCACACACACTTCTAATCATACACATGGCTAAAAAGTGCAAGCACAGCCATGCAATTCCATCTGTGCCAGTGCAGTGAAGCCAAAGCTTTTACCACATTAGAGTTTCTCATTTTATATAAGACAGAGCATACTTTCAGATTGTGTTATTGTTGCCGTTGGATGTCTCTGAAGCAACCTTTAAATAGCTTTTATATTGACACTGTATTATAATCTGTAACCGTGGTGTGCAGCTCATTAGGATTTCAGCTGCAGTCGCACGGGGGAGAACTGCTCTGACCTGTACAGTGCTGCTCTCCAGCCTCTGCCCTCCGCAGAGTTCACAGAAACTAACAAATGACAACTGGCTTAACATGTTGTCATGAGAGAGACAGAGGGAGTGATTAAATTTGTTTTTTGATAGATTTGCCTCTGTGAATGTCAATGCAAAGAAAACAAAAGCTTGCTTCTCATGAAAGACTAGAATGTTTATAGATGTAAGGAACCGACGACTGAGTACTTACTCTTTGTTTGATGAAAAATAGTCTTGTTCTTCAACACTTCAATAGATTTATTGTTAGTTGGGGGGATATGGCGGAGAAAGGTGTAGTTAGAATAATTGAACAGGTTAGATAAAGAGGTGCCAGCAACCAGCACTTGCTGGTGTTTCCACCTAACCTTCAGACAGTAACTCAGATTTGTGTGCCCAAATGGTGTTGGCCTACATACATAATATTTGGTTTCATCAGTTAGTTAGTTTTGAGATTAAAGTAAAATCATGCTGTACATCTAAGTTATATATTTGCTTCTCAATAACTCCTTTATACAGCAGAGCAATGTCCCATGACCCATAATAAAAGCAGGGAGGATCCTCTACTACAGTACACCCACTTAATTCATCATCACTAAGTTATTTGTACAGTACACTTCTTGACGAGGACAGTTACATAATAACTAACGTTAAGTTCTAATTATCTGTTGACTGGTGCTGCTGAACAGCTTTTGACTTATTGCAAGTAGTTTCAATCGTGGCTTTCTAATGATATAACAGTGATGATGATAACAGTAAAATATGTATATTTGTGACAAGTTTGGTCAGAATGTCTGTTTTCAATAGTTATGTAATGCTACACAAAAATAAAATGTTTAATGAATAGTTTTTATTTAGGGAATATGCTTACTTGCTTTTTCTGAGCAAGATGAGAAGATTGATATCTCAGTGTAATGAGTGTGCTCTAAGAGCTAAGAGGCACTAACTAACTTAGCTTGGCTCACAATGTTAAAGTGAGAAAAAATCCCTGGATTCGTCCCATTATCAAGATAAAAGTTCTGGGAAGAGACCCATCCTCCATCCAAGTTTGTGTAGTTTTGTGCAATCCTGACAAACCTATCAACCATCCAACCAATCAACCAACAGAGACAGGTGAAAATATAACCTCCTTGGTGGGGGTAATAAGCACCCTAGTTCGATTCAATAAACTCTTTGCATTGTATGGGGTTTTGCTGTTATATTGTAACTTGGTCTGGTATGACCATTAGCTTATGATGGATAATGCTGGCTAAGGACTCGAAGCAGGATGTAGGAGGATGTAGCAGTGCATGCTTTGACAAGCTTCATGACTGTCTCAGCCCGTTGTCTGAGTGCACATTGTTTTGAAATCTGTGTATTGACCTCACATCTATATGCATGGAAGTCTTCCTTGTAAGACCGTTTGGGTGGTTTTATGAGTTGTTTTCTGCTGGAAACCCTTTAGGAAGTCTGGTGATTTGGTATAAAGACTGACAAAAACAATTCTCAGAATTAAGTCGTGTTGGTTAATTGGATCTTGCATATTACTTCCATGTGGGTGATGGGAGTTTGTGTCCTGTGTGTGGGTAGAGGCTTTAGATTTATACTTTAATTTATTGTTTTTAGGAATTTAAAAGAATATTTTCAGTTTTCAGTTGCAGTTTGGTTAAGCTTCGGTTGATTGATTAGATTTAGGCAACAAAAAGTACTTACCTAGGTTTAGGAAACAAAACTTCTCTGCCCCAGTAAGGCTTTGGAAAAGGACATGCTTTGGATTAAAATAAGTCAACCTTCACATTTGGTTTCACATGGGCCTACTGATAAGTAGGCCCTGTTGGTTGGTCCTGTAGTTTCCTCACCATGACAATAAGAATCCAGGAAATCACTGTGACAGGAGAGAAATAATTCCAGCATGCTCTTCTTCCCAACACCAGAACTTGTTGTATTTTTGTTGGTGAACTGTGTAATGGAGACCAGGGGTCCCATTATTTTAAATAGTTCAATGTAAGTTGTGTGGGATCGATTGTGTTCTAATCATCATGTTGAGGTCCATGTTGTTGGTCCATCTGACATACTGCTAAAAAAAGAGATAAAATGTGTTAATTAGTCAACTTTAGAGTTGTTGGTATAGACATTTTTGGAACATCGCTCAAAGCCATATCTGTTTCCCCCTGCTTCACTTGGCTTCAGTCTTTATGCTAACCTAAGTTAATCATCTGCTGGCTCTGGAGCCATACTTGGCACACATTCAAGAGAGTAGCATTGTTCTTAGAATGTCAAACTATTTGTTTACAGCAAGACTATGTGACTTTTGAAAGAAGAAATAACACAAGTGTCTTAAAAGAAAAGTTTAATTCATAAATAACTAAAATTCAGTTCTTACCTCCACCAAGGGCCAACAGCCCCCTTTAATTCAATCAAGCCTAATCTAATATCAAACAAAACATATTTGTCTCTGCTAGATCCAGATTTTTATTAGAAATCTGCATCAAATCGTACTCACTCACATATACCACCCACCTAAATACACCTGATTGTTTTCATCAACATCTTTGTATTATTCCCTGAGAAATTAACAAAAATGTTGAAAACAGTCCAATCTTACAATGTAAAAGTAACTGAGAAAAAAATTCCTGGATCTGTCCCTTTTTTCGGATCGTCATGTGCATGTGTCATGATAAAACACATTATATGTAATTAAATCTGAGAAAACAAGAGGACTAATGCTGTTTTATTATATACTTATATGCTTTTATTAGAAATAAGACACATTCATTTTGTGCTCTGAAAACTGTACATTAACAAAGAGGTGACCCCAGTAAAATAAAAAGGGGAGTGAAGGGGGGTTGGGAGGGATTTGTGTGGCAGGGTGGGGTGCAGATCAGGGGGTCAGAGGTCTGAGGTCAGGGTTTCGACAAATACAGATCTGAGGGAGTGACTGGCGGTGATATCAAAACACACACTGTTACGTTGCGATACAGAACACTCGTATAGTCCAGTACCTTGAAAGGTAAGGGGGAGGGAATGGGAGGATCAGTATCAGAATAATCATGTTCATATTAATAATAATGATAACAACTATCCCCAAGCACAGTAAGAAAGATATTTATAGGCTAAAATCCATTCTGTAGAACTCTGTTGAAATAATTACAATGCTGTACATCAGGACTCCAAATGAGCCTTGTGCTTTCTCTGTGTGCAACCACCATCCCTCTGATCAACTCTGCCTTATATATCATCACCTTTAATCATCATCGCATATATTTATAGATCTATTCATTTACTCATCTTCCATTACTCACCACACACATACATACACTCACAAGTACCTTTTTCCTTAGCATCTTTGAAACACCATCACATTTTGCATTTACTGTATCAAGCCTGCTTGTACATCGAGAAACTGACCCAAACAGCACGTGTTTTTTGAACGTGGCTCCTTCTGGACGCACTGACATCCATGCTGTCCCTCTGTTGCATTGAGGTTGTGGGCTTATTAGAGTGCAGAACCTGCCAGCCCGCTCTCTGGCGTCTCTGAGGTGTCCATCGATGAGAAGGCAACATGCCGTTTTGGCTCTTCGATTTTTTAACCTCCCTGCCCCCCATTCGCTTGTCACTGCAGGGTCGCCATTGAGCCACCAGGATCACAGGGTATAAAGTGGTGGAGCCAACAGGATTGGGGTGAATTGTAGGGGAGGGGTTATGGCGTTAGGGGGCACATGGGAGAATGAACTCTTGTTCGTTTTCCCTTTTGAGATTTATGTTAAAGGAAAAAAAAAGTCCAGGGGCATCTCGAGCAGTGTACAACATCAGCGTTCATCAGGAGAAAGAGAGAGCAGAACAGTGATGCAACAATACTTTTAACAGTGAAAAAAAAGACATAATCATGATTATTACATTGTATTCATTTAATTCAGGGGTAAACATCACATGATTACCTTTGCTATGCAGTTTATTACATGACTACATGATGCACATACAGTAGCTGAATCTGCTACTTTGGCAATCTGTCTCCTATGTGAGCCAGCGTGGTATCCGAGACCATATACAAGAAGATGACCAGTATTTTGCAGACAAAAACCCTGTCCAAACACCAAATGAAACAACATAGAAAGAGACATCATGTTCCTGTTCTCTCTTTAATTGGTTTAATTGATTTTCTGATATTTTGATCCTTCTCTCTCCTCCTCGCCCTCTTTCCCCCTCATGTTCTCAAATTGGGATTCATCCAGGCTTTGAGTAGAAGTACAGAGCAGGGCAGTGTGTGTGGTGTGTCAGCTTGTTTGTCTGAGGGCATCGGAAAAAAAGGGAGTTGTCGGTGTGAGGTCGCAATGTGGGTCACACCTCCGTCTGCAGGTCCATGATCTCCTGGCCCACCAGAGGAATGGTGGCGCTGGTTTTCTCCCACTCCACCGTCTGTAACTCCAGAGGGGAGGCTGCCACTGTCTCCAGGTCCTTCTTCACCCAGGATGGAGGGGAGTGGGTCTTCCTTATGCCCTCCCATGCCCTCTTACTCGGTGTCTGCTGCTTGTCCTGCTGGGAAGAGGACAGAGGAAAAAAGCTTGTTTTCTGAGATAGTCATATAATCAGAAGTTATATTGTGAGTCCTTTGGGTGAACTTACTTTACCTCACACTTCCTTATTTATGTCATTTCTTAAAGGAATAGTTGACATTTCAAAAAATAAGCTTTTTCAGTTTCTTGCCAAGAGTTAAATGACTCAGAGTTATATGACTGCCACAGTCATGTCTGTGCCTTAAAGGTCCAGTGTGTTGGTTTTAGTGGTACCAACTGAGTACCTCTCACCCTTCGCTTCCCTCTCTAGAGCTAGTGCAACATGGCATACTCCTTGGAAGAGTACCTGGTCCCTCTTCTCAAAGTCTGGACACTTTCCACATTCGGACCAAATGCTGAATCAATCCGGACCCAACAATACGTTATGAAGTACAACATTTCTATTTTGAAATAAACTTTCTATTGATCAGTACTTAGTGCTGTTGAATACACAGTGCAGCTGGAGATCATTTTGAGCGATCCTGTCCACAGATGAATGTGGTTTTAATGTGGCTCTTTTCCCTGTCATAGACATCATTGTCATGGCGACCTTAACTGCTATAGAGAGTGAGAGAGTGATGTGTGTTGTTAACGTTACACTGGATCATTTACTATCAGCTCATTAATCGTAGATACATAATGTCTCTTGTTTTCTCTAGCACACAGTTTCTACACCTAGTGTTAGTGTAGTTCTAAGAATCAGAAACTGAGTTCGTCAAGTGCCAAATGTGGGTACAGGTAATAAATGTTTGTACCAAAATATTCATAAAATTAAAAATGAGACTTCTGGTGTCATTTCTTTTTCTTATTTTCCTTTGTTGAAATACATAGGCCTATATCTGTCATTACTTTCTTGTTCTTTTACTGCAGCTTTTATCATTATTAGATGCTAAAATAATAACAATATTTCTACATGGGCAGATTCAAAGATTTTATATAAAAATTCTAATCAAATTGTTATCAGCAAACCATGTTCTTGCACAGCAGGTCCTTAAATTGCCTGTCTCTGATAAGTTTGTTTATTTTGTTAACTTGTTGTACTGCAGTCTTTTGTAATAATTACTAAAGACAAAGTTGTTCCGGGCCTCTGATGTAAAATCAAAATCAAAATCTTTGACAAATATGTTTCAGAACCTCTGTTCTAACATAACAAAAACACAACAATTCTTAGTTTCAGGTGATTATACACTAATGAAAACATATTTATGAATACATTTCTTCCTTTAAACTCCCCTAAACCCTACATACTGGACCATTAGATACAGAGCTGGAGCAAATAGTAATTAACTAAGATTAGCACACAGACTGGAAACAGGGGGAAACAGCTTCCCTGGCCTTGTCCAAAGTAAAAAAAAAATAAATAAAAAAAAATCTTCTACCAGCACTTCTAAAGCTTATTAGTTCACACATTGTATCTCATTTATATAATCTGAATTCAAAAATGACAATTTTTGGCATTACAGGAAGTTAGAAGTACAAATTATTTCCTGGGGATCTACATCTGGCCACAGTGACTAACTTCCCCCTATTCCAGTCTGTATGCTAAGCTAAGGTAAGCACCTCCTGGTTCCAGTTCCAAATGTAAGCAACAGACATAAAAGTTGTCCTCTCTCTCTTGGCAGCAAATACACATATTTTCTAAAATTTCAAACTTTTCCTTTAAAACCTGTTTTGATAAACCCTATTAAAGGGATGTAAACTTGCTGTTTCAATCCAGAGTAGGTATTTACACAAAAAGCTAGATAAGCTAGAAATATTAATAAGGATCGGGATGCAAATATGATTGTGGCTGAGGCACATTGTCAAAACACATCTTGTACCCATAATGGAGATGTTCTCTCTGCCTCTTCCACTTTATATGATTAGTACTTATTGAGTTATTTACTTCTGTAAAGATGATACTGCTGTTTGATTTACAGGGCTATCACAAATATCCGATCGGGCCTTGAAACGGTCAGTGTCAAATGATGATCTGTGAAGCTGGACTTGTGCCAGAGAAGAACTGACTCCAAAGCTGTGAAACAAATGGAGATCAAGGGTTTTTGGAGCAGAAGGAAATGGAAATCATCTGCTGCCATGGAATGACTGCAGCTACAAAGCCAACATGGATTCTCTTTTTCTACCTGCTGTTGGTGACTAGTTCCCAACCAATGCAGTCCCAACCTTGATTCCCATTGTTTAATGGGGAACAAAGATCTACATGAGTCATTATTTAGCTAGCTAATAGCCTTAACAAGGAAGCAACTATCCCAAATGTACATAGATCATCATGTCTTGAATCTCACACATTACTAAAGTGAAAAGTGGGAGGATGTTGCCCCATTCATTTCTGGAAAGACGATGTTAAATGACTGATACTTGATTTTAAGGCTGAAATGGTCACAAACGTCTTAATCATCAGTGTGAGCAACTGTGTTAAAAAAAAATAAAGACCCTTTAATTCTCTGATTGACTTGGCTGGCTTCATCTATGTAGCACTGGTGATTGGGTATTGTAATATAAACAGCTATACCACCGTAAGTTAAACTATTTTAAACTAATGGCCATAAAACAACCCTATATAGTTAAATTATCCAAGAGAAATGCAGTCCTATGTTGAGGAGCGCTGAGAATATGATTTAAGTTGTAATTTGTAGGAAATGGTCAGTAGCTCAGTTAGCTGTGGAGCTAAATGGCCCTATCAGCTGACCGGAGCCTGCACGCACATCGACCTCAGATCATGGGGGGACCAGTTTCAATTTCTTTAAACCACATGGGCAGGGCTAAACCCAGGATGCAGCGAGGGTTCTTCTGCAATATAGTGTTGGGATGAACTTGTTTTGCACATGCGGAGGTGAAACCTGGAAATATTACGGCTAAATCCCCACAAAAGAAAAGGCAAGATCTGCAAGCCTGTTTACATTTGTATGGTTAGCGACCAGATTAGTAATAGAGTAACTTGCCATTTTAAGCAGCAAAAGAAAAAAACCTCAATTCAGAAGTACAAATGTATTGTTCTGTGGGGACGGCTTTCCATTCCGAAACACCTCCATTGCGACACCCCTCCATTCCGAAACACCCCCACTCCGAAACACCGCTGTTCCGAATCCGACTTTCAAGTTCCAATTACTTCCCAATAGGGTTAGGGTTAGGGTCAGGGGTTCCCCAATAGCCTTTTCGGAATAGCGGGGTCTTTAGAAAAAATGGGAAACACCGCCATTACGAAGAATGGAAGTCTATTTTCGGAACAGCAGGGTTTCGGAAAGGCGGGGTGTAACCTGTTCTGTTTAGTCAGGAAAATAGATACAAAAAATATTTCCTTTCTTGACGTTTTGTTCACTTACAAGACTCAATAGCAAACTCGCCGCTTTTACAGCTGAAACTACAGACTATCACCTCTTTAGGTACAAAGCGGTATACATGACAGGATGTGCCAGAGCTAGCTTGTTAGCATGCTAACCAGTAGACACCCTGCAACACAGTACATAGACGTCTTTGACATAAAGTCAACATTGTCACATTTTGATGATAATGTTAGTTCCTCTTTGAATGTTTGCACTAACGTTCTGGCTCTATCATACAAATTGCCCCATAGAGGAAATTTCAGATGGGGAATTTGTGGTGGCTTTCCCACTTCACAATTCTATTGTGCTAAACTATAGCAATGTAACAGGACCAGTGGCCCAATGCCAAATCTTTGCTTTATTTCATCAATTACTGACCTAATGTCATGGCTCTGTCTCTTTGGCTCTTATCACCAGGTAATGCATACCTACTCCTAACACACGACATGCTGAGATGCATAATTTGCAGACAAACAGAGACAAAGACAAAAGAAGAATTTCTCAATAAATTATGAATAAATATCCCAAATTAAACAATATGGCCTTGTCTTGTAACAAGTTCTAACAAGTTGTATAATTTGAGAGAACCTTTAAATATTTGTCACATTTGGAGCTTACTTGACTAGGTCTGTAGTTGTATTTGTATGCCCACCCACAATAATGCCCTCACAGCTAATTTCCTCTGGCACTAAGCAGATTAAAAAAATGCAATTTTTAGAATGGCTGCACTAATAATTAAAAAGGCAATTCCACTCAAGTGTGGTGATTTGTACTAATGATAAGAGAAAAGGAGGACAACATTAGATATAGGGGAGGGGGGAGGGGGGCAGAACAGAATAAAGTTAAACTCTTTACACTCATGTTGGTCTTGTCGCTGCTGGCAGAGGACACACTCCATCTTTTGGCAGCTTTGGCATCAACAGGTGGAGATTCTCTATCCTTGTCTGCACTGTGAATCTTCCTGTTCAGGTCCTGAAACATGTCCTGGTGGCGTTTCCGGGTGTGCATAATCTTCTACACAGGAACATTGCACGTTACGTATAAGGTAAACAGCACAGGCTACCATCAATCCTACTTTACCCCTTCACATTTAAAGTCTCCAATCTCAACACTACAGTCACACCCAAACTTTGAATAAATCTGATAAATATATGCAAACATCTAGAGGTCTGAATAGCTAACTAAGAGACATATCAGCTTTTTGGTCTAAGTCTACAAAGCTCTGTAGGAATCAAAGAGACTAAAATTACCTCAAAGTCAAGCTCTGCATAGCGTGATTTTCGTCTCTGGGGGGAGATGAGACAGGGAGATTAAAGATGTGTCTTGATATTGTGTGCCTTTTGAGCAGACAAATGCCCAAGTGTTGGTTAAGTGTTTCATTGTGTATCTCCACATCAGCCAGCCAACAAAGAGTCTTTCTGGGACCCGGAGGAGAGCAGTGAGTCATAAGGGAGAAAACAAGGTTTGCTGCTGGTCATTCTGACCCTGTTGGCACAAGTTTGTAGTTAACAGATTGTGACCGAATGACCTTTGAGTCCTCCATCATGGAGTGGTGAAGGAAAACCTGACCTTCAGGCTGCTCGGTTGCTGTGGCAGCTGCCGCCTCGCACGCCATTATGGAAGTGTGTTTTGCCCTGAAGTGAAAAGACACCAGCAGGCAGATGTCCAGGCCGCTGTGCGCTGATCACTGTGTCGTCTCAGCCTGCCACTGCTGTCTGCACTAGAGGCTCAGTGAAAACTAACCTTTATAAAGATGCTGTCTTTACATAGGGCCAGGAAACATGGGGATAGTTTTTGTGATGCCTTATTTTAAGCATCAGAGTGGGGTAACCTAAGCGTGCATGAAAATCAGCACAGTGCTACTCTGGGGAGACCTAATTAATGATCCTTTATTTATTTTCATGAATTAATATCCAGCTTATTAATGTGTGGCTCCCTAGCTTTTTATCCTTATTAATCATTTCATATCTATGCACTGATGCTGTGTTGCTCAAACATAGCCAGTAGCACAATACATGCCAAACAGATGATTCTACAAAAAAAGACTATACAATATCACTTGTAACTATTTACCTAGAGAGCTGGATTTGGTTTACTACATGAATGGCTGTGGTTCATGCAAAATAATAGATGATTAGCAAAACGTAAACTGTCATGATATATGCAACCATTCACATTGATATATGGATAAGAAACAAAAGCAATTAAAGTATAATTGTACTGTCACTGTATTGAGAGAGGGATAATAAAGAGAAGATATGACGAGAAGAATGCAATGTTCACAGCGATACTGCCTCAAACACAAGCCAGGGGGATCTCATGGTAAACTTCAGTAACATGTCTATTTCCACAGCAGTAATTCAGTTAGTAAAGCAAGCGTCATGTCGTACTTTCCACCCTGCTGCTCTGAGTTTCTTTGAAACAGAAATACTGTTTTTATTCACTAATTTACTATAGTTACTTCTAATTTGATTTTTTTTTAACTGCTGTTAATGAAACCAATTGTGCATCACTTGTTGTAGATGTTTCAAATTAAGAACCCTCAAGTGCCTATGCCCTATGAGGTACTAGAGGGCCTTTAATGTGTAACAGCTGGGCAAAAAATATTATTTTTATTGACAGAAGTTTGCAGCACTATGAAAAAAAAACCCAAAATGAATTACTAATTGGGAATGTCATGTAACTACAAAGCAAGGAATCTCTGTCTACGTTATTCGCATATCTTGAGAATCTGATCTGAGGTGCGGTTCAATTTTGGTGCAATTAGGATTCGCGAGACGTTCAATATTAACACATTTTGTCAGTGGTCTGGCTTCATGGCTCTGCAGACTGAAGCCTTACAGATTTTCTTCTCTCTAATCTCAAACATTACACACTACAAGATTTTAGAATAATGGCACATCACATACAGATAACATGCAGATATGGCTATTGTACCAGAGGGAGCAGTGCACCGCCTCATGTGATCCCTCTCATGTAATCTCATGGGGAAGCAGACATAAACAAAATTAAGTTAAAGCAGGAGGTTAAACGAGTTTGGATGAGTTAACACAGTCAACACAGGTTTATCTTGTTCAGCTAGGACTGGAGGTGAGATTTTAAGATTCTGTAAACAGTAGTATGCCAGCTAACGTTAGCATCAAGGGCTAGAATGTTTACTGTTGCTTGGCAGCACCTTCAGCTGCTCCAGGATGCCTCTTTCAGTGGTTGTTGTGGTCCGGCTCAGAAGGAACTGATGTAATAATCCAGATTTTCAATTGTAAATATCAAACATGGTTGATATTACCAGACAATCAGTGCTGAACAATGGTTTCCACTGCTTGGCGATTAGTGGGTCAACACAGGTTTTTTAAACGCGGGTCAACCCGATAAAAATTGCATGTTGACCCCAATCCCACGTACCACAGGCAAGGCAGCCAGTCTATGATCTTATTTGAAGCGTTACGATCTACGTCACTGATGTCATATTTCACATCGCGAGTGCACCGGAAAAGGTTGTAACAGAAGAGAAAACAACAATAGACCGCATCCCAAATTTCTTCCTTATTCATGTGCCACCACTGGATGTTGATAATGCATCATCTCTTGACTCTGAATGGGCATTGTACTAGTTTCTGTTAACAAGAGAAACTTAGATCATTAGAATGGTCTGTAAAACATGACTCTGTTATTGTTCTGATGGGAATATTGCTGTGGAAATTTTTATTATCCTGAATTTGTCAAAACAACAGGTAGACAAGTTTAAAGTGTTGAATTTGCATCAAAAACAAACACGATCAACAACAAATTAAAAGAGATGCAGATTATAGAAAAGGGAGGCGTCCTACTAAAATGTGATAAAATACACTTTAAACTACAAAATAAAGGTTTTTCTATGATACTATATCAGCCAGTTTCAAATAAATGTTTGGTCCTTGAGAATTAATGGTGAGTCTAGTAGTACAAAACACAACTTTACATGCATGTCTCATTTGAAGTATGAAGTATGAGGCTGATAATGCATTACTATGACAAGAATATGCTGATCATATTTGGTGGTCTTACCTCCAATGAGCTCATGGACAGTGTGGAGACGGTCTCACTCTTGGACATCACACCAGAGTTTCCGGAATCTCCCCCGTCACACATGCTGTTGGCCACCTGGGAGTCTCTGGGCATGTTCTGCAGGTTGTGTGCAGGTGAGTCTCTGTCAGAGCACGACACGCTGATCTGGTCAGCAGGCAGAGTCTTCAGCCCAAAGCCAGGCACAGGCTCTGCACTGACAGGGTTAGCCAGGTGGATGAGCCTGGTCTGAGGCAGCTGCTCGATGCTGATGTTGTACTTGGCTGTCTGCTCCTCTTTCCCTTTGGCCGGCTTCATGGTTCCTGTGTTGTTGGTGGGTAGAATGACGTACCCTGGTCCTTTGCCAGTGCCCTCAGAGCTGCTGCCCTCACCGTTCCCTCGAGGCAGCTCTCCATCCAGCTGCTTGAAGAGCTCACCGTCGCAGATGTAGATGGATTTGGCACCCGGTAGCTCGGTACTGATTCCTTTTGTAGCGCCTTTATCCCGACGCAGCGTCAGAGTGTGGCTGGTGTAGTCAGCCACGTTCTGCAGGTGAACCTTGGCCATGCTGGCCGGCATGGTGTTGAAGTTAGAACCCTTCTGAAGAGTGAGGGTGCCAGAGGAGGCCTTCTCTTCCCCCTGGAGAGATGAGCGCTTCACAGTGCCTAGAAGCAACAGAACCAGAACAGAGAACCAGTGTGAGATGAGGAATTGAACCATGGATAGATTTACTTGCTCGGGCTCCCTGGGGGCAAAAATTAGTTATAGGTCCCTATTGACCTCCAGTCCACCTCTCATTGCCCATTATTAATTCATATCACATGTACTGTGTTGTTGTCAAAAACAAATAAAAATCAAATGTATTTAGTAAAATTCATTGTAAAAAGAGGGATTCTCTACAAGACGAGGTCTCAAAATAATGAACGATGCAGCAATTATCTCAGTTGTTACTGTTACTTAGGGTTAGGGTTTTTGAGGCCCCTGGGATCGAGGGCCCTACACCAGTTGCCAGCTTTCCTCAGTCAATAATGAAGCCCTGGGCTGAACAGAAGCTGAAGCAACCTTTTACTAAAACTCAAATCTGGTTTATTCAGTACCATCCAGCTCAACCATCTCAATGAACCACTATATCCAATTGTAAATGAACAATTAAAGGGGTGTCGTTTTGGAGAAGAAATTCAAACTCAGAATTTTAATATTTACAATATTAATGCAGTATATAAATCTCTCTATATGTAGATATACATTAAGCATGTATATATTTATTTTTTCCATAAGTGAATAAACGAGCTGTTCTCAGAGGAAAATAAGGTCCCAGAACACTGATTGAAGCTAGAAAGGTGGCAGGGTCCGCCACATATAAACAAAGTAAAACAGTATAAAGTGTGTTGTCCTTTAAGGTCAGTTTGTTTATTCACTTTATCCAGTCATGAAAACAAAGAGAGTTTATTTATTTAGTTTGTTTAGGCAGAAAAAAAAAAAGATCAGCCAACGAAGATCTTTCTCTTCTCATTAACATTTCTTCCCCACAACGACATGGTGCACCTTTAAAGATAAAAAGAAAAGATGCACTTGCATCAAGACACTGTATTTCAGAAGCACCAAAGTTGTTTTGAGATAGCATAACAGTGTCACCATTATGATTGACACTGTCAAAGAGCATTGATAAGTCAACTTTATAAATGTAACAAAAAAGTCACCTTTCAAACATCCAGATCAATCAAATCATTGTGCACTGAGTGATCTGACAAGTCAGACAACAGCAGAAAGGTGGACCAACAGAAAGTACCTGTTTGTTGAAATATATCAGCTGAGAGAATATGGCTGACATGGGACCTGCCTTGACCTTGTGACCTGACCTTATTTTGTTATAACAATTGTTGGCTTATGGCAGCATGCACTTCTCATATCTAATCTGGTAAACAACGTCAGACAAAGCTCTATGCACCAAACTAAATATCTCACAATCGCTGTCTGTGCTCCCTCCTCCTACTTGACATATGCAAAGAAAATAACAATAATCTCTCTCTGTTCTTTTCTGTCTTTTTTTCAGTTGGGCTTGTCTGTGTCTCAATAGCTTTTCTGCTCCAGATGCTTTTCTTGATATCCTGTCTCAAGAGATAATCAGATTTTTCACTCCCAGTGGATATCAGAGCAGAGCCAGTATCTGATGTGGCACTGTCGGGAGGGACTTAATTATACCGCGGCAGCGTAGGAAGGAGTCAGACAGCCCTGTTTATCTGCATATAACTGCTCAGTACACGTTCGTCTCACTCCCATCAGCCTGGGCTGAACTGAGTTATGCAGCCGTAATGTGCTGTATTTCTTGTCAAAACAGCTCCTTGGTGAAGGGAGGCTGTTGTGATGTTGATTGTAAGACACATGTGCACAACTGAGGGGGAACATGCCTCACATCTGTTCTGACAACGCTGAGGAATTTGAAGCCTTCAAAATACAGAGAGGAGGCACAAAAAGACATCTGTAGCTTTTGAGCAGCAGTCCCCAAAGTCAAATCAAACGCAAACACAAAATCAAACACACTCAATCTGGAGTTTACCTGATCTGCAAGCCATATCCACGTCTTTCTCAAAGTCAGTCTGAGGACACAAAACAATAAATATTGTATTAGGTGTGCTCACTCTGCCAATATTTAATGATCAATCCTGAAAGGTGGAAATAACAAACACATGCATATTCATACCATGAGCTGTGCATGGCCATTTTGGAAAGATCCGCCTGAATCTCCATTAGCGTCCTCCTGGCGGTCCACCACACGGCACTTTACTGCCTCCTGAACCTGTAGCAAATCACAGGAGAACAAAGGAAGAAGAGCTTAATACTGGTAGGATATATAAATACATCAGTTCACAAAATACTGAGTGACTGGCCTTTTATGATAAAGGCTAAAAGTCCACAGCCCAAAATATTTTTCAAAATATTACTATGTCACAGGGAAGTTTACCCTTGACCTGTTGGATATACAATGACTTCATTTAATCATTGTATCTCATTCAAAATTTGTGTGTAATTTTGTCATAATCATCATATGAATTGTTCGCTATTAAGAGTTTTTTATTTTACAACCAGACAACACACAGACAAATCACACACACATACAGGACAAAACACACAACGCGGGAAGAGAGAGAAAAAAAGAGAGTTTGCAAGAGTGTCATCCAGTGTTCATATAAAAGAGAAGAAAGACATACAAATCAATTCATAAGGCTGTTGTAGACAATGTCCCAGTGGTCTTCCATACTTTTGTCAAAGTCTTTTAGCAGACACGCTGCCCGTTCCATATTCAGGAGATCTAAAAATCCTCCAAGCCATGACTCTCTAGTGAAACATCCCGGTTTGCGAACTTTCCAATTCATAAGAATGAGTCTTGTAAGACAGCCCAAAGTCCAGAGCCGGTCCACTGTGACTCCTGGGGTGTTGCCTGGTCTTTTACCAAGTAGGCAGGTTATCGGACAGATAGGAAACTTGACCTTGAAAAGTGATGACATATATGATATAGCGTCTAGCCAGAGAGAATTAACTGCTGGACAGTCCCACAGTAGATGAAGCAGTGTGCCTCGAGTGCCACAGTTGTGCCAGCATGAGTCTTGGGATTCCTTATTCATTTTGGATAATTTAGCTGGGGTGATGTAAGCTCTGCATAAAATCTTATACTGTATAATTCTAAATCTCACACATTTCGAAGTATACAATGCAGATCTCCAGATATCATTCCACTGGGAAGATGTTAATGATGTATTAAGGTCATATTCCCAAGCCAGGTGAACAGGAGCATAGGCATGGGGAGCAGATCTAAACAGTGAGCTATAGATGTTGGAAACCGTGCCTTTCGACAGGGTTGCCTTCCTCAGTAGTACATCCCAATCAGGGCAGGAGGCAGGAGCAGCTCCTTCTTTGCATTTCCTATGTATGACGGATGATATCTGTGCATATGTTAGAAATGATGAATCTGTGATGTGAAATAGATTTTTAATTTGTTGAAAAGAAAGAAGAGTATCACTACAGATTTGACCAACAGTTATGCCATGTTGCTGCCAGATTTTGTTATTTAAGGTGCCACCTCCAGTTGATAAAATAGAGTTACACCAGATAGGGCATGATGGGAGAGAGAGCCCCTCAATACCAAGTCTCCTGCGCAGCTGCTTCACAATAGAGCAAGAGAACCTGATAATAATGTTGTCCAGCTGGGGTGGGGGATGGGGACAGTACCATAGGAATGCCAATGATATGGCCTTATTGCATGAAAGGATAGTTTCCTCCAACCATTGCCAACTGCCTATCAGGGCATCAGACTTATAAGCCCAGGTTAGTGGGTACCGTGCATTATATGAGAGATAGTACTGATATATATCTGGGACTCCCAACCCTCCCCTGGATCTGGGTATAGTTAGTTTCTTGAAAGAAATTCTGGGTTTTTTATTATTCCAAAGGAATCGGATGAAGAGGGATTCAATGTCTCTGAACCAGCGTTTGGGAAATTTAAGAGGGATAGAGGTGATGATATGTGCAAGTCTTGGTAAGACATTCATTTTCAATATTTCAGCTCTGCCCCACAGTGGCAGGGCTGTCCATCTGATGATGTCATTCTTGATGGACTGGAGAATGCTAGGACCATTTAGACTGAAGATTTTAGTGATGGAAGAGATTATGGTAATACCCAAGTATTTCATTCCATTTGTTTTCCAAAAAAAGGGGGCGTCCTTTAAATCAGATTTAAATGTATAAGAGTTAAGTGGGATTGCCTCACTTTTGTTCCAATTAATCCTGTAACCAGAAAAACTGATGAATAAATTAACCAATTTAAGAACTGCTGGTATCGAGGATGCTGGTTTACTTAAAGTGAGTAATATATCATCAGCAGACATATTCAATTTAAAACTATATCCAGAGAAGTCCACACCACATATATCAGTACTGGAACGTATCGCACAGGCTAATGGTTCAAGAGCAATAATGAAGAGCAGGGGACTGACAGGACAGCCCTGTCTTACTTTACCCTGTCTCCTTTGGAGATCAAAGGGTTTGGAAATTAAGCCATTGGTTTTAACAGAGGAGAGTGGAGAGCTGTAAAGAGCTTTAACCCAGTTTATACATTTTGAACCAAAACCACATTTTTTAAATGTATAAAATAAATATGGCCATAGTATCTTATCAAAAGCTTTTTCAGCATCTAATGATGCTGCAATGACTGGAGAGCTACTAGAACCAGCATGTAATACAATCTAAAGGACCCTACGCATGTTGTTTGAAGCAAGACGTGCTCAAATCTTAGCAAGAATCTTATAGTCACAATTAAGCAAACTTAAGGGACGGTAGTTACTCATCTGAACTGGGTCTTTGCCTGGTTTGGGTAACAGAGAAATAATAGCATTACACATAGTGGGAGGCATAGATTTAGAGTCCAGTATTTTGTTAAATAATAGCAACAAGTATGGAGAAAGCTGTTCTTTAAAACGTTTATAAAATTCAATTCCCAAGCCGTCATTCCCTGGAGCTTTGCCTGAAGCCATTTTCATAATTGCCGTCTTAATTTCTATTTGTGTGAGAGGGGCGTCAAGTGCGTCCCTATCAGCTGGACTGACCCTCGGCAAATTAAGACCTTTAAAGAAACTGTCCATTTCAGCGTCGTTAACTCAACTCTCTGCACTATAGAGTTTAGAGTAATAATTTTTAAAAGATTCATTGATTGAGACAGCATCACATTGTAACATTCCGTTCTCATCTCTAATTGCTGGAATAGTCTGTCTATTTTCTATACACTTTAATCTATGGGCTAACATTTTCCCTGCTTTGTCTCCAAATTCAAAATAACATCTACGCAATCGAAAGAGAACAAATGCTGTCTCCTCATGAATTAACCTTTGCAAGTCAGCCCTGGTGGCGAGTAATAAATTTCTCAAATCTAAATTAGATGGGTCCAGCATATGCTGTTCCTCTAAACTCTTAAGTTTACTGTTTAATTGGGATTTAGCCCCCTCACGTTCCTTTTTCACCCCAGATGTGAAGCTGATTAACCAGCCCCTGCAGGTCGCCTTAAATGCCTCCCAGACAGTTGCTACACATAATACAGAATGTAGGTTTACCTAAAAAAATTCAGGAATTCGTTTTTTTATAAGGGAGGTAAAGTTTTCGTTTTTAAGAAGTGATGTATTAAGTCGCCACTGCCTTAATTTACAAGGGTTGGCCATAGGAAAGAATGTGACAGAGACTGGGGCATGGTCACTTACAGCAATAGTATCCATCTTAATATCAAGAACATTTTGTACTAAATTGGAGGACATCATAATATGATCTATTCTGGAGTAGGAATTGTGCACACCAGAATAGAAAGAATACTCTCGAGCTGTTGGATTAATCAAGCGCCACACATCTATTACAGCAAGCTGAGTTTGAAACTCCTTAAAAGCTGCTGATATCTGTTTATCTGAGGGAAGGGGGGAACTAGATCTGTCTAATGTAGGGTCACAAACAGAATTAAAATCACCACCTATAATAAGAGGGCCCTCGATGAACTGAGATATCACTGGGCACGGAGAAGCAAAAAAAAAAGATTGTTGTGTGTTTGGAGCATACAAGTTCACAAGGGTCAGTTTTTCATTTTGTAAACAGCCTGAGGTAATAACATATCTCCCATCATAATCATAAACACCTCTGCTTCCTTTGAGAGAACACCTGCCCAATCATATGAATTGTTGAGTAATCGCCAAAAATGTGTTTTGTGAGGTCACAGTGATCTTGACCTTTGACCTTTGACCACCACAAGTCCAAGTGGACATTTGTGCTAAAATTGTTCAAAGAATTCTTGAGATATCATGTTCACAAGACTGGGACAAACGGACAGACAACCCAAAAACATGATGCCTCTGGCCATGGCTGCTGCCAGTGCAGAGGATGCATAAAAACATAAGCATCGGATCAAATGAACACCAGATTTTGCTCATTTTCACAACTTACAAGTACATAGGCGGAAAAGTCGAGCTATCAAGTTTGTCCCGAAGGCTGCACTATAAGCTGAAAGTCATGTGGTCATTAAGATCCAAATAGTTTACCCCATTTGGAGCCTTAATTTGCTCAAGATATGTATTGGCCATCTGCACCCATACATAAACATCCAATAGATTTTGAGATAAGGAATCTCACCTGGACCATCATGACCAGGTTGCTCAAGGGGAAATCTGAGTTGATGCTGATGCCAAACAAAAAGTCTGGGGGTCAACAAAATCATTAAGAATCATTCTCTAAATGAAGGAAGAGCAATGTGGAACTGAATGAAAATAGAGTTGACGCAAAGATGCTTCACCTTAAAAGCCTCAAGCAGCTCAGGGGCAAAACCTCCCCTTTGCAGGAAGTATTAAATTAAGAAGCTTAACAAAGATAGATGTGCAGTGTTTCTGGTAAAAATCAAACTAAGAGCAACCAAAAATGGTGAGGACGGCATGTCTGATTGACACAAGCATGAAGTTTAAATTCACTGCTCGGCTGAAAACCTCACTGCTTTTCTTCTGCTCTGCTGTCACTCACTGTCGCTCACTCTCTCTCACTCACTCAACCACACACTCACTATGCACTTTTTGCTTTCCATGTTTTACCAATACTTAAAATGCAACTGCAGGAGGTAACTTACTACCACTATGCACATTTATATTCTAAGATGCTACAAATTTCTATCGATTAAAAATGTGTGCAATTTATTTAAATGAAATACTGACAGCCAGACTACAACATCGAACTTTGTTAAATTCCGACCATGTCCGTTTGCCTGCCTGTTGGAGAATATCTCAGTTATGTACAGATTCAGGCTCTTGTTCCGCAAATGTGATTTCTTGTTACCGCCTATGATTTGAATAACCATCCATGGCATTAAATCAAATACTCAAATACAAAATGAACAAAGAAAAGTTATTTTAATCGTGGCTCAAGACAAGTCACAAGTCTTTAATTTTCATGTCCCAGTTAAGTCAAGTTGCAAGTCATCAAAACAGAGACTCAAGTTGCATCGAGTCCAAGACACAATGACCTCCACATCTCTGGTATCTACACCAAATTTCATGTCAATTTCAAATAAACACAAAGAAAACCAGGAAGAACATTTATAAAGTCAGTGGTCATGTGAGGTACCTCTCTGCGCAAGATGCAATGCACCATGACAATTACGAAGCCTTCCAGTGAATCAAAGACAGCAAAGAGGATCTGGAAGAGTGCAGAGCGCCGGTCGGTGATGGCGAGGACGGCTGACATCCATGTGAGGGCCAGGAGGGGCAAAACTACACAGGAGCTCCACAGTGATGCCCTGCAGGATGGAAGGGGAACGGCAGTCAAGGACAGCACTAGTCAACATGATACAGAGAGTAAGACTACAATGTTTTCAGTTATGCTGTAAGACATTTAATATTTGTCATTAGCTTCGATTATAAGATATTTTTTTTACCACTATAGCAGGCTTCTGTACAAAACATTTCCCTTTGGAGTATCAAATACGTCAGAGAATATAATGCTTAACACAATCTTAAAACAATCTCCTACTTGCCCTTGATAACTGCCCACGCTGTTAGCATAGTGTTAGCAGCTCTACCCATGCATCAATACATAACATCACAACAAATTATGTTACTCTCGCAAACAAAAACATACATCCATTATCTGCAGATATATATGTTCATAGTTCACATATATTACATGCATGTATGTTTAAGATGGCTCAGTCAAACCATAGAGGATCTAGTGCCACAGGAAAGAGAGGGAGGATCGAGGGTGAGCAGTGGGGAAAAACAAGTGTAATGAGGCTGAAACAGAATGCAAAGACAAACGGAAGAGGCAGAGCAGAGAAGGACAGAGAAAGAGAGAGTCTGGAGAAGTGTCATTCCCGCTGTCCATATTTTTGCTCCCACTTCTTGTTTTTTTTTTTTTTGTTGTTGACTCATTCCATTAGTTTGATTTGCACATCAGGAACAAACAAGAGCGATAATAACTCTCAGTGTGAGTGTCAGGAAATTATCTTTGACTCAGTTTGTTTTTCAAAACCTTTTAAATAAGTTTCAATCATTTTTTTGTTATTCCAGAGGTGGAAAATTATATGTTGCAAGCAACAAGGGAATAATACCCCATGATAAATTTCCACAGCACTAATTCTATCATATAGAAAAGGCATGTCATACTAACCAACTTCCTGCTCTGAGCTGCTCTTTTGAACATAAACAATCTTTTCAATCACTATTTCCTTTTGCCTTGTCAATTTTTTCAATCAGCGTTTAAAATATGGGCAGAAAGTGTTAAGGTTTTTTCATGGCACCTGAACAACAAAAAAAGCAAACTAAATATGTGGCCCAGTCTCACACCAAAGCATGTAATAGAGCTACCAATCAACTAAAGGAAAGCTTGTGAGTGTGACTCTTGTGTATGAAAGTGCAGTACCAGCAGGGGGCAATAACTGCGGACAACAGAGTGAAAAGTAGTGGTGGCTGAGAAGGGTTGACCCAAATGCAATAGTCACCACAGTAATGCAAATGTCTAAACAAAATACAAAAGTCAAAACACGAATGCAAAAGCCACAACATCACAACAGAAGTGAGCAATAGCAGAAGTGAGCGAGTAACAGCAGAAGTAAGCAACAGCAGATGTTTTCATGTTATTACATTCATTTGAGATCAGCCAGGCCTGTGCAGAATCGATCAACAGCAATCTATGTACAATGCATGCCAGTTAGATTTGCATCCGACTTGGACCCCACTTGCTCTGATGTCACGCACATTTGGGCAATGGCAATCCCATGGGATCGAGGTGGCTTTTGCCCCCCACCGACTGCAAATGCCTGATCTAACAACTGACTGGTTTAGATGTTGACTCAAAAATATGACCTTTTACAGAAACTTTTTATTTTTGCTGAATTCAGGAGATTTTGTTCTTATTTGTCTAATTGTGAATTTTGATGTGAAGATTCAGATGTCAAGCCTCCACAGTATTAATATCTGACAGATCAATATTGAAAACTATGTGTTTGGTTATTAATGTATTCCATTTATTAAAGGTAGTCTGAGAGGGACAGGTCTGCTCAGATGATTTATAAACAGCAGCAAACTGATATGAAGCTGATTTACATGAGAATTTATGTAAAATGGAGGTCAATCCATGTAACATAAAATAACAGATCACCTGTGTTGCGTTTTAATTGTGGTGGCTGCATACAAACTGAGTGTGTGTGATAACAATCAGATCGATCGAACATCTCAGATCTAACAGTATGTGAGTGTTTCTGTGACTTCCTGTACAGACTGAAGGCTGCTGAAAAACTGGAAAAAAAAAAGGCTTGAACACAACTTTTTAGTTCTGCCCCCCTGCTGCTGCCACCTGATCTCATCCAAAGTGAGCTCATTATGCATCTTCTCGCAAGACCTTCCCTACTCTGCCTCTGATTGGTTGGCTTTTTAATTGCCAGGCATTTTCTATGCTTGACTCAAACTGTCAACACACACAGTAGCTTTGATAATGTCTCCTTTCAGCAGTTTATAAACTGTAGTTTTGCGGGTAAACACAGCAGCCTCTGGCCTCTCTCCTGGTCTTCTCTTGCTTCTGTTGGGGTCACTCATCCTCTGGAGCTGCTCTTCACTGTCAGAGTGTCTCTGGGCTCGTTAGGTAGAGAGGACAGGCAGGCTGCTGGGCATTTTTTCTGGCATGACGTGAATACACTAAAATACTTTGGCAAGAGATCTTGAGGTTTATTAATGTTACATTTATGATTTTACTTTAACGTATAAACATTTCCTGTTTGATTTTTTAAAATGGCAACAGAAAGATGGAGAAAAAGGTGTACATTATCAACCTTATTATTATTTCAGCTAAATTTCATATTAGCATATTATATTTTTTCTTTGCTAACAAAAACCTTTATTCTCAGTTTTTATTAAAAAAAAAAATGTTGTACTGACTGTATTTTATTTAATATCTTTGTTTAACTTATTTGTTTGATTCATTTCTGTAAGATTTCTGTACAATGCTTTTATTATATCTAACAGCCTCACCACTGGCTGTTTGTTTTAAACAACCACAAGAAAAACACATGCACAGTCCATTAACACCAGACAGCTACTGAACACACAGTTAGGACATAGCACACTATCTTGCTGATTCTTGTCTCTTTTGTAGTCTGATTTAACATTAAATTCATTGTGGGCCACTGAGCTCCCTCCCTCTCTTTGGTTGAACAACAGGTCTACCAGGTCACCCAGGGGGATGTGGACACAGGAAGACAGCCAAGAACAGGCACTCAGCCATGGGTGCTGGTCCCACTAATCTTCCTCCCTCTTGTCCAGTGGACTACCAGGGCCATGAAAATCTCTGTCAGAGTAAGTGACACGTTATTATTTCCTAACTGTATGTTCAGTGGCTGTCTGGCTTGTGTTTTTCTCCTTGTTGCCTAAAACAAACAGCCAGCGATGGAGCTGATGTAGCTGACTGTGAGTCTTAGTTGCCCCACTCAAACACACCACCACGCCTGGGTGTCGCAGCTGCTGTGTGTCTAGGCTCGTTAGGTAGAGCCGTCAGGCCGAGTGGCATAGTAGCAGCAGGGCAGCCCATCTATCCACTCTACCTAACAAACTCAGAGACACTCTGACAGTGAAGAGCTGCTCCGGAGGATGAGTGAACCCAAAAAGAAGCAGCAGAAGACCAGGAGAGAGGAGTGTGTTTAACCTATAGATAAATCTACAGTTTACCCGCAAAACTACAGCTTATAAACCACTGAAGAGACATTACCAGAGCTACTGTGTGTGTAGTTTAAGGCAAGCATAGAAAACCTAACCAATCAGAGGTAGAGAGGGGGCGTTTTGCGGGAAGATCCACAATAACACGTCAAGATCTACTGTTGCTCGTCTCCGTTGTCATGTTGTGGCTTTTGCATTTGTGTTGTGAAATTTGCATTCGTGTTATGGCTTTTGCATTTGTATTGTGGCTTTTGCATTTGTGCTGTGGCTTTTGCATTTGGTTCGACCCTTCTGGGCCACCGTAGAAAAGAGTCAGAAATTTTGGGTTTAATTGAATTTAAAAGGGACATCTTATGCTGCTTTCACGTCACATTTAAGTGTCAGAAAACACCATTTTCCGACTGTTTATATACACATCATGCACTAATAGAAATTTAATGGGGGGAAATAAACATGTTCATTATTTATGTATATCTAGATTATATTACTGCTGAGATGACAGAAAAGGGAATTTTATCAAAACACCTGTTTAAAAACCAACTCTTCACCTCTAAATTTTTAAGGAATGGAGCTTGCATTATTACAAAGCATTTTCTGGTAATACTTTACAATAAACATCATTAATGAATGATAAAGTCACGGTTAATAAAATCTTAGTTAATAGTTTGCTTTATAAACCATTTACTAAGCAATTGTTTATTGTAATGTTGCTAAAAATGTTAATTTATTCATCTATAAACATTATTTGGATTTGGATTATTAGTCATTATAATGTTTATAAACATTTATAAATGCTTAATAAATGGTTTATAAAGCATTTTTAATTGTTACTGTTAACAGTATAATAACTATTAACTAAAAATGTAACTTTAAACTTAACTTCAACTAATGATGGCTGTGATAAAGGGCAACTATTTTCTAAAGCCCATCATCTATTCTGCATTTAATAAGGTTTTCTGCAAAGTCAAATGGGAAACTGGTCCATGTATTAACCTAAAATCTTCCCACAAAAAAATAGTTAAGTAAAAGAACAAAGTCTAACAAATGGGCAACCATTAACCATAAACTCTACACAACTTAATTAAAAGTACTTGGTTATTCTCCACCTCTGGTATATTAATGGGGCTGGACCAATACAGTAAATGGATTTGCTGATGTTTTGTAATTTGATGTTTTTGATTACATGAACCCTGTTCAGTGACTTTTCCAGCCTGCCCACGGTAAAACGCTGAACTAGAGGACATACTCAAAGATAGTTTTGGTATGAACTCAGTCAAACTTAACAATGCTGTAAATTGGCACAACATATCAGTACTGCCTTCAAAAGGACTGATCCTACCTTCAGAAAAATTCAGGTTATTTTCAGTCTGGACCTTGTTTTCAACATTTGCTGATTATGACCAAATAATGTGACTGTAGACCTTCTCCATGTGCAGGGAGTGGTGTTCAACAATACAATCCACTGGGGAAATATGACGTTAAACCAAAAAGTGATTACAACCCATTTGTTCACCCGGTAACACCCACATGGTATTGGATATGCTATTAAAACTAAGTCTTACTAATTATGTTCATATTCGTGATATTTTCCGCGAATACAAGCTACAGTCTCTGTCAGCCTCTTAGTGGTAACTAGGCACAATTTTTGCTGACTCTCTTTACCTGGCATTGCAAACTAGTGAAACATGTCGGCATAAGCACAGAACAAGAGTGATAATGTGTAGTGGGTAATCTATTGATTTGGCCAGGCCAGACAGCAAGAAATCAATCAACACTAATTAAATCTTGTATTTACAATAGAGGCTGGCCTGTAAAACGTGTGGACCATGATGGGACCACATTATTTAAAAATATGAAACATTATTTAAAAATATGAAAGCATTGCCTATTGTATTTAGATCTACCCATATCATTATTATTATTATCACTGTAAATAAAACTGCACCTTATTTCTCTTGCACCTTAAGTTCCACTAAGTTCCACTTTGCTTAGCATTTTATTTTATTTACCTCAGTATTCTATGTTATTCTTGTAACTGCTTAAGCATTTTACTGTATATAGTACTCTATTGTTTTGTTTGCATATTGTGTGTAGTACTTTTTCATATCTATATTTGCCCTTACATTTTGATTGTATTTGTACTTGTACCACTGCTATGATGACCTAATTTCCCCTCGGGGATAAATAAAGTTATCTATCTATCTATCTATCTATCTATCTATCTATCTATCTATCTATCTATCTATCATTTAGAAAGAGACACAATAAAAAATAGATACACAGGAGTGAAAGAGGATTGGGAGTTAAAGTTACAGGATCTGGACAGGCTGAGGTTGGCACCAGCAAAAGTCAAGGGACCATGACAAGACTGGAAACACATAAAATTAAAAATATATCTTGTTTTTCAATCTAGAAAAAAACATTTTGAAAGAGACCCAGAATAGACCCCATTCACTTTTTGTGTGAATCTCAGCCCGCTCTCACTCCCAACACATCAAATGCAGCAGCTTGTCAGTGACCCTAAGCTTCTAAGTTTGACGCTGTAGTAACCCCTATAGAATCACTTCTTCAAGCGCCCTGCTAGTGCAGTAGTATAAAGAGCAAGAAAAGTTCAAGTCTGCGGTTGGTTGTGGTGGTCTGATGGGTCGCTGGAATTTCCACCCATAGACCAAGGTTCATGTCCAGTGTAGTTAAAGGAACTTGGGGCAGGATCAAGAAATAAGACTCAATAGTGACACAACGGCCGTTGTGGCCGTTAGGGTAACTGCAGCCATCAGCCAAGCTGGCGCGGGAGCGCATATGAACTCTTCACAGCAGTGCAGTTGATGCCTTATCTCTACACACATGAAGCAGCCGGGAAGCCGGCTCGCTGTGTGTAGCGACGCACAAGCTCGGCGATTTACCGTTACGGTTGATGCAGTCTGACAGGCACAGGCGAAAGCAAAGACGGCATATTGGGGGACAAAAATATCGTCTCTGATACGGGATTGCTGTGTGTAAGCGGCTAATGTTACTACACAGACACAAACAAACCGTTAGCCTGTGGCTACATCCAGCTGCTAACGTCACCTCCCGGATAACAGGTTGGGCTTTCAGTCCCATATATAAAGGGACATATTTCTAACTATTCGGTTTCAGACTAAAGGACCGTGGAAAATGCGCAGTCTGTAACTATTCAGTGTTACACAGCGGTGGACTAAGTTACATGTTTGCAGCTAACGCTACTTTGCACGTTAGGTCACTCCGAGTCCTCGTGATCTCATATGATTTTCAAATCAAGCTCTAAACATGACCTGTAATGTTTTCCTACCTGGTGAAGCTGCCTCCATTAGCTGAACGCGTATCCGATGTTTATTCGGGTGCCAGCCCGGCTTTGGTCGTAATTTCGTTTCGACTCACAACATGCCGCTGATAAAACCTTTGTTTTCTTCTTAGTATCACTTTTTAGTGGACTTTGTGTGGTGGTGGGTCATTTGCTGGCCGTAGCAGAATCCATTACTACCCAAACACTAGTTTGGGCCCACCGCGCTTGTCTTCTTCCCGTATCCGAGGACGCGCATTCAGCGTCATCTTACGTCACGTCCGCAGGACTGCGCGGGAAATTCGGACCACGAATTGCAGTACATTATGCAGCACACAGCCTGTTCAAGGCAATGGAGAGATACGTGGGTGGGCTCATTCGTTTTGGTTTTGAACGCTTCATCACCCATTAGCATTAAGAAACTTAAAATGCATATTTATTTTTTCACAGATCCTGCCCCAAGTTCCTTTAAGAGTGAAATGTTTGTAAATTATTTAACATACGTTAATGTACATAAATGACGAAAATTATGTAACATAAGTGATATAGGTATGTCACTTGCGTTACTTTCTTAATGTAAGATACGTAACTAAACAGTTTTTTTTAACCCAAAGTATGATCTTTTCCTAAACCTTTTTTGACCAAACCAAACCAAAAAACCCCACAACCGTTTGACAATAACAGTCTAATAGTCATAAGTGAATGACTTGTCAGCAAGCATACTAGGCATGCATAACTGACATTAGAGGGGTAGGTAGAGTGTCATAGTCTCATGCTTAAGACCATTGAGCAAGCTGCTGTATTTGACAAGTTGGGAGTGAAAACAAGGTAAAGAGACAGATCCACTTTCTTTGATATTGTGAGACACGGCATGATTAAACTGTTGTTAAGCAGTTCTGTGTGGTTTACAATTAGAGTGATACAGGCATATCGAGTATCATATTGGATTAGGCTTGATTGAATTAAAGGGGACTGGGGTATGCACTCTACTGAGTGCTAGTTTACACCTATTTTTGTATGTTTTTACAGATTTTACTCCTTCAAGTAGTCGCAACCATTAGCCAGAAAGATAAATGTGTGTGAAGTGTGTCAGCAGTTTACATTACAGACTATGAAGTGAAATGATGTGTATTAATTGTTCAGTCACAGCTATTTAAAATATAGAGAGGCTATTTTAAAAGTGGGTATGTGTGGATTGTAACAGAACGCAACACTCCTTGCTAAAAAAGGGGCAGATAAGTCAACAACTGAACTTAACTTATAATCATGATCAGAATCTATGAGCAGAATAGCAAAAAGTTGCGAGAAATCAAGACCCAGATTGATTATAATGAAAATGATCCACAGATCACAGCAAGACACACACAAACTGAGACATTTAAAGTGATCTGCAGTCCTCTCTGCATAAGTAATAATGGCCTTTACAACATTTGTCATAATCAGCTTCACGACTCTGATGATCTCTTAAGGCACACACGCACACACGCACACACACACATGCACGCACACACACACGCACGCACACACACATGCACACACACACACACACACACACACACACAAAGATTCTCATCCAGTCATCAATCACATATGCATAATAATTTACATGTATACAGTTAACACACAGTTTGTTTTTCAGGAGCATAAGCTTCAGCAGCCCTTCATATTGAAATGTATAGTGAAATCCTCTCTGCCAGGGCACCAGGGAGAAGAAAAATGACAGAGGGATAAAGGAAAGAGAACCAATCAAGTGAGGGAGAAGAAGGGAGGCATACAGTAGAGGAGAGAACAGAGGTAAGAAGAGTTAAGGAAAAATAATTAGCGGGACTAACATGGCGTTACTGGTAGCTGTGGTGGAAACGTCAGCCGAAGAGATAACCCCGCACTTGGCACATTTGAGCGTCATATTGTACAGTGGCACTGTCATCTGACTGCAAAGTCAAATTAACACGCTGTAACATACACAAACAGATACAAATGCACCTACACACAGACTTGCACTGATGCGCGTGCGCGCACAAGCTCGCACGTACAGTCACGCAAACAGTGAGTCACAGTGTTCTCGCACACTCTCTCTCTCAGGGCTACAGTCCAGCTTGGACATTTGTGTGTGTGTTTGGGTTTACCTGTGTGTGTGACTCTGGGGACAGGGGAGGTGGGGCCAAGACGTAGCCATTGGTGGATATTTCCTGTTACACATGATGTCTGACCCTAATCACTAATTACTGGTTTGATGACCTAAAGTAACTGCTCCTCTCTGCGATTTCAGTATTTCACACACTCAACCATTTATCTGCCTATAATACAAAATAGCTTTATCTAAATAACAAATTTTGTGCATTTCATACGCATGATGATGTGCTGGATCACCCCTGGTCATCTTCAATTTGTGCTAACTGGTTATGATGAGCAATGTCAAGCACTAATGCAAAGGTTAACAAACAGAGACACATCTCAAACCTCCACTCTCATGAAATCACATCCACATGTGTGACTGCAATTGTCTCCATCAGTCATTACAGCGTTCACAAAGGAAGGACACGGAGTGGGAGCTAAAGATTTAACTTGATAGAAACCTCATCTTCATAATTTTGAAATACTCTGGATGAACAATGGTGGAGCATTTTTCCAATTCTGACAAAGTATTTAGAATTTTTTCCTGCTCTGATTTGCATGTGTCTTCTTTTGAGCAAAAGTGCAAAACACATAGGTATGTGTTTCAAGCCATTTGCCATACCAAACGAAAGATTTGATTGAAACCATGAGGAAATACTGAGTGTTGTATAAAGTACCCAAAAGTCAAACTTGAGTAAAAGTACACATTTTTAAATGTTACTTTGGTAAAAGTGAAGCCACCCATACAAGTCGTACTTTACAGAGTAAAAGTCATACATGTACTGTACACAAGTCTCAAAAGTACAAGTACATTTTTCATAATTATGAACGATTATCAAATTGAATTTTCAGCTTTTTTTGATTATTGTAATCAGTGGTGATTTTTTAAATTTTTATCGAATTGTCCATAAAAGAAATACATTCAAAAATGCTCTGCTTTGGCTCTGATGCAGCTTGTAATCTTCAAGGTAACTAGTAACTAAAGTAAATAAACTCAAATAAATATAAGTCAAGTAAAGTGCAGTATTTCACTCTGAACGTAGTGGAGTGGCAGTATAAAGTAGCAGAAAATGGAAATACTCAAGTAAGTACAAGTACTTTAAAATTGTACATTAGTAAAGTACTTGAGTAATGTAATTGGTTACATGCCATCACTGGAAATAATTAAAACCAGCCTTAACATAAAGCTGTAGTGTCACTGAATTGTCTGAGATACACCTGTGTTTCTAGGAACACTGAAACTGTAACTAAATTAAAACTTACAAATGGGAACTAGTTCCTGTGGAACTACAGTAATAGATCCTTCAACTTTGTAACTCTTTCAATGATTTCAGTTTATTTCCCAGATACCTTTTGTCACTGTGCATCTTTCTTATTTTATTTACTTAATAAAATATACTCGAGTAAAGACACCGTTGTGTGTATATATATGGCACTGGCACCAAAACCGGATGTTTACTGTTGATTTTCTAGATCTCTGAAGCATCCATTATTGCTACAGTGCTAGAAATATCTCAATGCGGTGCCATGTTGTCTGACTCTGTTAACAAAAATAAGACAAAACTCCAAAAATGGATTTAATGATGATCACCGAGATCTGTTTTTAGCTGGATTTTGCTTTTAATGAATTCACTGAATAGTATTATCTTTCTGTATGTGTTTCTTTCCAACAGTATTCACCCAAGCAATAGATGATTTCTAGGTATGATCACAGAGAAACTACATCACTTTGTTTTCCTTTCAACACCCAAAGCTCCCAAAACACCCCAAATCATCAGGATTTATAACCCTATATCTCTCCACTGTCGCTGTTAGACAAAGACTGACTAGAAGGCTGGAGATATTGACAAGTAATAACAAACTAATCTGTTACCATATGGCCTCTTGCTAAACAACAATTAAAGCTTAAGAGCTGAGGGAATCGATTTTTGTAGCCCCTGGATGCCTGGATTAAAAATCACATAATGGAAGAAATTCAATTTCAAGTAAAAGGGCAATACAGCTGCTAAATGTAGGCTGTAGGCAGTGATATTAAAAAGCAATCACGACTTTTTGAAAGACAACATCATTTTCCTGGTCTTAAAGATGGAGAGGGTAAAGGTGGGTGGTTGGTCGGGCGGGGTGAGATGCATGAAACTAAATAACATGCACTATGGACAAACATCAAATAGAAACTACTCTTTGAGTCAAACATAAACCTTCTTCTGTGCGCTTTACAAGATGTTCCAAAGCTTTGCATCAAATGCAACACTGGAATTGGAAGTACCTCTTAAAGCTATAAAAACTCTTTATCTAAAATGCTTAATGTTTGATTAACCAATTATTGCAACCTGTAAATACACAGGCTTGATGATTGAAACCATTTCAGTGAGCATTAAGTGGGAAGCAAACTCCATTGGAGGTTGGAATTATGCCTCTCCTTGTCTGTATTTTCTGAGTGAATTAACCTCTAATATTGGGGGGAAAGGAGACTCAGCAGCAAGGTCTGTCTCAGAGGTGTGAGCATACCTGCCTGGTGCAGATTGCTGCTGCGCTCTTCATTTGATGCTGCACAAATGAATTAGCTTCATTAAACATGTTTTGCATTTGAACCTTGAGAAAGATTTGCAAGTGAGATGAGTGGAGGATGGTTATCAATAGAGAAATAGAGACCTTTTTCTTTTGCTTTTTTTGTACACCACAGAGAGAACTACAGACAGCCTGATCATCATGTCAACACAAAGAATACATTTCATTCATTCAACATTTCAAACCAGTCCGATCACCGTCATATGAATTAGCCAATAAGCTTGAGCAGCATCAACATAATGCATCTGCAATTTGTGTTTGCTCACCATTTCTCTTTAAAATGTGCACCTGCATGGTATTTATGATTTAATAGGGGAACTCCACCATTTTTACACATCAGAACCTGTTTACAGGTTTAGGGGAGTACTGTCAAATATGTGAAGAGTTTATGTTCTGCTCCTTCTTGAGGGAAAATGTCAGAAACTTGCTCAAGTGATGTCACTTGAGTTAGCATTGGTGGGACACAATCTGTCTGTTCATCCCTCACAATGGGATGAACAGACAGACAACCCAACAAACATAGTGCCTCATAAGGCTCTCACCAGCACAGAGGCATACAATTAGAAAAAAAAAATGGGTTGTGGAGTTAGAAAGAGGTGAGTATACCACACCTCTACTGATTACTACTAGCATGCACATTCAACTCCAAAGTCAAGTCGCATTGAAAAAAAAAAGACAATGAAAAAGATATCTCAATTTTAATCCTAACGTTTTAAAACTGTACAACAATGTGATAGGAATAAAAGCTAAATCAGTGGAGAATGTGTTTAACTGCCCTATTGCCCGCATGGCAATGTAGCAAAACCATTCACCTCAGAAGGAAGGGCTCAGTTGCAGAAGGTAAACCCGCATGGTGGTGGACCCCTACTGACTAGACACTGTGGCTCTGGGCCCAGCCACCAGAGACTCATCTGTCATATTTCCCAGCAGGTCATGCCACTATTACCTTATTTTATCCCTATTAAAGCTGAACCACAATGGCTTCTGAGTTGTCCTTAGTTTGCCTTGGGGGAACCCAACCACTAGATGTTTCCCCAAATGTGCCACTTCATACAGGGCACTGGCAATCTGAGATAAGGTCAGGAGGTCAGATATCCGAAAAGAGATAAGAGGTGCTCTGTCATGGGCAAAAGAGCCAGTTGAGATGGTTGGACATGCAATCATGATGTCTCCTTGTAGCCTCCCTGTGGAAATGATCCAGGCAAGTCCAACTGGGAGGATACCCCAGAGGTACAGTTATCCCATGTGTTGTGACTGTGGCTGTGCTAGTTCAGATGTCTTTAAGTCCAGCCACAAGAGCTAAAGACAAGAGTCAAGTAGATAGCTGACACAGCGATATAAATGCTCAAACCAGTGCAAACCTTGAATCAGAATGTGACAAAATGATCTCAACCACTTTGTGGCTTTCCAACTTGTTATATCACATGACCAAAATGTTAAACATCAGCCATATCATAGCAGGGACACACATTTTGTTGAATATTTTGTTCAAAAATAGTCTTTGGCATCAGATGTCAATTTCATCCTTGAGTTTTCTTGCTCACTGGCTCCTGGATGATAGATTTCACTATTTCTTAATTATGCTGGAACAAGTTTAGGTCCCTTAGGATCCCAGAGGGACTTGCATGGCTGGCCTTATCTGGACATCTAAAGAGTCTTCAGGTAACAAGGATTCAACAACTAATACAAACCATTTAACATTTTAGGATCTAGGCCAGCACAGCCTAAATACAGGATTCCTTACTAAGTGGAAGACTGGAGTGGTGCAAGACATCAGTATTACATCACATGTGGCAGCTGAAGGGGAACAGTTAAACGCTAAGAACCCTGGACCAGAAACTGAATGAACACCAGAAACAGAACTTATCTAAACACCACACCAAAACTAGTCACAGCATCCACTGGGAAGAGTTTGATTCACTGATGAAGACTGTGTGTAGTAAGTGGACCTCATTTCTCAGACGTACTGATACCAGTGTCAAGAATAAACTTCCTTGCTCAAGTCTTGAGTCAAAGTGCAAAATCATTTGTTTTTACACATTACGGCTCCATTTTTTAGTGATTTGATCACTTCCCTTATTCAAGTTCCATCACTCATATAACAGTTGAGACTAATGCTACTTGAACTTGGGTTGTGACAAATTACTTAATGAATTGAGCTGAGGGGAAAACAGTCTGAGGTAACATCCAGACTGAAGGAAAGCAAATTAAATTGAAGCAGCAATCTGATCAGTCCAACTGTCCAACAATCTATGTTTCTACGAGTAAAGGCTGGTTTATACTCTGCGGCCCTTCCCCAATAAAAGATGACTTAAGTGAAAGAAACGTGTGCTAGTGATGCAGCCCACATCTACTAGCCAACCAATGGGAATGCAGCATGAGATGACGCATTGATCAGCGTGACAATATAAATTTATAAATAAATACCAATATTGCATGACTAGATTCTTGCTTAGCTTCATTGTTTACCATTACAGCAGCACAAACACTGATGATTTTTTATCTTGACTTGTGCCATATCCTGTATTTCTGTAGGTGTTATCATTGTACAGTCTACATACATCCAAGCTGATGTTGTACCCAAATTTATTAGATCCAAGGGTATGGCTATCGTTTAAGATTGCGTCTTTCAGAGGCAGAATGAACACTATAAAATGCAGTCCTTACCATGCTAACCTTGCACACGCACACACATGCCCACAACATTCATGTAGTATAGAAAATATTAATATTCCTGCACTGCAACTAGTATGTGTTATTGTTGAGACAGTTTCTCTAAAAGAGACTCCAGAGGCATTAATGTGTTATGTGCTATCCAGCTAACAGGAGGTAGCGCAAATTGCAAGGTCAATAGTGAAATAGTGAGGTAAATAGGCAGGAAGTAATAATAAGCCAATCAGAGGTGCTGGCTAGAGGACTCAGCAGGTTTGGTGATGGGCAGGGCTGGTAGCCATACATTAAGAAGAAGGTGGGATGGGCAGTTATTTTTTACCCAATCACTGATGACATGGAAGGGGGCTTCTGAGACTGATGTGTTCCTGATTGGAGAGCCCTGAGTGAGAGAGAGGGGATTCTGTGCAAACGCAAACATGACATTTCAGACAGCAAAAACAAGTACAGTAGAACAGAGAGATCATTGAAGCAAACATTTTCAGATAAAGACAGAAAATAACATTTGAATGCACCAACAATGCAAATGGAGACAAAAACAGCCTGCGGTGTAAAGGGGAGCAGGGTGCGCATGAGCTCAGAGGTTAGACCGATGGCTTTTTGAAAGCTGATACCAAAAGTTCAGTGATATGTTTAGACTCAACTTGTCAGCAGTTAGTAACAATTTGCCAGAAATGTAATGTGTTCTTTACCTATTCATATTTACAGCAAACATAATTTAGCATTTAAAGGAGCACTTCAACATTTTGGGCAAAAATGCTTGTCAGCTGCCAAACCCACAGTAAGGTGAGGCGATTGATATAGCTTCTGCAGCAGGAAACAGACAAAAGTCAAAAGTGAAATAATGTTGTTTCCAACAACTCCAAAGCTATCATTTTAACACATTATATTCTGTTAGCAAGCGAGATAGTCCTGTATTGCCAAGAGTCCCTTGGTTTTTGCTCATATTAGAGTAAGGACAGTTCTCAAACCCCACAAGTAGGACAGAACTATTGGGATGCTGTGTGTGGTCATTTAGCTCAGTGGTTGTTGCTCAAGAAACACTTCCAATGCAAACTGCTGCAAAAGTTAGCATTTCCTGCTTTCAAGTCAACTCCCAGTGATCAGCACCTCACTACAACTATGTGTATACACTGGCATCTACCAGGGTAGATAAAGGGTAACTCCACCAAGTTTACACATAAAGTGTGTTTACAGATCTAACCCCTTGATTCCACTGGGCACATGTTACATGTGCGCCACTGTTTTGTTCCATGATGTGGAGAATGACGCGGCTGTTTCCATCAAAAATAGACTTGCCGTGTATTATTATATAAATTCCAGTGCTGTCCAGCGATGTCACTCAGTGGCTAAGTTATGTATGTATTGTGGGTAATGTTGGTGCCAGGTTTTGAAAAGGAAGAATGCACGGAATAAAAAGGTGATATCTCTGGGTCTGATGTATCACTTGTTTTTAAACTGTCTATAATGAGTCCAACAGTGTCATAAGAGTGCAATGCCGAACCAGTGGACTGTTTTTTAAAACCTGGAGGTAATTTATCAGATTACATGCAACTTCATCTGAAACCACATAAGGCTTCATACTACTTTTTTTTAAACTTTTTTCCATATAGTGAAGTAGTAGTAGTAGTTCTCCACAAGACCTGTAAAAACACTTTATTATCTAAAATTGGTGTGTTACCCTTTATTAACCTGTTGCCTGATAGGCAATGAAACAGAGTACTATATGGAGTACTATACCATGCGAGTGTTGAGCCCACAAGTTGGCCATACATTGTTGGGGGCTCAACATTTGGTAAAACAATCAAACAGTCATCATTTGACACATGTTAACCGATGCCTGTAGAAAACTTGTTTTTGTAACATTGATGCCCTCAACAGTAGAGGATAGGACAAAAGTGTATCATGTGCAAAAATGTGCAAAATGTGCATCATGTCACTGCAGGTGTGTAGGCTTCCATAGAAAACAATGAGTGCAGGTGTTTGACATGCATCATCAAGACTTTTGACAGAGCTTCTCTAGTAGTTTCTCCTGCTTCCACTGTTTGTGTCAATCTAGGCTAAATGTATTCTGGATCTATCTCTGCACTGAACTCTACAGACTCTAATCAATCTGTTGTTTCTTCCAACAAGTGCTGGAGTGTTCCTTTCATTATAGGCTAATAAAATCCCTGTATCTTTAAGCAGCAAACTGGTATGTCATGTTGACCCTATATCTTAATAACTCCATAATAACAACAACTTAAACAAACAGCAGCTTAGTAGCAAGAATTAAGATTCTAAAGAAAACTATGGTGTATTACAACTTTGTGTAGCTCTGGCCATTGGTCCTATTGGTAACTATAACAATGTATTTACCAAAGTAAGATCATTATCATTATCAACTTATTTTTCAGTGGGGTCCTGCTGTTTAAGAGCCCTGCTTCCCTTTACTAGAAACAACCAAACAGGAGAAAAAAAAGACAAAGATGGATTTACAAAAATTTACATCAATAGCAACACCTGCAAACAAAGAGCAGCTGGAGGAAAATGTGACACACTTGAAACTTAAAAGAAAGCAATGAGATGAGTCATCATCTTGCTCAGTCTGTGCAGGACCAATAACCAGACAGCCTTCCCCACATCTTTCTTGTTATTTCTAACATTCTTCTATTCTCCATTTAGCTCTATGTCAGAAGCATTAATCATAGTCTGAACTATAGGGAAAACACATTTTCGTTTGGTTATCTCAATTTTGATTATTTAAGTCACTTTTCTCTATCTTGTTTTTCTCTATATTTTCTTTGCTTGTCCTCCTAATCATGCTGGTGTTAAAAAGGTAAGCATCTGCTTCAACCAATTTGCCAGTCTGAAGTCTGAAATGATGGCAAAGGACAATTTTATGGCAAAGAGCCAGTACTGCACTACTCCCTCCCCCAGCTGAGCCATAAGGCTGGTTATAGGTCACTGTGTAAAATGGATGTGTGGTATAAGGCATACCCCGCCCTCTCCTTTAGTTTCATATCAGTAATGCCGTCTTTGGACACCAGTTTGTTAAAAACGAGAATCCCAATAACCATGTTAACCTGCCAAAGAGAAGAAGCACAGGATTAAAGCAGAGCAAAGACACTTTCATTACTTCACAACATGTAGCTCTACTCTCATGATGATGATGATGATGATGATGATGATGATGATGATCTTTGTCATGGCAAGATGATGATGGCAGTGTGTTATAAATGTTATCACACACACACACTAGCTGTACTTACTGTACTATCTTAAATGTTAGTGACAAAAATCAGGCACCCAATGAAGCATGAGAGGTTAAAATAGTTGAAGGATGGATTTATAACATTAAATACATTTTTGAATATAGACTGTGTGCTAGAAAGAAATTATACATAAAATATGAGCTGTGTAAAATGAAAGGTGGGAGAAGAGGTTATCCTTGACTGTAATTCCTACAATGTTACTACTTTGAGGATTCACAGTCTATAAAAATATCTTGTACAAGCTGCTCTGATGCTGTTCAGAGTGGACTGGGCCACTGTGTGGGTGCCAACTGGAGCAGTAGCTCTTTATTGGTGAAGCAGCTTGTGTAAAAAGGACACCCAAAACAAGCTGTTCACTTGTAGGTGGGAAGGTAGGAAAGAAACACTGGGAAGTGAATCACTGAAACTGTAGTGGATTTGATTAGTGAATAAAGGACACAGTGTCACTGCTGAGTGTGTGCTGCCAGCATTTATGTCTGTGATTTAGACTACCTCAGATGTAGGCTGAACATCACAGGCATTGAGGTGACGAATTACGTATGAATTTGTCTCCATATAATTTTATGGTTAATACATGACTGCCCTTGTTCTAATTTAAACAGCAGCTGTAAGAAAGTGGAGCCCTAACTATGCTATATTCATTTTAATATGGCCATCTGGTAGGCTATATAACCTGTATATAACTGCTACAGGGTCCATTATCTTCTGTACTAGTAGAACTTGGGAGCAGATTATTAAACATATGAATGCTTACCAAGAGGACCCAAAGCACCAGTATTGTACTAGAATTACCGTAGGTTTCTTATAGCTCAAATGGTTATTTTAAACAGTGATCAAATTGACTAGAATTATGCTATTTTATGCTCTAATATATGAATGTAACAAGAAGCTAGTATTTGTCATGGCTATGGTATAAAAGATTGAATTTTGATCTCTGTTTTGTAAACCAAAAAATACAGGGAGTTTACATTACCTATTATTTGCAAATGTTATCTTCATTGCTGACATTGTAAAATGACACTGTACACTTAATTACACAGCTAAAGCTAGCTCATTTTGATAGACAGTGACATTTTTAGCTAAGCAGATTTCCAAAAAGACAATGTGACATAGAAATGCTAATGCATAGTAATGTATAAATACCTAAATAATTAAGTGTTAGGAAAAGTTGGGATGAAAAGAGGAAGCAAATGACGACAGGAAGAGGCGAGGAATAAACTAAGGATAAACTAAGCAGGGGAGGAAAAAGGGAAGGTAAATAAGAAAAGGGAGGAAAAGTGAAAGTAAGCAAGTAAAGGTTGAGGCAGGGAATATAACAAAGAAGTGGAGGGGGAAAGAGGAGGGGAATAAGGAAACGGAAAGAAGAAAAGTAAAAGAAAAAGAAAAAAGGTGAGTAAGAGAAAAGGAAATAAGGATGAAGCAGGCAAGGAAATGAGAAAGTAAGGAAGGAAAGTTAATGCAGGAAAATAAAGAAAAAGGTAAGGGAGGAAAAGAAAAGGAAAATAAGAAATGGCAGGAAGGAAAGGTAAAAAGGAAAAGATGTATAAGAGAAAAAGAAGATGTAAGCAAGTAAAAAACAGAAACAAAAAAGAAGGAAGGTGGAAGCAAGCAAAGAAAGGTGGAGTTGGGGAAAGGAAAAGTAAGATTCAGAAAGGAAACAAGGAAAGGAAGAGGCACGGAAGCAAAGGTAGGAGTAATGAGGAGCGGCAGAGTAAGTAAAAAGAAAAAAAAAAAGAGAGGAGTGGGGAAGGGAAAGAGTGGCTAAATAAGATAAAAAGAAGACCCAGGAAGAGAAATGAGGAAGTTAACAAGGAAACGAGGAGACATGGGCTATAAACTATTCTGTGGTCTACTATTCTTAGAACCTGTTATATAATTATATAACACCATACCAACCCACAATTATATTATACGTATATAACTGATAGATAAAATAATGTGCAAGCAACCTTTAACTGTAATTTTTTTTTAAATGCATAAAATGGATCTGTGACCACCACAGCTTTATTGTCTCTGCCCAGGTCTTTTATTTTATTATTTATTATTAATTAAAATTTGTGAATTTGATTCACAATGACTTATGATGATGTTTAGTTTCCCAGTCTACTATTGAGTTTTTTTATTATTGTGTTTTTTATTATTATATATTTTAATATTTTTTTAAATAGAAAAAACAGTTTAACATGATTACTATTGAGATTGTTAACATTGTTCCTATCATAAATCCCTGCATGGTTTATACAGACTATACAGTATGCTTTTTTTAAGTAAGTGACTGTATGGAAATGATGGGAGCTATTGGTGATATTGGCCTACATTTGAGTTAGTACACAGGTTCCAAAGGTAAAACAAACCAGCACAGACAGATTAAGGAGGAAAGAGGAAATACCAAGACAACAGCTGCAGCAGGTCCAACAAATGCATAAAGAAGACCTCCTTCCAGAGACAGCCAGCAGCTACAAGAGAGAAGCAGGAAAATACAGATGTAGGAAGATATGATTAGGAGAGATGGATATGATGGAGGAATGATGCAGGGAAGAGGAGGAAACATAAAGGATTGTAAAGAGGAGTGACAGAAGGAGGTGAAAGGTGGAGGAGTAGATGCACGACCAGAGTGAGGATGGTAAAAGATAAATGAGACAGAAAAAGACAGAGGTTAATTATGCTGCAGACATAAACCAACCATGTGTAATATCCCTGCATAAATACTTAAAGAGGCGGAGGTATTTGCAATAATGAATCTATAGGAAAGCATGCTTACTAGCTTGGTGTTCCATATCCCTTTGCCTTGGTGAATCCCACTGAGATCGCCACAACTAGTGCAGGGAGACCTGGGAGGGAAATAAAAATGGACGTTAACACAGGGGAAATGAGAAAGACCAGATGGACAACATGATGGACAGCAGACAGAAGGCCCACCCCAGCCGAGACACAGGAAACGCTTGCGTATAATACGATTTCTGAGGCGGCCCGTCACTGCCATGTATGACTGCCATGCCTCCGTCAGAACCCAGCAGAACGAGGACAGGAAGAAGAAATGAAGAAATGCAGCAATCAGGGTGCATAAGACCTAAAAAAGCAGGAATTGACAGGGAGAGGACAGAAAACGCAATTAAGCAGGTGATTTTTAATGAATCAGGCAAACTGCATCACTGTGACCATATGTCATCAAATAAATACTAATATAGGTAAAACGTTACATTTGTCTTTGGATTAGTCCTTACCTTATTTCGTGTCTGCGTCTGTCCAATGAGAATAAGGGCGTTGGAGGAGATGATGGAGAGGCAGAAGTTAATGAGGATGACTGAGCGCTCAGACCGAATGTATCTGCAGGAGAAAGACAGAAAACAGATTAAGAACAAACATGTGTGGTATTCACTAGAGACGTACCAATACCATTTTTATCCTTTCCAACACCAATTCCTAATTTTGTGTATCGACTGATATCCAATGCCAGTGCATTCAAAAAGAGAATTCAATAAATGTGTACGTGTAGTGTATTGGATGCTACTGAGAAGTAGCAGGGTCCCATTTCTAATAAATAATTTATGTAGTATCAGATCGGTTCATAGTCTTGTGCATTGGCCAATACCCAATTCAGCATTTTAGACAGTATCCAGGGCATTTCTGATCGATACTGAAAGAACACTAGCTTCACTAAACTCTTACAGCTGGTGATCTTACAGTGTATATACCGACAATTTCATTATAGTAAACCATGCATTTTGTGTTTGATATAGTTTGCCAGGTCCTCTTTGCAGCCACAGGCTGTATATGACTTGACCTCACCCTTATTGCAAGCTACTGTTACAGCTTCAGGCAGCACACATCTTTATAATCAAGAGAGGTCCAGCTGCTAACCTCACATCTGGGGTCCCCAGGACTGCCAGCCATTCGGTTTCCTATACACAAGTTTTTTTTTTTATTATTTATGGTTTTTTTTTAAATTTAGCCATAATTGATAATGGTCACATGAAGAAGTTTTGGTCACATAACCTAAGGAAGTAGTTTTAGTCTCTAAACTGAAGCAAACAGTTTTAGGGCTGAAACATAACCAAACTGCGACCATTTCACAATCTCAACCATGGGAAGAAGAGGGTCCAGTACACCTGCCGTTGGTACTCTCCAACAGTCATATATGTTGCTTTGAATTCACTGGCAATCTATTCTACTTTGTTGTTCAGGCGATAGAGAGGGTTGGCTATTGGCAGTGCCCTTGACACTAAACCCCAAATCGCTCTCGATGGGCATAGCAGCATTTCTGTTACTCATATAAAATCATGTAAACAGATCATAATATATCCTCTAGAATCACACTGAAAATAAACATATTGTCAGTGTCAGTGTTCAGTTTCAATGAATTACGTGTCCCGAAACTCAGACTGCTTGAAAATGTGTACATAAAATACAGAAATAAAAGAAATGAATAAAAACTACATATAAACCATTATTTCTTTGAAATCTTTCCTAATTTCAACCATCAGAATAAAACATACCGAAAACATAACGGTACAGTTAGTACAACACATTATCACTGTTAGTGTTACCACTAGTGCTGATTAGCTTGTTAGCTGACTAATGTTTAACATTAGCATTAAATTTGATCCAACTTGGTAATGTTAACATTTTATATTTTATCTTAAGATAAAGACTCTCCAGTTCTGATGTTGAAGTCATCCATGCTTTTCACCATTTTTGTGGCCATTTTTCTCATGGATGTAGCAAGGTAACTAACAGGCTATATTGGAACATGATGTCCCCATTCTTAAGTCCAACACACATCTTGTGCATAGCAGATCGTCCAGCAATCTAATTTGTATCATTTGATGCTGAAGAACACACCGAACATGTTGTACAGCCAGAAGTAGCTGCCAGGACAGTTCGTTCCTCAGAGCAAATGTCTGATGAGATGACATCAATTAACCCCCACTGACAAATCAAGATATAGCCAACAAAGGGTGCCACCATTGTCAATGGGCACAACATAAGACTGATTTAAAGTGGTGAAAAAACAGGAAATGTGAGTGATTCTGAGGCCTGGAACCAGAGTACCTGAACTGGACCTATACCAGCACGATATAAGCTATAATGTAATGTAAAAGTACTATCAGTTTAAGGAATATTTCTGCACCCAGTATTGTCTCAGCAGCCCATTGAGTTTAGCGCATGAATCACGCTATTCAGCCATTCTGTGATAAAGATACATAAAGAGGTGGTTCCTTTGAATAAAGTGGTGACCCACTGTTGGAGCATTCACAACTTTCATGAACTTTTTTAACCTTTCTAGTGCAGCATGGCATTGGATTGCAGAAAAAGAGAAAAAGGAGGAATCTACTGACTCATGGGTGTTCTCAAGAGGGTAACTATTTAAACTGCAGCACACTGTGCACTTGACTTCCCATTTCCCACACATGAATGCTCAAGTTCTATTTGAAGACAGGGAGAGTCACAGAGAGGAACAAAGTTACATGTGAAATGATGGTCGAATTTATCCACGTTTTTATAGAGAAACTTCTCTTCTAGCACATGCCTGCAGAGCAATATCTCTCTTTCTCTCTAGCCTTGTGTTTCAGGTTAACTGGCAGATGTATATCAAAGTATTCACGGTAACACCTTGCACCTGTTGAACCTTGCCTTAATTACAGCCCAAAAGATGATTCATCTCACCTCCAGACAGAGACATAGATGATGATGAGTAGCAACAACGTCAATGAAGATACTCCACAGCCCACAATCAGCGTCACAGATGGGAGCTGTGTCTTATCCATGTTCTGAAAAATAATAGAAACAGAACACAGAATGTAAAAACATGTTGTGGTCATGTCTCCAATCCTTAATCATGATGCAGTCATGATTCACTTCTGTCAACACATCATGTTTCCGTGAGCTCAAAATTTCAAATAATTGTCACAGAGACCATATCAACAGTTTGATGGATAGAAATACTGTAGTAAAAAAGCTTAAAATCATTACTGTAAACAAAGTGGGTGAGAACCTTTGGCAGGGTCATGCAGATCTGTGGTGTGTACAGACTTTGACAGGAGCTGTCAGCAGATGAATACAAAAGCAGAGAAATCCCCTGTTGGCTTGATTTGCTGAGAGCTCACCTCCTAACTGGGTCATTCATGGTTCAAATGTAGTGGACTACATTTTCCTTACCATCACTGCAGTCTCCCTGACGCTCCTCAGTGAGCAAAAGCTCTCACACAGTGCAGTGATGTCTTGGTTTTTTGTCTTTTAATCAAAGTTCAAAAACACTGGTTTGCTGTTCAATTTAAAAAATGTTTGAGGGAGCCTACACTGCTGATGAGATTTAACAGTCATCTGTATCTAAATATATCTTAAATGGATCCAGAAAAACCCATTCACTCAAAATCACGCTGGCGTTTGTGATAAAGCTAAAAAGTCAGCCTTGGAAGAAAGCCTTTCTCAACAGTATAGTGTGTGGTTTGTTTCATATGTTTAGGATGATCATTAAATCGATGAGTCGATGGGTCACAGTTTGCTAAGACATGCAGGGTTTCCTCTACATGTAATTGATTGTGGCGCACTGCCATGGCAAAATAAAAGCCGCCACACCTTCAGAATAATGTTTTTTTTTTTTAACCTTGTTTTTATCTTGTTTTATGTTAATGTAAATTATTGTGAAATGAAATGTAAAAAATTAAGTGTATGAAATGTGAATTTTGGCACAAAACATGGTGTTTTTCATGAAATGTGACGCTATGCTGCAAATACCCTTATTTTGAAAAACCAACACCGGAGTTACCACCTGCCTGTCTGGCTGCGGCGCGCGAAAGATGAAGAGAGTAGAGACGACAGTCCGACGTGGAGGGAGAGAAAAGGGTGAAAGAAAGGTACCTAAGCTAGGTTATATTTGATACAGTTTTGTTCAAACCAGTGAAAACGACCCTAATGTTATAGATGGATTAGAGCTTAGATCGGGACCCAAAAAATCAAGCCCGACCCTGCCCGAGCCCGTGCACGTTGTGTCCGAGTTGTGTCCGAGCCGACACATTAACTGTAATTATGAGCCCGAGCCCGATTTAAACCTGACCGGTGTAACAGTCAGAGTTATTCAATGTAGCGCCACTAGGTGGCGTCTCCTTTTGTTTAGTGGGTAATGTAACCTGTACAATGAAGAAGAGCAGGTGTACTTCCGCTCCCCGTGTGAAAGGATACCACCGACAGAGCGAAGACTCCCCATTTTATTTTGTCTTTATTTTGTAAAGTGTTGGTGCGAGAACCTCGGCCTGTGTTCGTTTGCATGTATGCCTGTAACATCTAGTGCCGTAGAGACCTGGCATGGTGTGGTCAGTATTATGAATAAAAGTGCCGTGCGGAAACCCCCACATGTTGCCTGCCGTCTCTTGAGTAACCGGGGTTACCCGTACTAAAGTGGACCATCACCTTCCCCTTCACCAGCCCACGTTACAGTGGGCTGTTATAACTGACGCTCTCAACTACAATTCAGTTGTTTGAACTACAGAAGTATGTTTAGTATTATCTTAATCTTGCGTTGTTTGTTTATTCAGAATGGAATGGATCGCAAATGAATAAGGTAATGATTAAAAAAACAAACAAAAAAAACACAAATGCTTGATCAAGGGCCCGGCCCGGCCCGGCCCGGCCCGGCCCGGCCCGAGGATAGTAGCGGGAAATATCGACCCGACCCGGCCCGTGGGCTGGTTCGGGTCAAGTTCGGGCTCGGGCTCGGGCTCAGGCTCGGGAAGATAATCTAAACTCTAAAATGGATTAGGCTACAGAAAAAATCCTGAGTCGGGATAAATGTGTTATTGATTGGTTAATACAGGATACGCATTATTTCTATCATTATTTCAGAGAGATTCTTATTTTTATTTTATTTTTGTACCATTGACACTTGTTAAAGAGAGATTACTTTAGGCCTAATAAAGCATGTCGAGTCTTTGGTTATACAGTAGAGAGAGATATTATTTTGTTGTAGATTAATTTTTAACTGTAAAACGTAATTTTCTATTGATAGAGGAAACCCGTTACGTTTCAGATACACGTTTTGAACAGCACGACATAACGTTAGCTTAGGTAATGCCCAGGTCATTTTCTGCCATGACTCTTTTCTGGTTACATTTTCAGATGAGTATATTAAACTTTTTTCAAAAGAAGAGAAAGGTTCCAGAGGAAGAGAGTCAGGTAACATTACATAAAGGAGAGGCTCAATGTTCTTGATTTATTATCGTGATGTTATTCCCTCACGTCAATAGAAATGATAATGATGTGTACCGTGAATTCTATGCAGGAAGAGATGTTTATTTGACTGTATTCAGTATAGACTAGTTTAGTTATTTAACTTTGAAATATATCTTTAATTTGTTGTTGTTGTGTTTGTTGTTTTGGCCTAGTGATACTGCAAGATCCTATTTTCAATTATTATTTTCAATTCATGTACCGGAAACCCTATAGTAAATAATGTATTTAGAAAAACATTCAGTTTGAAATAGTCATAATTTCACATTTCAAAATTCATGTTGTCGTCGTCGTCGTCACCCCCCCTCTTCCACCCGGGCAGACCTCCCCCACGGTTTAAAAAAATCCTAGAGGAAACCCTGACATGTCTGTATGAGATCAGGACACAGAAGACCAAATAGTGTATACATTTTTAGATAGCAGAAACAAAATGGAAAAATTACTTTAGAAGAGGGCTTTGATGAGTTTTATGGAAATTGAAAAACTAAGTTACAATGATAGCACTACCCGTGCTGCCACTAAACAAAGTTTTAATTTGTTTTTTGTCTGTGCTCATACAGTAACCAATGCTTAACTCAATTAAATGGCGCAGTTTTCAACTTCTACTTTTGCAAAACATACTGAATGAGAACAGGAACAGAGACTTGAGCTTCAGCTCTACATTCTACAGACTACCTCAGCTAATGAACAAACAATAACATTTTAAAATCTAAATAACATTTTTTAGAAAATATAACATTAGACTTATTAAGCCTCTGGGAAAACTAGCAGTTACTTACATCAGACAGGCATTTAAATGCCTCTGCTCGCCAATTTCCTGAGGGTAACCCTCAAAACCCTTAACACATTTCATCCAGACTACACCTGGAGGTGGTCTGGACTGCACTGTGACCAGATCAGCCAGGAGTAAATGACATTGGTAGCAAAACCTGCAAAACAACTTGAAAGGCACCTCTAACTTCACCTCTTATTGTTATCTTCATTTTGCTAAAGGTAGTAGCTTCCAGTGCTGCCCTAAAGACATCCATCAGGCTGCACGTGGCAAAATGTTTCTCAGCACTGATGCTGAATTACTCCGTGGCGTGCTAGGATTCTGTTACTGAACTGTGGTGTGGGTGCACACTTTATTACTTTGACTGTGTGGAAATCTGAAGTTTTACAATGATCAAGTTGAATGACAGTAAATGAACAAACATTTGAAACTTGACATGTACACTGTTATACAGTAAATGAGAGTAGTTTCGGCCAGCTACAGCACTGGACTGTAGTGACTTGTGTGGTGGCTATTATACTACTATGTCTTTTTAAAATGACACACATACAAATATTTATAGATTTTAGAAAAGCAAGAATTACTAGCAAAATATACTATATTTTTTATTATATTCTAATTGAATAGTACAGGTATAGAAAAGCTCATGCAACAGCCACTTTTTTGCATAATGAGGTACAGTCAAAATGTGGGCAACAACAATGCACTTATAATGGCTCGCTGGTGTAAATGCAAAGGCCCCAAGACCATGTCATTATCTGAGTAAAATATCCATTTGCAGACCACTTGTTAAATAGGTGGAAATGTGTCCAAGTTTTTCTGAAGACGCTCAAAGTTAATATCAGGAATTTAAGAATAACTAAATGCAAGAATTGATCAAGTACTTGCCTGAATGAAGTTTTAGGAGGCTGAATGTCATCTGAGTACAATGTGTCAAAATCTGTACTAGTGATTAAGGAAAATCCTCAGTGGGTAGCTGACTAAAATTTATTGATTCAAGTTTATAAAAAACCTGTTTTGTAAATAGGTCTCTTACTCTTGTGATCAAAAACTTTGATCCGAAGCTAAATTCTGAGGCTGTTCTGTAAATAGTTTTCTTATAAATAAGAAATATAGTAACTTCTGATCAACCCAAATCAATTTCAGGCTTAAATTATCAACTCCTGGCTTAAGCATCACCCACTTGTGGGTCAAATCTTGCCCAATCTGAATACAGCTATGGATACAGATACAATGGTTAGTTGAACAGACACAGATAATGGTGTACTTGCTTATCTTTACAAATCACTATGTTGAAAAATCAGTGTCTCACTGCTCTCTCTGGTGCAAAGTTTCAAATGTGGGCACCTCTGACCACAGCCAACAGCACTGATAGGTGTGGTTGGATGTGGTCAGAAGTGTGCTCTGTGGCGTCTGTAACCACATCCATAGAAAATGGCCATATGGCAATTCAACTTGAGAGACTGACAATTTGATTCAAAGATTGCAGTCAGTGAGTTTAAGAAGGTTGTTGGCTGGCTGTACAGAAGAGTGTTTATTGTGGTGAGTGGAGTTGTAAAGGTTAGAGGGATGACTTCACACACCCTGACACACACCAGAGGAAGCCCTGCACCGCCTTAGGGAGCTGTGAACTCAACTAACAGAATTTCACTGGTACAGCTTTCAGTGAGAGGCTTTTCTACCCTGACAAGAATAAAATTATGTGAGGTAGGCTGTGTGCATGCACAAGCATGCGCCCACACACACACACACACACACACACACACACACACACACACACACACACACACACACAATGTACATGCAGGTATCTGGTATCTACAGCTGGAGACAAGTCAGCAGCCTGGGTGCTTTTTGGGCCTCAGTTGCAGAGCAAGGTGACTTCAAGGTGATTCATGAATAAACCACAATAACACAAATCAGCAGAAACACACACACACATGAACACATGCACACACACACCCAGTGATGCATGTTTTCACATAACATATATAGGACTGCATTCTGTCCAATCCTAAAAACTGAGAGCTCAACAACATCCCCATGCCACAGCAGACACTGTCTTGGTTGCCATGGCTATGCTGTAACATGGCAGTAGCAGCAGCTGAAGCAGGACTCATGGGTGTTGTGTAAGGCTATGTGTATATGAGTGTGGTATCATTTCACTTTCAACACTGATCTACACTGAAATATAGGCACAATATAATAGGGATATTATGACTAACAATCCGCTAACGGAGATTTTCGTGGCGCTGGTAGGCCTGCTGTACAACCAGAGCGAGGGAGGGATTTCTACGGGCTACTGTATTGTTTTGCAATTGGACATAATCCAATGGCTACTTTTTGTACCTGCTTACGTCATTGCCGGCTACTTTTATTTTACAATAGAAGGAAAGCAGATATACCTAAAATAAAAAGTAAAAAACTGTAAACAAATAATAAATGCTGTACACATCACATTTATTATTAGGACATTGTTCAAAGCATCTTTTTCTTTTTCCTTTTTTTTTATATATTGTGATGATATCATATTATGAGTGTTTGGTATCATTACATCCCTACTATATCAATATCTCTATTCCGTGATTAGTCTTTTCTATCATTATAGCACCATCCTGCCCTGGCAACAGTAAATAAAGAATGACTTCCACCTGCACATTTTTACTTTGTTGTAAAGTACAATCCATATTCAATATTACAGTGATGTTAATAGGTTTCTGATATAGTGAATCCCTGGGACCCATAGGTGGTCATTTGAGTGGGTTCTGGGGAAATTCAGTGGGTCCCCAATAAAATTTGTAAAATTTGACAAATTGTAGTGTTAAACTTGTTTCTGATGTTGTATGGTTGTAATCATGGTTATATTCATGTATGTTGAAAATGTATCTGAAAATTAAACAAAATATAAAACAAATGAAATCCCAAATCTGAAAACAAAACACTGGCACATCTACGGCTGCCCCCAAAAAGTTGATGAGCCAGTAAGTTAGAGACTGATTTTGTCAGTCCGAGTACATTACAAAAACATACAAGCCTACAAAAATGCACAGGGAAAACATCTTAGTTAGGAATTATAAATCAGGGGAACCATATACATACTTTTATATTAGCTGCTGCATTAATTAAAAAAATCCAACTGACAATATGCAATGGTGGTGCGCTGATGAGAGAAGCTGCAATGCTCTGCAATGCTGTCAGCAGCCTGACAGAAGAGATGCTCTGTGGTGAGCTGGGATTCTATGAATGAACTATGAGCAGGACGCACACTTTGACTTTCTCTGACTGTCTGGAAATCACATCATGGTCGACGAAGAAAGGCGTTAAAACACGAGTCTGAGACTGCAGGAAAAACATACTGATGTCAGCTGATGAAGAAGTTTAGTGTGGCGCAAAACTGAAAAAAAAAAAGGCTGCTAAGATCCAGATACACTTGTCTACAAAATTCAAATAAATCAAATATTAGTTTATTTCTATGGTTTCAATACACCGCGTCTCCTGAATGGTAAAGCCTCATCTGTCATCATCGTCACGAGAGAATACAGAATCGATCAGAGCTGATTTTTCTTGATAGTGACCCAGTTAGTTCGTTTACCAATACTAAAGTTTGTAGCTTCGATTGTTGAAATGTGTGTGTCAAGGATTGGTCTTCTTTCTGTCTTGATAGCGAGTTTCCATTTATAATTATTTCACTACAGATTTGTTGTTCAAAATGTAGCATTATCAGGGATAAAATATAGTGCATCCCTGGACGAATGGATAGTGAGTTTACTACGTCCTTTCAGAGATGCAGGATGCGTACCAGGCAACATCACTGCTCTCACATCAAACTGCATGTTCGTAACTGTTATGTTGGCCCATTCATTCTTCAAGATGGACAAAGGCTTCACTTGAGCACTCTAGCATGCTGACAGTGATAATGCTAGTATATTGATGTTGAGCAGGTGTAATGTTTACCATGCTCACACTCACTACATTAAGTAGTGTGTGGGCATGCTACCATTTGCTAATTCACACTAAAATGTACAGCTGAGGCTGATGGGAATGTCATTAGTTTTGCAGTTATTTGGTCATTAATTAAAGTATTGGACAAATTAAATTTCTAACCTTATGATGACACTGGAGGAAAGGTCAACAGTCCACACCTTAACACTGGTGTGCAGTGACCAGTTGAAGAGAGTTCGAGTGAAGTGAGGGGACACTTTACTGAAATAAGCTTTGTAGTTGGTGGGGGGTGGAGGGTGGGTGGACATGAGGGGACCACAGGACATGAGGGAGTTTCACCCCCCACACCGCCGTTCTAGCAGGAGATAATTGGCTGAGTTTATAGCCTGTCTTGTCTCCAGGTTTGATGTGTGTGCCGGGGCCAAGTTAATTAAATCCCTCTGATTAATCTGCACTGCAGTGAGTTCCTCCTCTAAAAGCAAAGGGGGGAAAAAAAGATTACGAGTGCAGTGGAATGGAAAGGCGTCTGCTGAGACAGACAAACTTTTACTTCCTCCTCAGCCAATGACAGAGCTGGCTGCATGTCTCACACAGCTTCAGAACAAGAACACTACCAACCAAAATAAAGTGACCAGACTGCATTATTCCACGACCAAAGCCAGAGACGCTCCAGCTACCACCACTGAGGAAGACCACAGGATACCCATTCCTCCAGAAATCTATCAGATGAAGCTGTTGCTGATATTAAAAGTAAGCAAATATGATGCCTTAAACAGGGTTGCACTGGTATCAATTACACATAATTGATATGAAAATGGATAGGTTGGATGTTTTTTTATATATTTATTTACTCAACAAGCTAATTAATAAAACAGGGATACTCAGAATGAGCCATATTTGGAGTTGAGCCCACAACTGGAGGAGTTAATTTAAAAAAAATAACACCTTGAGAGGTGTCAATTTGTGAATTCTCCAAATTCAGAATTTGATTTGACTTTCCATATGCCATTATTGCATCTGGATTAGAAAAAATAAGCAAATCATTTTGGATTTTATGTCCAACTGTCCTCTCCATCTCAAAATCTTTTATAAAAAGATAGGGGTATTTTACAACAGCTTGACTTTATCCTGGTGGCTTTTTGTAGGTTTAGGTTAGCCAAGTTCAAATAATATTCACCAAAAATGAGGATTCAAGAGTTCAACAGAAAATACCACCATATACCAAAAATTCAGTCTATTACAAAGTTCAGGTTCTTAATTTTTGTCCTGAATAAACCCTCTTCACCCCTTCTAAACCCAACATTTCCGACACTTTAGGAGCTTCCCTCAGTACCAGTCGGTCATAAATGTGTGGAGGTTCAGCTGCAGGCTCTAGCTGCAAGCTAGCTGCGTTGTCCTCTTTGAAATGTTTTTTGTTTTTCTTTTGGACACGTGCAAGTAGGCGGGGATGGATTCGATTTAGAATCGACTATGAATCGTATTCATAGTGAACTTATCTGTGGATTAATGGACAAATAATACTTTCTGCAACTGCGGAGAGGGTTGATTGCATAGTTACACATGAGGTGAAGTTGGATCCAGGATACGGTTAGCCTAGTTTAGCATAAAGATGAGAAGCAGGGCTAGACAAAATTGTATTATGCCCTTTTCAACAGGTTTATGGGGAGTTACATGCTTAAATTATTTTTATATATATATATATATATATATATATATATATATATATATATATATATATATATATATATATATATATATATATGTATATATATATATATATATAAAACTGCAGCTGGGCACAGTGATTGTATGCTGCTTCCCGGATTCTTGTTTTCATCTTGTGGAGTCTCAAAGAAGAAAAAGTCCCACACCTCACCCACAATAGAACCACAACTTCACTTCAAACTGAAGTGACGTGGACAGAGCCAGGATAGCTGTTTCCAGTCTTAAACTAAGCTGCTTCTCCAGCGACATTTACCATACACACAAGAGTGGTATTATCTACTAACTTTTGGCAAGAAAACAAATAAGCGCAATTGACAATATGTTACACTATTATTTTGAGTTAGCCATGTTAAATTTTCAACTCTCAAAATGCCGATAGCATTCAGGGCACATAGGCAAGACTTCTCATTTTACAGAAACGTCTGCTTTGGCTTTAAAATCAAGCAATATGGTATTTTAACATGTAAACATATATTTTTACTCCAATTTATTATTTCTTTCATTTCAGCAGAGCCACACAGGACAGATCCAGTTGCCTATCTAAAAATGGCTACCATGGATATTTTGCTGTTCCTTCATGAAACACAAATGTATACCTCCTGGAATGTGAGCATGCCAGCCCTCCAGTGGCCTGAAGCCCTGCACACCTCAGTCTGTCCTGTTTTCTTATTAATGACTCTTACATTGTGACTAAGACATACAGACTCCTCACAGCACATTTAAATTTAAGAAAAGGCTTACATAGGCTTAATACATCCAAAATGATACAAGCATAAGCACGCTCATTCATCCTCTTCCCCCTCAACACACACTGGTCTAGCAGTGGCAGTAAACTGGGCTCAGGTTTGGGGCTGTTGCCTGAGACTGCAGAGCATTTTTTTCTGTTTTTCCTCCTAAAAGCCTGCAGCAAGATTGGACTGAGCAAAATGGACATAAGAGGTGGCAGCAAGAGAGTAAATGATGGAGTAAGCAGAAGAGAGAGAAGGAGAGCTAAAATATAATGCAGCATCAGAGCAGTGAAAATGGTGTGATGAAATTACTAAGGGGTAGAGAAGAGAGGGATAGGAGGATGAGAGGAGCGAAGGGGAAGGCAGAGAGGAAAAAGGAGGTTGGGGTGTTTATCATGCTGAGGCTGTAGGAGGCTAGCTGCAGACAGAGAGGCTGGGCCATTTAGGAGCTATGTGTTGCAGTAGGAATAATTAGCATGGTAACCATGGCTGTCTCACAAAATAATAGGATGTGAGGAAAGGGACAACAGAATGTGGAAGGAGACGAGTTGCCTTTTGCTCCATTTCTGGCAAAAGGAGGCGCCAAAATGTAGCTTCCCTCAGGGTGCATGAAGCCTCCAGGCTGCAACAAAGCTGTAAACAGGCTGTTGTCTGCACAGGTGGAGGCGACAGCAAACTGAGGACACACCATCATTGGTTCAGTAATAATTATGAAGTAATATTCATATTTCACAGATTTATCTGTATCTGAAGAAGACAAATATTCTTCAGCCATGCTGGCAGCTCTGTGAAGCGCGCTTCTTACTGTGGGCACAGCAGTGCTTTAAGCTAAATGAAAACGCTAGTATGCCTCACAAAGTAATCCATTTGGCAGCACAAAATTCAGACCTGCTCATGGCACTACAGCACAAGTTAAAGAACTGAACTTGAAATTTAATACAGCACTAGACAATAAACAACTCTTTGGTCCCTCTGTGGATGTTGTAATCTGAGTAATCTGTTCTTTGTTTTGGAAGTTGGGCCAGCCGTGGGTGCATGTGAGCTACGAACTGCTAAATGGCTCCAACTTGACTCAGAGCTGGCTTTTCTTTTCTTCAAGTAAGCAACTTGATGGGTATATAATGTTACATGTCAGTTTTCTTTAGTGGCCAGCTAAAGTCACCTGATAGCTAACTAGCTGTCACTGATATTACGTCAAGTGCTGCAATCACTAAATCTTTTTTTTTTTATATAATTCATTCAATACTTAAATACATTTTATTCAAAACTACAAATGTCAGCAACGAAATGTCTCCAGACCATCACTGTTTGTAGGCTTCATTCTCTGGTAACCATCAGTGTCTATACAAAATATTGTGCTAATCCATAGTTTTCAGGTTAAGTGACAACTTTGACCTGCTGGTGGTCCTTGATGAAAACTGAGAGATTTAGCAAAATCAGTGGGATTTATCCTCTGGGGACTATGAATGCTTGTACAAAATAACATGGTAACCCATCCAATACATATTGAGATATTTCAGTCTGGACCAAAGTGGTGGACTGACCAACAAAGCTATCACTAGAATCAGGTCACTAGCATGGCAAAAAACCAGATGGTAAGATAGATTTTATATGACAGGCAGTGAAACATGCTGTCATTCTCTGGAGTTTTTCCTAGTTTAATATTATTCGGAAGCAGGGCTAGACCAACCCATTAGGGGGGCCCTAATGATCCAATGATAATTTAGTTAAACTAGAGCCAAAACATATACACCATTAATCACTCTGATCAATAGATTATTAGGCACCAACTATTTAGATGATACATTTATAATTGAATCAAACATTCACTGTACCCAGCTTCACTTCTTTGTTTTATGTAATCCAATATTGAATATCTTTGGGGTGTGAACTGTTGGTTGGACAAATAAAGGATGTCATCCTGGAATTTAGGAAACAATTATCATTATTTTCTGATGTTTTATACACCACATAATTAAGGCAATATCTGGAAGGTAAATTAATAATTAATATTAATATAAATGGCCTTATAGACCAAACAATTAAATGGTTGATTGAGAAAGTAATAACCCAGATTAACTGAAAATGAAAATAATATATCGCAGCCCAAACAAATGTATTTGGGAATAAGAATTATTTAAGCACAATATCAGATGAAATGAACAGGGTCTTAAGGCTGGTGCTGCATTATTTCCTCTCTTGTTTAACTATGATAAACTATACATGGAGCATATCCCAAAATTTGGGTTTAAGAACTAATTATTATTTATTTATCCATGTACCTTACTTCCCTGAGTTATTCATTCATGATTTGGTCTATAAAATGTCAGAAAAGTCCAACACAATCAAATAACAAATGAAAATTAAACGCTTGATTATCAAGAGTTGTTTGTTGTTCTTCTGTCTTTGCATCGGACACATCTCATGCTCCATTCCAGCAGCCTTTTATGCTCCTGCTGCTGGTGAAGCTGCTTAGTGTGTGTCAGCTTACAGCTTGTCAAGGTGTGACTCCCTGCCTCCTACTCAGCCTCAGATAAGGCCCTGCCCATAACTGAACCAAACATTACCTTTGGATGGAGAAGTGGGTTAGGACTGCATCCAAGTTCTGTTTTCCTTTTTGATTAATCTGCTGGTTAATTTTAGAAATACTTGACTAATCATGAAGCCTACAGAATGTCAAAATATAATCAGAAATACAGCAATGTCTCCTGTAACTTTGGCTACATCACAAATATATTACATTTAAATTTAAATGAATCAACTTACCAGCTGTAACCATTACCAACCACTAGAAACCCTTCAACATTATGAGAATTCACTCATATACCTTCCTTCAGAAATGACAGGATTGAAGTCTCATTTCGGACCATTATGTATGAAGCTAAAGCTGTTGACAAGATATGGTTACATTAGCTCATTAGCTTAGCATGAAGATTGAAGGCATGGGTAAACAGCTAGCCTGGATGTATGACACAAAGTGAAAAGAAAATGAACACCTTAACTCCAACAATGTGTCTGTTTCAAGGGGATGTTGCATGCATTGTGGAACTATGTCTTGGTGAGCAACAGCCAGGCACAGTGACGGTGTATCCACAGGGATGGTTTGAGACCAATACCAAAACCAACCAAAATTAATTTAAAAATACCATACTTTGGCTCTGATGCAGCTTTCTTTCTAATGATACATATCAGACCAAGGAATTAATGTGAAACTTATTTTAACAGCTATTAATTGGTATTGGTGAAATTCTAGATAATAGGGCCCACAATATGAATCCAAATTGCTTTCATTGACTCAACAAGAGCAGTATTTACAAACTTCAACAGTAGGTGGCACAGAGAAGAAGAAGAAGAAGAAGAAGAAGAAGAAGAAGAAGAAGAAGAAGAAGAAATATTTTTAAAATATATGTTAAATGATCAGTTATGTTATCAGTATCGGCCATGAGAAGCAGGTAGTTATCGATTCTTGGGATCAGCTCTGTGGTCTCACTCAATGTCCTGCCCACAACACTATTTGATTAGTTACTCGTCACAAGCAATATGCCTATCAACACTGAAGGATCTGAATCTGCAAAGTAACTACTGACTAAAGTTATCAAATAAATGTAATTGAGTGGAAGTATAAAGTAATAAAAAGTGGAAATGATCTTTACCTCAAAACATAGGAGGTATGTACTTAAGTGCAGTATTTGAGTAAATTGTAGTTAGTTACATTCCATCACTGGCTGCTCTAAATTAGGAAGATTTGTATTTTTACTGCAAATGTGTGTTGGTTCCACATATCAGTTATTGGTCTTCTTGATTTCTAATAATCTGTATGAACCCTGAAAAAATAAGAGCTGATCTCTTACCTTTGCACTAACTAAAGATGTTGCATAGAAGTACTAGACCGATGGATATCCATATCCATCGGTTTAGTACTTCTATGCTTCTCTTCTCCTAACATGACATCTCTACACTTCTGTTTGTCCACACAAACAGGATACAACAAGGCTTTAAAAGTACTGCTATTGAAATTTGAACAGAGCCATGCTAACTGTTTCCCCCTGCTTCTAGTCTTTATGCTATGCTAGGCTAACCTGACTCTGGCTGTTTGCTAAAGCAGTGGTTCCCAACTCATTTTTCCTTGGAGCCCCCCCTACTTGTATCTAAGAAAAGCTGTGTGTTAATTTGGCTCTAAAAGTAACAATACCAATCAATAACTTCTTACTTTGTTTTTTTACTGTCATCCTGTTCATTCATAAACTAATGATGACCTTGGACTTGCATACCTCTGACCAGGGATGAAATGTCAAGTGTGATGCTAGTGACAGCCAGCCTTAAGTCCTGGAGGACATCGAGCCTGTTACAGGCCTTTGTTTTTATTGTTACAAGGGCGCTGAAGGCTGTCTCAGACTGGTACATAGTGCTGAATGGGAGAATAACCCTTGTAACTGCGTGTTTGGCCAGTCTGGGTGCAACAGCGTGTCCTTTGACTATCCCAAACTTTTTATATCCATTCTCCTGGAAATATTTCTTTGACACCGAATAGGCTTGAAGGACAGCAAGCTCAATATAAAAAAAAAGAAAAAAGTTAAAAAAAGAATGTAAGGCTATATCTTGACAGCTACCTTAACTTCGGTTTTCCAATATTGTGCAGCTTTTTAGCCTTGGCAATTAACAGCGAACACTGAAATGACGCCTCCGTGACTCTGTGTAAATCACTGCCTGCTCTTTCAAATGCCTTTCTGATGTCCGTGGATCTTTTTGAAAGTATACTGCTTTTTCTTCTCCAAAAAGTCCTGACCTTCACCAATAGTCTCCTGGTGTTTTGTTTCGTGGTGGTGTTTCATTTTGCCTGGCTTCATGCTGTCATTAGCTAGCATCTCGCCACAAAAGACACATTCTGGCCAAGATGTCCTTCAATAAAACCGAAGTTAAGGTAACTATCAAGATATAGCCTTGCTTTCTTTTTTGATATTAATGAGTCATCAGCACTTTTACGTTTCTCACACATTTTGTTTCATTCATAAAATAGTGATGCTCTGACTGCATGAAAGACAAGGATGAGCTAGCTAGCTGACCAGACAACACGGATTGACAGCATGGGTCACAGGTTGAGAGGTCACAGAGGTGTGGCCTACTAAGTACGTTAGCGTACTGAGTGAGGACCAAAAATTTTACATTTTTAAATTGTGTTTAAACAGACTCTTGTATAAAGTAAGTTATTATGATTTAATGTTAACATCCAAATCAAAAACATTTTTTGACAACCTCAAAGCAGACAAAGTCTCACATACCCCCTGTGATCTTTGGTGCCCCCCTGAGGGGGGCTAAAGAATATCCATGCTAAAGAATGTCCATCAAATGTTATTCCTTAAATTGTCTTTGACACACTCTGTTAGTCAACTAATTAATTGATGATCTAATCATCTCAGCACTGAGAGCACAAAGCACAAATGGATCACACCACTGCAGCCCATCAGCATGACGACTGGCATATTCAGTGCAGAAGCCATCAAAGTGTACAGCACCTTCACTCACACCCATTCCTTTTGGTCCTCTGCTTCAATCATAACCACAAATATCTTAAACAAACAGATTAGAAAAATGCTGAACTCAAGGTGGTCAAGCCAAGATGTTTCATCTGTGTAATCCACTGGTTCCCTGGCCTATCCTCCCTTTTAGGCCATGCAGGCAGCACACTGCTTACTATGTCTTTAAGAAAGCCTCGGTTGGTGCCCATGCTGTTACCAGGGCAACTAGTGCACAAACTGCTTCCGAGGCAATTTCCAGTCTAATAATAACTAATCACACTGAATGAAAATTCCCCACAAAGACACTGCCCTTTCCCCAAAGAAACTGGGGCACGTTTGAGTCACTGGTATAGTGCTGAGATATTAACAGACATTTCATTATCACTGCTGGCTCGCTGTGTCCAGCTGCAGACACAATGGAAGGGGACCGTGTTCTGTTAGCTACTGTAGCTCCACTCTTATTGAAGTGTGTCCTTTTTTTCACATTGGAATGCCATCCAGCACCTTCTCCGTAGGGCCTGGTAACCATGGAGACACCATTGACAGTCTAGTATGTTAAAATATGCTAATATGAACAACAATTGTTAGTGTTCACATGGGAGGAAAGGTGAAGGTGGGGGGGCTGCATGCAGGTATGATCATTAGCTGTAACTATGATGAATATCTGACAGTGATCACCACCATCTTAATGCACAGGTTAGCACACTGCTGCCCTTCCTGTGAGCATTTCCTCTTGGCACACACAACCCATCTCCTTCTAGTGCACCATGAATAAAGACCCCCCTCCCCACATAAAATTAATAAATAAATAAAATCCTTTCCTTGACAATACTATAAGAACGTTTTGCAGCATGGCTTTGGCATGTCAAGAGAGATAGAGGGAAGGTGGGGGGAGAGAGGGAGGATCTGTTGATATGTAATGACAATGACGCCCTTTTCAAAAAAAAAAAAAAAAAAATACAGCTGATGCATTCACATAAAACCCCACAAAAACACACCGTCTCCGATAGCTTTAACGTCAACGAAGTCAAGGGAGGTTGTCGGACTTACCATTTCGGGATTTAGCCGTGCTAAAATGGCGAAGGTGGACAGTCTGTCACACACGCATTTGGTTCTGAATGAGTCGACTAGCACGGCTTTGCAGCCCCTGGCAGACCAAGATCCCAGCAGAGAGGAGCTGCACGGGAGAAAAATACACACACACGCACACGGACACACACACACACACACACACACACACACACACACACAGAAGCGATGCGGTGAATGTAGAGGCAGCCCCGGCAAAAGCCAAAGAAAGCGATTCAAATCCCAGCGCGTTACACCGGCTATTTCATCCACTTTACAGCTCCGCCGGTCGCAGGCAGAAGAGAGGCGCAGAGAGCGAAGTGAACGCGGTGATGAGGAGGCTGTGAAGCGGCGTGCTGCAGGTCCCTGCACGGACACATTCTACCAACACACTGCTAACAGCCCCGAGGATCTATAATACTAATAATAATCATAAGCATAATATTATATTATTAATGCTATTACCATTGTTATTATTGTTATTATTATTATTATTATTATTATTATTATTATTATTATTATTGTTATTATTATTAGTGGTATTAGTATTACTATTGTTATTATTATTATTATTATTATTATTGTTATTATTATTATCATTATTATTATTATTACTACTACTATTATTATTATTATTATAGCAGTAGTAGTGTTCGGCTAATTAAGTACTATTACTAACTACTGAAAAAAGGTACTATTTATAAATGAGTATTACCCATAATATTATTAGTCCTCTCTTTATTAACACCCTGTTTTTTGACATTTGACCTTGACATGTTTTTTAAATAATACCATTTATAAGCCTATTAAAAAAAGTTACACCACAGCCTGTGATGTGGCACTGATGAATGCTGGGAATGACTGCTACCAACATGGTAACCTCTGCATCTATCAAGGACACTGTTATTTTTGTGTTAATGAATTTAACAAAGACAAAGCCTGAGTGGGAACCATGAGAGCTGTGTTTCCATGGTAACAATCAATCACACCTGCTGACACCTGACTGTAGATCATATCACAGTAGGAAAAGACACGTGTAATTGATAATGGCTGCATTTTGCCAGTTTAAGGCGAAAGTATTGAACAGCACTTAGATGGAATGGACCCATTATTAATGGTATTAACTATACATGTGCTTTTGCTGTTGTGATGACTCAAAGTGTTGGCTGTGGAATAGGCCTGTTAAAGAGGAATCGGCTTCATTGCTTTACTCACAGTGTCTTAGAGCACATTTGAAAAGGGAAATATGTTTTAGAAACATTCATAAGCCACTAGAAAGAGTTCAATGTCTGCTATTGTTACTGTGAATGTTAATGGTATATGAAATGTGTTTGGATAAGGTGCTGCAGCAGCTCATTGACACTCAAAAAATGATGAAGAACAGTTAGGAATGATTAAAAATAAGTCATAATCACGAAATGATGGTTCAGCAGTATATGATACTTTGTATCTTAGTTAAAGGTTTGCCTTACTTATTCATAATTTTGACTTAAAGCAACAAAATGTAACTTTCTAGAGAAAGTAACTTCATTTTGGGTTGGCAGCTGGGGTCTGACACAACCCACATTTTGTTGCTTTTGTCACTGAGCTTAACGTTGAAATGAAATTTAGAAACAGTGTATTTTACAGCTTTGACTGAGTATAATATTGACTTAATGTTAGTTTTTTTTTTGTTTCTGTATTTCCACATATTCAATTTATTGTGAAACTCTTTTCCTTGTGGACTGGTCTTCCAAATTAGAAATTGATAGTAGAGTTCTAGATTAAAATCATTTGGATGACATTGGTATTATTTCCTGTAGAAAATGTGTTTCTTTATTGTATATTGAGTAATGCACTATCACAGTTATATTTTGTATAGTATTATTGAATCATTTGTAAAAGCATAACAAGCATAACTAACCACAATCTAAGTAGTTAAAAGCCACACAGCAGCAGAAAAAAAACAAAAACGTTCTGTTTGTACAAAGCAGGTCATTGGTGTAAAAGGTTTATTAGATGTTTTGTTGGTGAATCAAAGCAGCTGTCAGGTTTCGCAATTTGACACCTTTTACAATTAGACAGAAAAGCTCCATTTGACTGGGCTTCTGACACAGACTGACCTTACATTACTCTGCTTCAGTGCACAGAGAAATTCAGTAAATAAGTAAAATTGATGAAAAAGCAACCAAGTGTTATGAATTAAGAACAGGCAGCAACAGGCAACAGACTTCAGTTTGCCTTGCACAAATTTACAGCCACTTGATTGACTTGAATTTACATTGACTTGATTGAGCCGCATGGATGTTTTGACTCAAACTTGCACTCCGGCCATGGAATCCAAATTAATTTGTCAGGAACTGACAATAGCAAGCACTTGAAATGTCAATCATCACGCTGCTTTTTTGAAAGCTCTGAGAAATCTATAGAATGAATTCAGGCTTCACAAAGGATAATCAAATAAAGGATCAAGCAATGAGTCAATGTTTTAAGTAAATGTTGTTACATGGGTCTGACTCGGAAAATTCTGTTTCATTTTTTCTAACTTAGTATAACTGGCTTCATGGGCAGGTCAGGTCGTATAGAGCAAACATTTCTGGGCGTATTCTGTATCTATGTATCATATCAAATCTCCACCATCAGTCTGAAGATGATACATTCTTTACACAACACTTGCTTCTGTGTAATCATCATTTTATTGCAGTTTGTGAATTGATTTCTTATAAAGATGTAGTTTACTGAATTATGAATAAAGTTGTGAACAGGTGTGACACAGCATTGATATGGGAGATGAGCAGTTGCCACATGTTGGTTGTCAAGACATGACCTTAGGAATCTTCTCTGTCTGTAAGTGCTTCAGATTTACCGTGAGTACCCACAGAATGCAGGCTTATTTAGAGTACTACATCTGCATCAAATTATACATCAAGTCCAGTAACCCCCAAAAAGCTCAGTCACGTTGCAGCTTCAAATATGACTGCCAAAAACAGTACTGCCATTCCAGTCAGTGTGCCAGTGTTTGCTCCACTATGTTTACACCCAGCTTTGTCTTTGCTTGACCAACTCAAGTTTCTGACACGTGAAATTAACCTATAAATGTACCCGATCAGCCACAACATTAAAACCACTGACAGGTGAAGTGAAAAACATTGATTATCTCGTTACAATGCAATGTTCTGCTGGGAAGCCTTGAGACCTGGCATTCATGCGGATGCCAATGGACACGAATCACCCACCCAAACAGTGTTGCAGACCAAGTACAACCTCTCACCGCAGCTGCACTCCCTGCTGGCAGTGCTCCCCCTAGCAGGACAATCCTTCCTGCAACACTGCAAAAACTATTCAGCAATGGCCAGAGGAACATGACAAAGAGCTCAAGGCAAGGACCTGGCCTCCAAATTCCTCAGATCCCAATCCAATTGAGCATCTGTGGGAGGTACCAGAACAAATCTGATCCAAGGAGGCCCCACCTCATAACCCACAGGACTCAGAGGATCCACTGCCAATGCCCTGGGGCCAGACACCACAAAACACCCTCAGAGGGCCTGTGTCCATTCCCCAACGGGTCAGAGCCAAGTCCGATCTACTTTGGGACCTACATAGATGGGACTTGTTCCAGCGCATCCCATGGATGCTCAAACTGATTGAGATCCGAATTTGGAGGCCAATTCGACACCTTGACCTCTTTGTCACATTCCGCGGACTGTTTCTGAACTGTTTTGGCAGTGTTGCAGAGCGCATTGTCTTGCTGAGGGGATCCACTGCCATTTGGGAGTGCCATTGCCACGAAAAGGTGTACTTGGTGTGCAACATTGTTTGGGGCCGGTAGTGGGTGTCAAGTGTCATCCACAGGAATTCAAGGGCCCAAGGTTTCTCAGCAGAACTTTTGATTGTAAGAAGATGGGCAATAATACTTACTTCACCTGTCAGTGGTTTTAATGTTGTGGCTTTTTGGTGTATATAAATGGCTATACTAATGATGTGTTTCACTTGTATTTGACTTGTCATTATGCACATAAAACTGAACTCATTTTGTTGTTTTTATGTCACTTATCGTCCACCATCTTTGAAGCAGGAGAAGGAATGATATACTTCTTCTGCAGAATGTACTAGGCATATGGAGCACTTTCAGTTCATTCTTTCCATTGAAATGCAGCGTAAATTTGAATTTTTAAAGTCAGTGTATGGTAGGTCAGCTGAAAATGTGAAATTTGTCTTAACGCAATTCAACATATATAAAGTACAAAGGTTCTTAAATGATTTTGTGAAAATGTAGTCGTTCCTTCACAGAGCTGTCTCTGCTTTTCCTAGAATCACTGCCAGATTACAGTAAACCTTGGAAATAATTCAGAACTTGTTCAGATCCATAAAGTAAAGCATTGCATTTTCTGTTAATATTTAATAAACAGGAAATAAAACCACAAAAATGGTGTGCATAATAATCATTTTGAAATTTGGCTGCTGAAGCACAGAAGAAGACATTCCTGAGAGGCTTTCAGTGGACATTGGAATCATGACAGAAACGTAACAGTGCCTCAATCAAACTGGCACATAATGCGGCCAACTGCAGTGATTAGGAGGGAAAACCTCTTTTACCCAAACCTGGGATATTTGGTTTAAAGTCAATAATAAATACAATTGTGTGCCAAATTAAAACAAAAACCCAACATAAAGTGTATTAGGAAGTTGTAATTCTGCCATGAACAGCTTCATTACTCCTCGCCCAGCCCAGCTCTCAGATTCAAACGTTGGCATTTTACATACCACAGATGCCTTCACATTTGTACTTCACACTATAATACGTGTCATGTCATGTTAACATTATATATGCTGATTTCATGTCAGGAGGTGGAGGGGTGGTAAATTTACAGCTGGGTGTAACCATTGGGCTTTTGTGCATAAACCTAACCAGACCATAAGCACGACATTGTCACAACATGAAGTTTAAAGAATTGAACCTAAAGAAACGTAAAGTTGGAACATAATATAGAGTACTGTAAATTCCAATATATCCTTGGTTTACAGAAACAAACACTGTCAATATTTATTCTGGCTATTGGTTGCTGGCTTTCCATTGATTCTTCCTGTGTGTTGAATCAAGGGTATAACGGCAGAGCACGTCATTCACTGTACAGATTCTAAAGCCCACTGCGGCTGTGTGATTGTGATTTTGAGCTTTATAAATACATTTGATTTGTTTTTAATTCGATTTGAGTGCTATCACTCCAAAACCTGCCATAGGTGTTTAGCTGGGCTGAGAGCTGGTGACTGTGAAGGCCATAGCATATGATTTTACCAATCAAACCAGTCAAACCCTTTTTAACCTGTATGAACACTAGATTTCTTGTGTGTGCATTTAGTCAGACTTGTCCTTTAATTTATTACCTCTTACAACAACCCAACAAAAACCCAAAAAGAGCCACCAAGAATATTTAACAGTCACACCCTCACATATCCATTAGTCTCTTAACTTTAAACAGAAATATAGACTACAGAATGTGTTGGGTTGTTTGTGTATGTGTTGTGTTTGTGTGTGTGTGTGTCTGTGTGTGTCTGTGTTAGCCCCATGAGGTGACTCAGTGCTGACATTAGCACATCACCTCTAACAGAAATCCAATATATTAAGACTCAGTGCAGTTTCTCTGTATGGCTGATGTGATTAGGCCTCTGTGTGAGCCACACAGAGGCCTGCAGACAGTCTTGCCCCACCGTCTAATTGGATAATTTAGGTGCTGGTCCAGCAGCCCTGCATGGAAGAATGTCCTCTGCCAAGAACAGGCCACATGGATGAAAAGCAGTCTGTCAGCACAGAGGAAATATTTAAACATGGGCTCTTATGCAAAAAGCTGTAAGGGGAGGGCTTCTGCTTGGTGCTTAGTGGTCGGGTTACAAGATCATATATACATATAGGGATTATCTGTGACACTGCAAAATGTAAAGATTAAGAGTGAATGTGTTGGATCAGTTCAGCAAATATCTGAACTAACTTTAAAAATGCCACTTTGGCTTTATTTATTACTGTTAAAATTTGCATGCTGACTATGAGTCTTAACATTGGAGAATAATATGAATTTAATTTAAATATGCAATGTACAGATTTTATACTAGTCCAGCATGACAAAATAGGTTCCCATGTACCCGCATGACATTTTTTTGTCACCTGTTTTTTTTTTTTTTCGGAAGCAGACAACATACAAAGACAATGAACCCACTTTTTCATATAATTCAATTGGCACCATAAGTCAAACTGAAAGGTCATTAACATACAAACCACTCTTTAGTGATAATTATTAAATGGATGGCAATGACTCCAACTGACATAAGATGGGTATACATGGACTCTACTACCACACTAATTGCAGTAATAGTCCAATCAGAATAAATACAGCCTCATGTAAATACCTTTATCGAAAGAGACTGACCTATTGGGCCAATTGGGGATTCTTAACTAGACACCATTAGGGCCCTAAAAAAACAGGTCACAAAAAATGTTGTCTGGGTACATGGGAACCTATTTGTCCTGCTCAACTATATTTGCCTATATGAGTTGAATAGTCATAGGGAGGAAGCCTGTGAAAATAAGGCTGATGATGTCATCAGGGTTATCTCCAGGGGCTTGACAACACAACAGAAACCCTGCATTACAAACGGGGGACATGTCAAGTTGCATTATATGGATTGTAAGATCCAGGGTTTTTGAGAGTTGACCCATATACTATAGGGACTTTAAGTCAGTATATTTTAGCCTCTGCTGCTTCAATTTTAAAGTCCCATTACTTTAAGGAAGCGATTTTTACATTTCAATATAACAAGATAAGGAAATACAGTACACAGCTTATCAGCTTTACTGTAATACTGCCAATCAATATATTAACTCACTCTTACAGTCTAAATCAATTTCTATTGCTTATTGAGAAAGGAAATAAAAAAAATTTCAAGCATATATAAGGTTGCACAGTCAATATTTGGATATCAAAATTTGATCAAATATGTATGTGTTTAAGGTGGAAAGTCTCCCTTATTGTGACACCCACAATTATCACCAACTCTGTCCCTCAACTCCATTTTTGCCTTTTAAAGCTCATTGTTGTCATTTACCTAGCAGCTAAATATGTCATGTCATGTTTTTAAATGAGGGGATGCATCAGTCAAACACATGACTAGGCAAACTGATTCAGCTGGATTGAGACTAGATAAGGGAACACTCTCAGAAATTGAAACTCTGACACATGATGTCGGGAATGTAGGGAAGTGATTCCTGCTTATTTATCAATGTCCTGTGCACTTAAACATTTGGTGAGTTTGCTGGCATATGAGTTAGAATGGACGAGCATGCACTGAATAGAAATATGTATGCAGTGTGTTCCCTGTAATGCAGCCTCTTTCTATTCAGAAGTACTTGTAAACAAACATGCCCCCTGCCCACCGAAACTTCACCTCCTCTTCTATAATTGTATTGCAGTAATTGATGAAAAGTCCACAGTGGTTAACTCCGGCAGCTTTGATGAATTGAGGCAGCTCCTCAACATCAGCACTGACTCTGTAAACTAACTGAGACAGCAAGGTTGATTTGTATGATCAGAAGCGAGGCTATTTAGTGACTGCAGTCTGGTAAACAATGTCTAGCCTGCGCATGAATTTGTCTCCTCTGAATCAATCTGAAAAGATCCCCTTTGACCTGCCCTGTAGTGACTGTTTAACATCATGTAAGTCCTATTTATGTCCTAGTATGTACACAGAACCACTTAAATCTTGATTTTAAGTTTTCAAAGTAACTGGCCTGCTTTGACAGCACACATAATTTATGAAATATTGCAGGGCTGTTGTCTGTGACCAGCTCTGACCGCAGCGCATGAGAGGAAGTGGCAAGAATTAGTAAATAATGCAGAGACTGGACTATTTTGGACAAAAACATTCAGAGTGAATCTTCAAACATTAAATAGAGTGATCAATGGAACTGCTCACAAATCCTGTCCGACAAGAATGCAATTTCGTTTTGTTTTTCCTTTAATAAACAACCATATTTGCATCAGTATACTGGCTTGGCTTTTTTTTTTCTTCAGGTACAGCAAAGAAGTATTGCTTGAAAGATGTTGACTACAGAACACCAACAATATGTAACAATATGTATGCTGTGTAGTGTCTAATCGTGCACCTCCCTTACTTCATAATAAAAAATTAATTAATTAATTAAAGGCATGAAATGCCCAAATTGTTTATGAAAACTCTGCATGATGAACTACAACAAAGCCTAATGGGAAGGTCGCCCAACAGGACCCTGTATCACACTAAACCGTTTAATAGAGTCGTGAGTCCACGTGTCACTGCCGTGTTTGGCCTCTCCTACTCTTGAAAACAACATGGTCTCATTCTATGGTGAAAGAAGAAATAACAAACATGCATGGTCCACTTACACACACTAAAATTAAGGCACTTAAACTACTTGGTAACGTTTGGGTACCAGGACTAAAAACCTGCTCGCCTTGATGAAGGCCCTATGAGTGAAGTATCTGACCATCCCAACACATTCTCATACCTTAAAGGTCCTAATTCTAAGAAAGGTCTCACTCACAACTTGTCAAATACTGGTGCTTTGGGATTGTATGACAGGTCGACCATCCCTGACCTCCTTCTGTTGTGGACTTCCTGGCACTTTTCTACTCTGTTTGTTCTTTGAGCTCGTTATTATCAGCCCCCCCAGCACTGCATTTCGTACACACGTGTTCATTTTGCCCCTAAGTGAGGCAAACCACAAACTCCCACGCTGCCCTCTAGCAGATCAGTGGTTCTACTATATGCTCCGGTGTTAGAGGGGGCTGCCTACCAAACATGTTGTGTATTCCTATGAGTGTCAGTATTGTCAGATATTATCTTAGACTGAACTCTCCTCCTTAAGGGCAACAGCAGACTAATGCCAAATCACATTTAGTCCTAGTATTTATAGTGCATCAGGTAAGACATACTGTAAACAAAACAAAGTAATAATGTCAGTGTGAGTGAGAGTGAGAAAGACAGAAAGAAGCTGCTGATGTTCTTGTTATTGATTTCAGGAGATTAAAGCGAGTGAAGGCACAGGCTGTTTCACAGTTCTTATCAACATGTCAAGGACGCCTCCTCAGATTCCAATTTCTCCCCCAAATATTAACTCATTAATCATAGCTGCTGTCCAAGATGGATTTTAATTTAGCATAGACCATGTCTCCACCCAGCCCCAACCCCGTACCCAAACACAAAGAGATTAGATTATTTGTCCTTGCTATTTTTCCTGTCATTATTTCTCCTACTATGTTGTTTCTTATGCCTGACATCAAAGAGGTGACCAAGGTCAGTGTCATTAAAAACACACACATTTCGCAATCTATCATGGTTTTTCATTAAAACTGCTTTCAACACAGTTTTGAACTGACTGATATCCACCATTGATTGTCAGATGAATGCTAGTATTCAAACAATTACAAAGACTGGGTGAAATCTCCCGTAGTAAACAGAACTCAAAGAAAGAAAAAGATCTGACTCTGGCTAATATGGCTTAACAGACTGGTTTTGGCTGCTTGTGGAGGACAAATCCATAATTTCCGATAGCACATTCAATGTGGAAATGTTCCCGTTCCACGTTCCCATTATCATAAGCTGTATGTGTGTTGTGGCTCTCTCATCCCTGGCTTACATAAAAAAAGAAGCACCTGTGGGCTATCCCCACATCAACATCAGGCTCACATGTTCTTTTGTCTGCAAAAATGTCTCTTTTTTATTTGTTTGTTTGTGCTTGTACACATTAAATAAAAGGTCATTTTAAGTTTGAACAAAAAGCAAGAAATACACTTTCAGTAACATATGACCGTATTTACACTTATTCATTGTTTTTCTCAAGATACATTTTCATCTGTAAATCTGCAACACCTGCTGGCTATTAAAAAATTGTGTATTTTATTTAATTTTAAATTGATAGAAAATAGGTTTTGGGTGGCTCAGGGTGCCATGAAAACTCAAATAAAAATTTTGTTTAAAGGGGCACCATGGTCTAAGAAATTTACCATTGTATTTATCACCTTTTAATGTGAAATATCTGAGCAGCGAGTGCTGAGTTCCATGGACAATAAAACAGCAAAATAGAACCCACTTAAGTTATTTCATGAATGGCACAGTATTCTTTGAATATGAGCCTTCAAATAAAGGCCTGGTTCTATCTGCATTTGAGATAAATAAAGTTTATGGTAGTGTAGAATTTCACAGAATACTGCTGGAAGCGCCAAGTATAACTGTAGAAATTGTCTCAGCTGTTACTTTTAAGCTACATTCTTCTTCATTGTTAGGTCGGGTGCGGCCATATTAAAATCCTTTCAATTTATTTTCTTTTCCCAAATCACTTCCTTCTCTATGTTTCCCTGTTTTTCTTGCTCCAGGTCTATATGTGCCAGGCCAAACTTCTTTTAATCCCTTGACTGAGGCCATGAATGTTCTGCTCTTCATCTCTTTACCAGAAGTGTTCACACCCATCTAAATGCAAATGTACAAACCTGCATTGCAAGGCTGCAAAATGTTTGCCTCTTTCTTTCTTCCTCTTTCTTCACAACGCTCAGTGCTCACGCTCTGACATACTCACGCTATTTTCGTGTCTTAAACAAATAGGACACTTAAGAGCAAGGAGCAAATGAGTAGTACTTTGAATCTGGCCACAGAGGCAGTAAAACTGAACTGTACAATATGTATATTTAACTCCTTCTCGATGCTACCATGCTTGCCAGTCTCTCTCTATGTCTCTTTCTCTCAGTAGACTCTGAACTGCTCTCTGTTGTACATGGTGATGTGTATCCGTGGGTTTGGAGGGGGAGGAAAGCTGTGAGCGACACTTTTAATTTTCCACATGCTGCATCAGTGTCGTAGCAGTGATAGCGTGGGGTTAGCGTTTTCCCAGACATGAGCTGTGGAGCTGTCCAACACACTCAGCACCTTTCACTGGGGAGCAGTGCACTGACTTTGTCAAGAAAAAAACAAACAAAAAAAACCACTGTGGCCAGAAGCAGAACTTTCAGATGGAACATGGTGTCTCTAAAACCTCTTGGAGTACCTGGAACTACCATTTGTACTATAGACTACGTGTGGGTAAGCAAGTATGCTTTTGAATAATTACAAACGGGATCAGGGCGGCTCAGTGTCCGCTCAACTTGCCAGAATGATGCAGTTGTGATATTGACCTGATATGTAATAATTTGAACAGATATTTATTAACTCTAAAATAGAAAGCTGAAAAAACTTAACACTGGCCATTTTTGCCATGCTAGTGATCCTTGAAGGTTACAGTGTTCATCACATCATATAATATAATATCAAAGGGTAAAATAAAAACATTTAAGTTACTTCAGCATGCTGCACTTATACAAAGTCATCCACATAAGATTAAGGTAAGAACAAGGCAAATTTATATCTATAGCACATTTCAGACCCAGTGGCAACCCAAAGTTCTTTACAGATTACACAGACAAAAGCACAAGACAGAAGTTATAAAAACAATAAAAGCAAGCAGACTGAGTACAAACAATAACAATTCAAACAAACAATAAACAGCATACAGAATACAAATAATAAGACAAACTTATAAATTAACAAACAAATACATTTGATATAAAAGAAAATGAATCAAAAGCAGTGGTAAAAAGGTAGGTCTTTAGCTTGGATTTAAAAGTAGTTAGCACTGTCTTGAATCTTAGCTCTTCTGGTAATTTGTTCCACAATTGAGAGGCACATAACCTAAACACAGCTTCACCACGTTTAGCTTTCACTCTAGCAACAGCCAGTAATCCAGAACCAGCCAACCTGAGAGGTATGCAAGGTCTGTACTGTGTCAAACGATCTGACAAGTACCCAGGACCTAACCTGTTCACTGATTTATGGACAAGTAATAGTATTTTAATGAAAGCTCAGCTTTTTTGGTTCCTGTTGCAACCCTGGCAGCAGCAATTTGGATCAGCTGGAGCGGTCTAGTAGCTGTCTTAGGGAGACTTGTGAACAGTCCAATGCAGTAGTCCAGCCTACTGGAGACAAATGCATGTACCAGCTTCTCCAGATCATGTTTGGAAATCATGTCTTTGATCTTTGTATTGTTTTTGAGGTGGAAAAAGGCTGATTTTGTAATTCATTTAATGTGACTCCTAAAATCAAAGTCTGATTCCATGATAACACAATGACAAAGACAAAAACAATTACTTCGCTTTTTTCCTTTTTCAACTTAAGAACATTTTGGAGCATCCGGCTTCTAATTTTTTTAATGCATTGTCGTGGGGAGTCTATTGGACTGTGGTTGTTTGGCGACACGGATATACATATATTTGTGTATCATCTGCATACATGTGATAAGAAACCTTAAAAGTTATTATGACTTTAGTTAATGGCAGTATGTAAAGATTAAAAAACAGAGGACTAACGATTGACCCTTATGGGATGCTATATGTTGTTATTTGCTCTGCCACAGACTACCAATTAACACAAAATAAATGTCTTTAAGACTTGAACCAATCGAGGACCGTGCCAGAGAGACCAAACCAGTGTTGTAATCTGTCTATTAGTATGCGGTGATCAACTATATCAAATGCAGCAGTGAGGTCAAATAGCACAAGGGCTATACCAGACTATACCAGAATGAATGAAGTTTAAACTGGAAAATGTCAAGATAAGTGTTTACTGCTAACTTTCTCAATAATTTTGCTAATGAAGGGCAGATTTGAAATGGGCCGGTAATTCTTTAGTATAAATACATCCAGAATTGCTTTTCTTTAAAAGTGACTTAATTACTACAGTTTTGAGGGCTTTGGGGAAGAAACCTGAAAGCAGTGAAGTATTGACTATGTGTAGTATATCTGTTGCCAGGCAATTAACCCTTGTGTGGTGTTCATATTTTTGTTATTCAGCCAGTGTTCATGGGTCTGGTGGACCTGCTGCATTTTTGGGTTTTTAATTCAACACAATCAAACAATTTTATGTTAAAATGTTATGTTATGTTAAATACTCGACAGATGTTTACTTCATCCCAATTACAAGCAATATAAACAGCATATATGGTTAATATTTGCCCTTTACCTTTGTTAGATCACATTTATGAAGTGCTACTTGTTTTAAATAAAGATTGGTTCCCGCAAGACAGAGGGTAAAATGTGCGGGAATGTGAGAGCAGACGTGTTGGTGCTTGAATTTTGCAACTGTATGTAATGTAAATGTGTAGGGGGGGTGTACAGTGTGTGGTCATTGAAAATGTGTTCTGATATATGTTCTTCACAGAAAATGAGTTTGAAAAAATAATTAATCGTATCATTTTTATTTTGATAAAAAATGAAAACGGGTCCCACAGACCCGAACACCATACAAGGGTTAAAAAACGTTTCAAAAAACTCTGAGGGTAGCAAGGCATTACGTGGAAGATTTAAGATGAAAAACAATATGTTCAAATTTATGACAGAAAAATGACATTTTTTTCGTTTTAATTTTTTCTAAGAAAAAAGGTCTATAAGGTCATTACATGACCTTGGTCATAACATGACTTTGGTCATAACATGACCTTGTGGAAAACCGCTTGGTAGGTAAGTTTCTCCACAATGTTTCTCCACAAAAAACAGTGTGTGTGGACTATAGTTCTCTGATTGTTCTCCGTTTGTGTATACTGTCTTTGTAGATGTTATAGTGAATTCGGAGTTTGGTTTTCTGCCATTTAGCTTTGCGACATAATCGTTTATGAAGTCTAACTTGTGGGGTATTCCTCCACAGTGCCGATTTGCTTACCTGAAATGAATTTTTCTCCTATCGGTGCAATTTCATCAATGGTATTCAGGATTTTAGAATTAAAGTTGTCCAGAAAATTATTGACATATAATGAAATGTTGTTTTTTGATTCTGTCAGACTGGGTGTGGGTATCCATGGTAACAGACTTATCAAATAAAACACAGAAATGATTAGACAAGGCAGTATCAAAGACTGTGACATTGGAAATGTTAAGAACTTTTGAGACAACCAGGTTCAGTATATGGCTATAGGCTAATTTGGATTGTCCACATGAATGTTAAAAACACCAGTAATAATGATACCGTCAAAGTCAGTCACAATAATCAAAGTCAATTAAGCAAATTCATCAAAAAATATGGTTGAATATTTCAGTGGTTTTTAGCTCTACTATTTAATAAAACACAAATATTTAGATATTTAGAGGAGCTGTATGTACCAAATTATAGTTGTTTGCAAAAGAACACATCTTTGAATATAACAGCTACGCGACCCTTCTTCCTGCTCTAATAACATCCAGAATATTAAAGTTAGGGGGCTTGGACTTAATAAGAACTGCAGCTCTGCTGTTTTCATGCAACCATTTTACAGTTACAACATAAAATCAAGTTGTGATGTAATGAAATCATTAATTAAAAAGGATTTGCCTGCCAAGGATCTTAAATGTAGCCTTCCTTGAAAGGAAGTAAAATTGTCCACATAGATAATGTTGCATTTGAATTGCAATATTTTTTCAGCCAAATGTGGAACTGGCGTAAACTGCTGAACTTGACAGCACCAAAGCATGAGGAAGGGGTAGGGCCAGAAATTACGTAGTGTTCAAGCACGCAGCATGTTCATGGGGTGAATGAAGTCTTCTTTGAGCTTCAAAGACCGTTGTTCATGCATGTTGTTTAACATGTTAAGATGGAAGGGTGGTCCTGGATGCATTTTGGAATTCCATCAATGATGTCCTATACTGTGGCTCCAGGGAAGCCTTTAACTTAAGGAGCGACATGTGATGAACACTAAGACAGCAGGGGGCGATGCCCCCCGCCGGTGTTCACTGAAGGTCGGACTGGTTCAGGCGACGTGGGGTGAAGCTCAAGTCAAGTCAAGCGCAAGTCCAGAGGGGGGTTCCATATGGGTCTGGAACTGGTCGGGTTTCCTTCGGACACTTGTCACAGGCTTGGACCGTAGCCTTGGTGGACACTGCAGGAGGGTAAGCCCTCTTGCAGCTGACGGTGGGGAAGGGCAGGGGCACTTCCAGAGTGGCACCTGGGCCAGGAGACCAGCATCCATTTGGAGTTGGAGGAGGTGGAATGCCAAAGTTTTCCAAAGCCTGAAACTTATTTTCAAGTCGTAGTAGTTCTGGGGGCTGAGTAGGGGCTGCCTTCTACCAGACTCCAGGGCTTGGTCTCGGATCTCGGATGGAGTGGCGCAGGATTGGAACTTTGGTTTTGCTCAGAGACTGGGCTAGATGTCTCCCCTGAGGTGCAGAACTGATGCAGAGGCCAGGTCACCACCAGCTGCCATTGAGCCTGACCAAGGGACTGGGGAGTGAGGCAGGCGAGACTCCATCAAAGGGGTGCCGCTAAGGTTAGCTGAGGTCAGAATAGAGATCTGCTTCGACTAGGCCGCTGCAATGTTGGAAAACCCCAGGATCAGCTTATCCCTCTCATCCAGTTTGTTTTTTGGTTGAGAGATGTCCGATATCAACTTGGAGATGGTACGTTCACAAGAGCCACACAGCGCCATACTGAATATAGTTTAGGCCATGGTCTCAGTATCCACTCCAGTATGATTTATAGAAACGATAGGACAATGCCTGGAGAAAGTATCCATGCTCAAATAAAAATAAAATTTGGTATAATTGCTTTAAATCTTCAGGAATGGCGACCAGCTAACTTAGCTTTCCGGCTAAAAACAAACCAAGCTAGCGACACTGCCACAATTGGCAGTGAGGTCATAAAGTTAAAAATCCAGATGTCCAATGAGCAAAGCTTTTTTCTTGATTAAATCATTTTGGTAAAAAGAAAAGATTCAAAAAAGTGAATCATAAAATCATTGCTTAAAACTGGAACAAATGTCAAATTGCGACAGAGCTTCTGTCTTACATGCACCATGCCAATGCATGCGTAATACCTTATAGTAATGTGCAGTCTGAAATATCCTGATGCTGAGTTCCTAGAATGGGGCAAGCTCCCAAAATGTTGGGTCCTACAACTCCCACAGTACAATCAATAGTATTTTGGATCAGCTTGCGATGAGTCATATCAATCAAGGTACATCAATGTAGCGGATCTTACCTGTCGCTCTCATCCCAGGATATACAGGTCTGGTTGGTGGTACCCTATTAGATAATGAACATAAAAAACACATGAACAGCATGAAAGAGTACAAGTAATAGAACATAATATCACAATTACTTGATATCTGAAATTGCTTTAAAGCAAGAGGCACTCACGTTGTACAGATGAGAGAACTCAACCACAACTGGAGCGGAGAGGGAAACCGGGGTGGGCTTGATTGTTACTGACAGAACCTTGGAGTTGAGAACTGTGCTGTTTCTAGAAGAAGAAGGAAAAACGTAAGTGGCTAATCTGTACCACTGCCACTGTGGTACTTTGAGCTAAATCTTAGCATAAGGTCACAATGACAATGCTAACATGCTAATGTTAAGTAGGTACAATGTTCACCATGTTGACCATGGTAGTTAAGTGTGTTTCTAGGCTAATATTGGTGCTAAACCAAAAACAAAAATGGTGCTAGATGAGAAGCCAGAGATGACCCAAGTCATTAGGGTATGCCTGGAGACCATGAATATCTGTCCCAAATTTGTGATCAATCTAGTAAATATTTCACTGGATAAATACAACCTTTGACCTGGTGGGAACCACCAACATCATCCAATGAGGTCCTTGAATTGCTAAATTGTATGGCAATCCATCCAGTAGTTTTTAAACGTCTGAGTCTCAGACAAAAATGTCAACCTGTCAGTGGAGTTTGCTCAAAGGGGATCAACAAAATCACTAGGATACAACATGTTGAGTGAAATCTTTGACCTGCTGGGGTCTTCCTGTCTCTGGGCACCAACAGTATATTTACCACATTTTATAGTAATCCATTCAACAGTCAGCAAGACATTTGAGTCAAAACTACCTCATGGTGGTGTTAGAGGAAAAGTCAATTGGATTCATCTACTTGGGACCATGAATATACAGTTGTATCAAAAAGGGAAACCTTCTTTCTTGCCATGATTTGACTTGACTTTATACCACAGCAGGATGATGACTCCAAACACACCTCAAAGCCTTATTAGAACTACTTGAAGACCAAAGAAGCCCAAGTCCTGACTGTCATAGACTTTCCTCCACAGTCACCTGACCTCAAACGGTAAAGATGATATAGCATTTGTAAACAAAACAAAAAACAAAACAAAACAGTATTATATTTGAAACAAATGCAAATACAAGTATTTTCACTGGTGTTCTCAGTCCTTTTGACACTGTATATATGAACTTTATGTACAATCTTTCACCCTAATCCATGCGATGTGACTGAAATGTTCACTTTGTCTGAAAGCGTTCAACTAGTCAACTGAAATTCATATATATGACATATTAAATGTTTTTTAATAACATGTTAAAGAATACTTGAATTGCAAACAATGACATCCATGGTAGGTCCACAGTTCATGTCCATTCTGCTTATAGATAAGCATCAAAATGACATGAGCTTTGATTGTTTGATGAACGAAAATATGTAACAGATTACTGACTCGTGTCTTTGATGAGCTCGCCAGAATCTTTGTGCCCTGTTTCAGAAAAAAACATAATCCTACCTACAAAGTAAACCTTAAAGAGTTTAAGGGGTGTTTTCTAGCATCTGAAGCAGTCCAAATTGTTTTTCAATACCGTTTCTTCGAAATTTTAGGGGGCATTCTATTTTACATTCTCACGGCCTGTTTAGTATGCATTGCAATTTCTGTTTTCATAGATACTATCAATCATGTGGAATGAGACAATCAGAAAAAAAAAGAATTGCTACAGGAAGTACTGACGCCGAAAGCTTCCAGTTGACCAAACATGTTCAGCAGCCCATGCTCCGTTTTCCAGTTCCTCACACTGTCACTGTATCCTCTACGCACAATCACCCTCTCACCATTCCAAAACACAATCAGTCAACTTAAATGTTTGTGTCATATAGTCTCTTGCCTCAAACTCATCTGCTTTTCCCCGAGGGGGGAATCAAATGCAGAAAAGGAGAGGAGACAAGGATGAAAAGAAATAAAGAAGAGTGAAGAGAAACCGAGAAATACAGAGAGCAGCAGCAATCCAAAGATCCAGAACAAACATGTAGGAGGACTGGAGAGAGTGAAGGTCTGCTTCATTTCCCTCTTCCCGTATGTTACCAGTTCATTATGTGCTTTTACCACATTATCATAATGGAGAGCTTCTTACCACTGCAACCACAGCCATAGATAAAAGGCTGTTACTCACATAAACGTGCACACGCCCTCACACACACACACATAGAATAACGCAGAGCTATACATACACTGCTGTGTTAAAATGTATGTTAATCATCATGCAGGCAGCAACAGCAACTTCCTCCAAGAAATCCCTTTACTCATGGAGATAAAAGACATACATGAGGCCACCCACTGCTAATGTGCTGCTGTTTCTGCATCGGTTCCTTGTTTTCATTTAACTGGGTACATTGACTGCAGCACTGATGTAAAATGCCCTGACTCTACCATGACGATCCGTAACAACCAACACATTTTTGTAGTAGGACCTGGAATATGGTTCAACTGTTCCACAGCGTCAGCGACTACATTTCAACACGTAGCTAGTTTAATAAGGGATGTTGTAAACTTTCCAATATTGTATTATCATTGTTGTTAATTGGTATGTGATCTTCTGTATGTGACTGAAACATTTTCACTTTCTATTAACTAACTGGATGTTTTTTTGTTTTGTTTTTTATAAGCAAGATCACCAGTCTTCTCACTGAATTAGATGGAGTAAGTGTATTCTCTAAGAATCCTCCTGCATCCTGGTTTGATAATGTTGCCTTTCAGTTAAGTTTCAAGGACTGTTCTTGACTGGAGAAAATCGAATTAAAAAGTGCAATAGCTAACTTTATGTTATCCAGTAGCTGATTTAAGTGGCTGTGTGGACTGCTGATGTATGTCATGTGAAAAGGCAGAATTGGTGTTAAGGAGTTCAGGGTGGATGGATGGGTTGACAAATTGTGGGCCTTTCACACAGGAGTTAAGTTTCCTCTACTCTTATTTTTTTTAAAAAGAAGAAAATAGTCAATGTTTAGTTCTCTCAATGATTTTTCCCTCACACCAATTACTGTATTTGTTACAGTGATTAGCGATGGTTTTGGAGGCCACAGACAAACAATGTTGTCCTGTTTATAGGGGCACTGAATCACTCGTACAGTTTGTTTTGGAAGGCAATTACAATAAAATATTTTGTTGTCCAGTTTGGAGGATTGTACATTTGTTTGTCCATCTATCACTCTCATCTGTCTCCCTACCTGTCTCTCAAGCATCTCTATACATATAATACACCCTGTGTCAACTTGAAGACACAAATAGTGATATTCTTGGAATATATAGCAAAACTACAAATCAGGCACAGTGGTGCTGTGAGCTAAATGTGAGCATATTAACATACTCAAAATAATAATACTAACATGCTAATGTTTTACAGGCATAATGTTTACCGTGCTCATCTTAGTCTAGCCATGTAGTATTGTAAATTACACTAAACAGAAGTACAGCAGAGGTTGATGAGAATGTTTAATAGGTATTTGGTCATCAAAGACAGGGGTTCACTAATGTATAATGTGGATTTCTTCAACCGATACCGATGACATAACCGATGACTTCACATTTTTGTATTTTAAAAAGAAATTCCCAACCTGTAGGTCTTTTTACACCTAAAAACTTCTTCTTCTTCTTCTTCTTCTTCTTCTTCTTCTTCTTCTTCTTCTTCTTCTTCTTCTTCGTGTTTATTGGCAGATGGCAAACTAACTTGAAATGTTCATACTCTAAACTCGCTTGTAGTTTCAGAGTGTGTAGATGCTGAACTTGTTAAGTCAGTGGAAGCAATTTGGTGTATTGTCTCTATTTATTGGCTATAATTTAATTTTAATAATTATAAATCATTGTAATATACATTTCCCATTATTGGGCCTATAATTTATATCATACATCCTTACTTATGCATAAATGTCAACCTCATAGCAGTGCCAGATGAAAAGTCAAAGCATCATCAAAATCAGTATTTTATCCTCTGGAACGGTGAATGTCTGTACAAAATCTAATGGCGAGCCATCCAATATTAGATATAATAACATTATATCTAATATTAGAGATATTTCTGTGTGGATCAAAGTGATGGACTGATTAATCAACATTGCCAACCATAAATAAAAACAAAACACAAGTGTGTATAATCTGAGACAAATATATTGAGTATGGAAGGTTTTTTGTAGATGATCAAGTCAGCAGTTCGACAGAATAATCTCAATTCAAGGTCCATTTACTATCTTATTCTCAAACCTTCAAGGTCTGCTTAAGTGAAGATGTTTTTTCTGGTACCTTTTATTGTACTGACAAATATCTTTGAACAAAAAGTTAAATCCATTCTCTTACAATCCTGTAACATATTTTTGCATGGGTACCCTGAACCATAACAGTTTTGGCTACAATCCTGTAAACTCATTTATCACATCCCTGCCTTCCTAATCTGAAAATATCTTTCTAAATACCCCTGATGTGGAGTTTCATGACCAGAGAGAACCTTGACATTTATGCAGTATCATGGCCGGAGGGAAACCTGGTTAACAATCAACAATGCCTCTAATCTTTTAGTTGCAGTAGTAAAGCAGTCACTAGTCTTACCTCTGCAGGGTCAGAATGCTGCCCAGGTTTCTGTACAAAACGATGCCGGTTACAAACGTTGAGGACTCGTCTGTATCTGTGTTGGGAAAGAAAGAGAGGTGCACACACTGAGACAGGAGTGTTTGGATGAATGTTCAGAGACACTGAATGGTTCAGTCTCTGTTAGTACTGTGGCCTGCTATAGAGGAGAATGCAGGTCAGCCATGCTGCCTCCACTCCTCCAGCCCCCAAGAGCTCTTTACACTGGAACTGGCCTACATGACCAGTCAGCTATAAACGCTGTCTCTTACACTGCTGTACAGTTGCACACACACACACACACACACACACACACACACACGCAGGCACAACTGACACAGCTAATCTCCACAGTGGCAAATAGTACAGCCTGACACTGTTTTCACTCAGGGACAACTAAAAAACTAAAATAAAAAAAAAACAACAGTGACAAAAACAATGCTTTGATGGACAATGAACATTTTACTTTAGTTGAGGAGAATTAATGAACCTAAAGGAAAGTTGACACAGAACTGTCAAACTATGGTACAACTTTGTTGAGGGCTTCCAACTTACAAGGAATACTATAATATTAAAGTTTATCTGGTTACCACTATTTTGAACATTATTGACAGCCACTACTATTTTAAAATTTTACTTTATGGGACCGTAGAACTAAATTGGATACGGACTCTTGCCCTAAAATGTGTTTACTTGTTGGTTGATGACTACATTTCAGTATCATGTGCATGCATAGGAAAAACACTACTCAACATAAAGAGCCTTCGATTGTAATCTTTTCAAGAGTTAGAAATACAGTCCTGGTTGACTTGGTGGTTACTGGTGATACAACAAGGTATCTGATATTTCAATACTAGGCCATGATAGTCATTTTGACCGTTTTCAAATTTGTTGTGACTTGACTTGAATTAAAAATGACGACACTTTCCGTTTCACACATAACTGAAATTATGTGTTATATATCTCAAATTTTAACACCAAGTACAGTGACTCAGACTTCTTCAAAAGCAATGTTTCCAACTTTTTTGTTTTTTGCACAATTTAAAAAATATACACAACAATATACAGTTCAGGAAGAGGCAGAAAACCCAATGGGCTTATTTGGAGCCTCCAACCAAATAATGTAAACATTTTACAAAGTTAAAGATAACACAACATACAGAAAATAATATGACTAGTAGTGATGGCACATACATAGTATGTGATGTTTGGGTGTGTATGTGTGTGTGCAAGGGTGTTTATGAGGGGGATATTAGTTTGTGTTTGTAATTGTAATTTGTAATTTGTAATCTGTATTGACTTCTTAAAAGATGTCCTAACACAATAAATGCATTACTCTCAATATTGGGCATTTATCATGAGAGATTACAGAGTTTGGAAATGATCACCCTTGGCAGTGCTAGTAATAATGGAATTCCGGCACTTCTAGTGTTAAATATAATGAAAGGTGTTCCGCAAGCTTTGGTGTTTTGTCCAAGATTGTTCACAACTTACATGAATGATAGTATTTCCTCATCCTCATCCTGTAAATTTCATCTTTGTACAGATGACACCATTTTATGTTGTATTGCAATGTCGGCACAATCAGCCACTGAATGTCTGCAATCTTCATTTGATTAACTCCAACTCCAGCTGCATTATCATAACTTAGTACTAAATTCAGTAAAACAAAAACAAATGGATGTTGTTCAACAAGTCTACTTATAATCTCCTAACATTCATTCTGCAAATGGTATATGCATCAGAGTGCCTCATTACACCCTGATTGCTAAAGTGAGACTAACACTTGGTTCCCTGTACAGAAATGAGAATTGCTTCCATATTCAACAAAAACGATTGTTAAATCTATTTTGGATTATGGCGATGTTATATACGGAAAAGCTGCTGCCTCTACATTGAAACCACTGGATACCGTCTACCAGTCAGTCCTACTGTTGATAACTGGTTGTCCTTACAGCACCAACCACTGCATCCTCTACCAAATGGTGGACTGGCCATCTTTAGTTTAATCTTTAATACAGATGCTTCCATCAGAACTAACTAATGTAAAATTTCATTAACTTACAGTGGAATATATATATATATATATATATATATATATATATATATATATATATATATATATATATATATATATTACTGTAATTTTATCTGTTTATTACTCTTGTATTTATTTATTTTATCCTACTTTATACTTCATTGTTTTCATTTTCCTTATTTGGTATTTACTCCATAGCATGGTTGTCCTGTATGCTATCCGTATGTCACAACTATATATGGTTAAGGTTGGATAAAGATCATGGCTTTAGTTAATAAAATATGGTTAAGGTATGGTAAAACAGTAAGGTTCATATATGGTTAAGTTTAGACAAATAAAACATGAGGTCTGGGAATGAGTCTCCCTTATGGTCTCCTTTATGAAGATCTGGTGTGCTATAGTTTGCTGTGTGGTCAAAATTGTCCAAGTGGCCAATTTTGTCATCTTCCCATGTTAGAGAGGACAGTCATGTGCAGCCCAAAATGTATAGGCTGAGTGGAAGATATGTCAGTGCGGACCATATGTGCTTACAAACATGGGTGAACACACCTGTGTAGGCAGACTCCACTTTTCATATTCGTTTTGGAACATATTCAGACTTTTCCCTCTATCTCTCTATATAAAGAGCGCAATACTTGTGCCAATACAGCATTGGCACTGAACATGGTGATGGATTTAAATGTTGACTTGTGGAATCATACAATATGAATGTAATTTCAATGATACTAGGCTAAAATCACACATGCATCGACAGCAAGGGGCAGTAAACAGCTTGAGCCGCGAGTGACCAACTTTGTTGTATTACAGACAAACATACTGTGGTCCAAGAGGATTCATAATGAAGACCGAAGAGGACTAACAAATATTATCTTAATACACTGACACCAATTGTTGTCTTCTGCATCAAGTCCAGTGCCTGCATGTATCATCTCCTGCAAGGGTACACAGTGGAGTCCTTTGTGGAAACTTCCCCACTTACAACAAAAAGTAAATATAGAGCAGGAGTATTCAATTAAAATTAGAAGAGGTCCAGTTAGAGAAAATTTCCTCAAGCAAAGGTCTGGAACATCATAATGTCTAACTTGTATTATGATTGTGTGCAGAAAGTTGAAGTAGCCTAGCAGTTGTATAAACCTCTGTATGTAGTCAACAACTGACTGTAGAATTAAATCAAGTACAATTCTATATTTCAGCAATACTTTCACACTGAACTGAAGAGATTATAAATAAGTACTCTGATAATAAATGAATGTTCTTTTCTCGTTTTAGGTAAAGTAAGAGATGTATTTCAAAATAAATTCCATAATAGATAAATAGTTCCCTTTTCGTTAATTTTCAACACCATTTAACATCTTAACAGTCTCAACCAACTTTGCAATATACAATCTCAACACATCTTAACAACTGAACAGTTTTTCTTTCCCTCAGAGAATAGAGCAAAAGTTTTATCTGCCAGGATTTTATCCGGGCTGAATGGTGTCAGGGCCATCTTCATAAACATGTTTAGCTGGGACGATATATTTTTAAATGTTGATAGTGCAGATAGCTGCCTTTATTTTCTGTGCCCTTAATTCAGATTTGAGTGGGTATGTTTGCTTAAAAGTCATGCTTCGTGTGGCGCTTCACTTTGCCACTTATCAAAAGCCGCCATGGTCAAGTCATGGTGAGACTAGTTTTGAACTGCCCAAGCGAAGAATGAACATGTAAGGGTTCACTCTTGATCAAAAGCTCTGTTTTCGATGTCTACTTTTCTCTCTTTAGAGCATGCCATGTGAAATATCTCTTTTCTGACTCGTGTATTCCTCCAACAGTTGTTGTGTGTATGTATTCACTCACTCGAGTTGCCCCACTTGTCCGAATGTGTCGATTTGATTGGCTAACTTGTCATGTGAGATGATTAACAACACATGCAATTGATCTTTTAGTTTCGGGGGCTGCCAACACAGCTGCTCCAGGCAAAATACAAATGCTCCATCAAAATAGTATAATTCTCAGTATTTTAACAGGTTATTTTAACACATTACAGGTCCGGACCCAGATGCCATCCTATCCACACTCCAACCTCTATTTGTGACCTCTGATATAGAGATTATGACTGCATGACAAGGACAGAATTAAGGAGTTTAACTTTAGACCTAGAGCATTATTGAGATGAACACAGGACCAATAAAGCATGGCAACAAAGAGGAGGTTGGCCTGCCAGGTGTATTGCCAGTTTTTGAGAAATGTTCCGTTAAAAGAAAGGAACCACTTATGTTATCCATACAACCTATAGGATACATAGCTTGCATGCTACTAATGTTAGCTAAATATGCCGTTGAGTTTTTTACATAGTAACATTTTATTACTAGAGCTGTATTACATTCATCAATGAGTTGGCTAATTGGTTTTTATGGTAGCTTACTGTGGTACACAAGGCATATGGTCTGTCCAAAACCTGGTGCAAAAGTTATCATTTTTCAGGGTACTAATCCAGACCAGGAAAAAAATGGAAGGAGAAGACAAAATGAAAATGTCTTGTTCTGGATGGAAGTGCTGGATAGAGAGTAGTGAGCACAATAAACTGACCACTCAGTGAACAGTTTGATATTACATACATCTTTTTTGCCCTACATTAAGGTGCAATAAGTGATTTTGGAGAGAGTTTATTGTTGAGTCTCATTAACAGGCTCAGTCTGATTCCTCAGACCAAGCCACCAGCCCCAGAATGAGACTCAACAATCAACTTTCTTTCACTATGGAACGGCAGCTGACTTCACCAACTGAAGTTATGTGTAGCCTATAAGGACTGCATTCAGCTAAAAGCTGAAATACCTTTTAAAGATAGTGAATGAATTTAACTTTTAACTTTTCAACTTAATTTTTTCTTCAAAAACAGTGCAAAAACTGAAAGTTTAGACCGGAGTCAGAGCTTTGGGTCAATATAATTTTAGCCTCAGGTCATCCGATGCTCTGGCTGCCACAGTCACATGAGCGGCGCCTGAGCACATGCACCATTGACCCAGTCAGAAATCCACCCATTAAACTGCATATCTACATGTTCTGCAGCTCTCTGCGGGTGAGCTCCCCCTGCTGCAGTTAAGGGACAACAGAAAAGTTCCAGCAAAGGAAGAAATTTGTCAAAACTTGACTGCTGGACTACATGAAGGCACAGACAGGCCCAGGGCGAGGAGAAGCCTTCTCTTTCCGGCTGCAGTGTCAAAGGCGAAAAAAACACAACTCCATCTGCCGGGCCATCTGAAGACATCCAACTCTTCTGCTCCAGCACACTACATGGCAGCCCGAGAGCACAACGTTTTGTGCCAGGCAGCAGTCAGAGGCTGTAGCTCCCAGGCAACAGCTGAGCTCCCATGGGCATCAGGGGGGAAACCGAGCAAGGCGTCTGTGTGTATTTGTGTGTGTGAGGGGATGAAGTATTATGTGTCCTGCTCATTCACTCTTTGGCTGCCCCATCCAATATGCTCAGCCAGATTGTCTGTGCCCAACAAGAGCAAGCATGGAGGGACTTTAACCAGTGATTCAATAAGTCATATGTCTGCGTGTGAGAACTGAAACTGTTCATAGCCAAGTATCTATCCATGAACATTTGTTCACATGATCTATGTACTGAATATTTGATTGCATATGTTGAAGTGTTAATATGCACTTGCATGTAGTCATGCATAAGCTTCTTTACTCACAGTTTCAAATAATGTAATGAGCAGGCAATGCTGAATTTCATGACATTCACCCGAAAACACATTCAATGGCTCAACACTATGCTTCAACACACCTGAGTTTTTAAGTAGGGTTTGTCATAATGGGGGCTCTTCTCAACCAGTTGGTGGGAGGAAGTGGACTAGAAAACCCTTTAACAGCGATGTGCACTTGTGCTTCCCTAATATACTCCATTACATCTTAACAGTAACACACATGCCAAGAATGGAGTAAACATCATACAGATTTAACTAACATCTTGCTACTCTGTCAGATAATATTATGCTCATGAACTTTTTCTGTATTTTGCCTTTAAATGGAGGCTTTGAGTAAAAACAACAATGTGAAATGAAGTTAACACAAAAAATATGGAAAATATTACTGTTTCTAAATTCATTTGACTTGTATCATTATGTATGCATGCAAAATAATGCTCTGTTGATTTCTTTTTATGTTCTTGCATGGAAACAGCATGTGCTTCAATAGAGCATCTGGAGAAGCAAGGTGTCTGTTGGTGTCCTTGGTTGACTACTGCATCCTGCTTATTTAGGACCATGTGTCCCACAGTTTAACTGTAACCACCTTAAAGATGTAATTTATAAAACACGGCCAGAATTCAAAGGCAGACGCAAAAACATAGGGGGCTGCATATCACTACAGTAACCAAAAAATGCTGCTCTTTGCTAGCTGCCTCTTGAGGTACAAAGTGGTATTACCAGACAGGATGGGCTGGGGATAGCTGGTTAGCATGCTAGCTTCATATCTGTGCAACACAGTACATTGATGTCTTTGGAAATGTCAACATTATTGTTTTCCTCACATTCTGTTGATAATGTCTGTTCAGTTTTTGAATGTTTTAAACTAAAATTCTGGACATATTCTGGACATACAGGGTTCCCTGTGGAGGTTTAGACCTCTATTAGCCTTATGGAGCTGTTTTTTTCTGTGACTGGGCACATGCAAAGGGACACACATGCATGTGATCAATCAATCTATCAATGGTCTGACTTTCTTTAACTGAACCACAGGTGGCGATGATGAACAAGACGACTGCCAGCAAGTAAACATGGATGTAAACAATCATGGATAAAAAATGCTTAACAAATCAGCTTAGCAAATGTTTAATGAGGAAGGAAATGGCTTCTTTGTATTTTATAATAGGCTCTTATATAGTTTCATACTGATTGTTCTTCTGTTACATGTTTGCACACTGCAAAGAGGAGGCAAATCAAATTCTTCCTCTAGCCCCTAGCAATGTTTCATTTAAGTTTTAGCAGCATTAAACAAACACATTTCTGTCTGTTCTTTTTTTTTCTACAGACCGTGCCATTTTTTCCTCTTTTTATTTCAAGAAAAAATTCAGAACCTTTCTAGAGATGTGAGAAGCGACTGATCAATCACTGTAAACAAGGCATCAGAGAGCCATTTTAATCCAAGAAAGCACGTCCAAGCTGTATGCATAAAGAGGGCTGGCTGCTTGTGTGACATTGCCACTGTGGAGACACATCCCTCAGCTGGGGAGGAAATTGTCTCTAATTGCTCCTGATTGGCTCCTGTTGACTCCTGATTAGAAGTGACGGCCTCATTAGCATGCTAGCAGTACAGGGCTGTCTTTAATGGTCGAAAACATCCCAACTGACAAATTACCCCACTGCTACTGAAAACTGTGTACCTAGCACCTGCCTGCAGGGAGGAGTCTCACTCAGCTGGTGCTGTTCTTAATTACAACTCATGACACAAATTCACAAATATGCCTCCCCACTCACCAAAATCAATATTGATACTGTATGACGCTGATCCAGATTATATTCAATGACAAAGGGGGGCCAAAGCATGCCCACCTCGCCTCCAAACAGGGTGTCTCAGGACCACGGCCAACCCATGACAACCCTCCCATCTCTCCCTTAAACAAGCCTGTGTTGTGAGACTTAACTCATGCCTGTACAGGAAACCTCACTGTGTGTCCAGTTACCAATATTTTTGTAGCTTCTAACTGAATCTCTGCGTTTTGTATTTTAGTTTCTCTCCAGTGTCCCTGTCTGTACTTTCAGATATCTGCTGTATTTTACGCTTTCATCATGTGTTCAGTCTTAGCTGTTACAGGAGTCGTGTTAAATTACTGCTGATAAAATGTCCTGTTTTTCCTGCTTCATAAAAAAAGCATTTAAATAACTAATTTAATTTTTTTTAATTTAATAAGTTTATTTGTATCAGGGACAATGTACAAAATAACATTAGTCTCGAGATGAGAGAAGATGCTTTGTACCAGATTTAGCTTACTAGCTACTTTCCATCCAACTAACTTTTATTGTCAAGTATTTATAGGAAATGAAATGTTTTGTTGTTGTTTTTTTTGCTTAAACCCAACCAGAGACTTTGTGACAAGAGAAAAATAGCATCTTTTGTTTCAAGTTAACTTTTGCAAAGTAGATACTCATTATGGTCAGCCAACACCACCACCACACGACTGCTCCACAGACACTCATACGGAGCACTAATGCGTGTGGAGGTGCATGTTGATAGATGATGGACCAAACCACTGTGAGACATATGAAGGGGGGAACCAATCTTAAAAACTTAAAGACACATTGTTTTGTGTCTCCAATTATCAGACGTGTTTTCAATACACAATACATAGAAACATATCATTTAAAATGATATGTTCTAAATGATATGGGTTAATGAGGGGGACAAATCTGTTTTCCCCCACCCCACTCCCACCTCCTCCAATGCGTTGGATTGCATTAGGCTGTATAGGTATGTATACCTAATAGTCACTGAGTGTACACACACATCATTCATATAGTTGCGTTTGAAAACATGTTTAATGTGTAATACATCTGAGACTATTGTAATTATGTTTGACATATCGGTTGTCTGATAAAACAATATGTAATTTGCAATGACATTAATGGAACAGAGCAGAAAAATCCTATTATTTGACATTTTATTAATAATAATAATAATAATAATACATTTTATTTAGAAGGCGCCTTTCTGGACACTCAGGGACACCGTACACAAATGAGATAAAAGAAAACATCAAGAATAACATCAATATCAATAAAAACACACAAAATAAGAACAATAACAATAGATTGAAGGGATGGGACAGGGCAAGTGGCATCAGAGGGAATAGGCAGTTTTAAACAGGTGTGTTTTGAGTTGTGATTTGAAGTGAGGGAGTGAATCAATGTTTCTGAGTTGGGGTGGAAGTGAGTTCCAGAGGCGGGGGGCAGAGCGGCTGAATGCTCTGCTCCCCATGGCGGAGGGGACAGACAGGTGTATGGAGGAGGAGGATCTGAGGGAGCGGGAGGGAGTGGGAACATGGAGGAGGTCTGACAGATATGGGGGGGCGAGGTTGTGAATGGCCTTGAATGTTACCAGGAGGACTTTGTATTGGATACGGAAATGAACCGGGAGCCAGTGGAGCTGCTGAAGGACAGGGGTGATGTGGTGGATAGAGGGGGTTCTTGTTATGATGCGGGCAGCTGAATTCTGGACCAGTTGAAGTTTATGGAGTGATTTGTGAGGGAGGCCAAAGAGGAGAGAGTTGCAGTAGTCCAGGCGGGAGGTGACAAGGCTGTGGACAAGGATGGCGGCAGTGTGGGGGGTGAGGGAGGGGCGGAGGCGGTTGATGTTTCGTAGGTGGAAGTAGGCAGACCGGGTAATGTTATTGATATGGGATTGAAAGGATAGTGTACTGTCAAGGATGACACCCAGACTCTTAACCTGGGGGGAGGGTGAAACGGAGGAGCTGTCAATAGTGAGTGAAAAGCTGTCGGTTTTGGATAGAGTGGATTTTGTGCCATACAGTCTCCTTTTTGTATTCACAGTTTGTTTCTGCTATAAAACTTGAGTTGTATAATCGTCTTTATCTGTAAGCAATGGCTCAGTGGGCTATATATGGGCATGCTCTTGTTCACAATTCAGGCCATCAAATTATTCAGTCAAATGGGCTTTATATTAACATTATATAAAACATACTTGGGCCTTATTGAAGACAAACTGCCATTTTGTTGTACAGCTGCTGAACAGCGGGTGATTTTATTATTATCCTGCATGTTTTATTTTCAACATTAAATACAACCATCTCTGCATGCATTTCTCTGAGCGGGTGCTATGCTTTGCAGATTAATGGCAGTAAACACTGTTTTATAAATCAACTGCCGTTACCTATTTCAGCTTTTTATGTCTCGACTCCCAACCAAACACACACGCAAATACACATTTCTCCAACAGAAGGTAGACAAGCCTGATGTAATCAGTATTTTAAGAATATGTTTTGCTCTGAATAAATAAATTCATAAAATCATCCAAGACTTATTATTTTGTCAAATATCACTTGAATTTAATGCCCACACACCTGTTGTCACTCTCCCTGGGTACAGCAACTGCAACAGTGACCGCAGCATCCATATGTTATATCTTAGTGGGTTTGGGTTGGGGTGCAGATGTGTGTATGGTGTGTCACAGCTCTCACCTGGCTTGCCAGTAGACAGAATGTTCTTGGGGATGGTAACTCTGTCTTCGGAGTTGCGGGCCCAGTCCACCATGCCCCTCCAGCCCTTCATAGGGAAACTGATGTCTGCATGACCCATCACTGGACGCTTGTGGATGCTCAATACTGTAACAGGGAAATGGTGACAGCTGAAACTACACTTTATATTTACTTCATACTTGTGTAGCCAGTTTCTTTCAATGATTGATGGGTCTTTCATGAAGTTACACAAGCGTACACATTAAACACTAGGTGCTGCACAGAATCACAGGAATAAAAACAGAAAAATAAAGTCTGCACACTAGATAATGATCCCATGAACATTTAGTCCCTCCCAAAGTAAGGGAGGAGATATTAAATGTCCATGGGAGCACAGGAGAATGTGGACCCTATTTTTCAGTCTTTCATGAATGCAACATTTTGTTCTAATTGTTAGAACAGCCTTGGTTATTTTGAGAGAGATTTAAGTATTTGTGTTTTTCTCTGTGCAGTCAGTTGTCACAAATTTCCAGCTACCAATCAGAATTTGACAACATTTGAATCAGAATCAGATTTGGACATATACATTTATTCTGGTTAAGTAGCTTGCTTATGCCAACATCAATCAAATCCCAATGAATATTTATAACTAATACACAACAGAGTTGTTTTACTAAACGTTGAGTGCTGCTTATGAGGTCATGCCTCATTGTTTTTATGTTTTTTTATAGTATATATTTTCTTTCAATTAATTATATTTTTATCATATAAGATTAAATTATATATATATATATATGTATATTTATATATATATATATATATACATATATATATGTATATATATATATATATATATATATATATATATATATATATATATATATATATATATATATATATACAGACAGGGTGCTGTATATTGTTGAAGACTGCAGTCTTACATAGCCAGACCTATCTCCACAGAGCTGTGTCAGTGCTGGAGATAGGTGCGGTTTTTGTCATCTTTTATTCTGGTATGGGGGAAAATTGCTTTCGCTTGTAAGTATTTCTTTTAACCTCAAACATCTTTGCTTTTCGGACATTGCTTCACTAGAAAACTGTTTTGCACATGGGGAGGTGAGCCCTGGACAAAACAAAAAAGGTAAGAGCTGCAAGCTTGTCTACCATCAGTGACAGGGCTAGGGTTAGGGTAACTTGCACCTTTCAGCATGTAGGTTTGTCACTTGGAGATTGTCCGTAGCGATGAGGATTTTGAACAGTAACATGCAGATATCAGAAGGGAGGAGAACATCGCCTGAAATAGGCCCTGAATGGCAGCAATATAACAACAGCCTGCATCTGGTAAGTCAGACCATGAAGATTGTAAAGCCCTTGATTTTACCATGGATTTTTAATATGGAAAACAATTTCTCCAAGTAAAACTTACAAAATTAAAAGTTAGAAATAAAAGCTGTGTAGCATGCTTTTATAGAAAATGTCTATCTGTTATAATGTCAGCATGGCCTGCTAGGCTCCTATTAAGCATTCATTCCTCCCACTCTCTGTACAATGTGTTCACTTCTCCTATGCTGACATATTACCTGCCCCCAGGAAAGCTGTGTTGTAAAAATGTTAAGAAATTTGTAAAAATATCAGAGTTTCCTCATTAAGAAAGGGCCATAATGTCAGGCAATAAAACAGGACCCACCTTAAAGCCCTAACCATGTCAGTGGATGCTGTGCATTAATAGTACATATTCTCAAACAACCCACACACAGTGAGCCTGTTGCTGTGGCAGACCATGGAGTTCTAGGACCACAGGGCATTATCCAGGTTTGCCTGGTTGGTATTCCAGCCATAAATGTCAGATATAACTACCAAGAAATGCCTCAATTGATTCAATATTCTGTGATTGTTTAGCCAGCTGCAACTTTCTGTCTTCTTGTCTGTCTAGATGACATTCATCACGGTGCCGTGCATTAGGGCTAACAAAGAGGACAATGGATGTAGGTGTTTTCACATCATAGACTGCATATCTGTGTGTTGTGTGTAGTGTTTTCTGTTTTAAAGACCTCCAAAGAGAAGTAAAAATGATCATTTTACTGACTGCAATAGCCCCTAATATCTCTCTTAAAACCATTTAGCAGTTGGAGTTCAAGCCTGGTGAATGGCGTCCTATACAACTTGACTACTTTGATGGGTTTGGAGGAAGAAACTCTGATCTAACTATAAGTTGGCAGATGATGGAGTTTTCCTGTGCGTGTCTTTGCTTATGTTTGAGGTGTGGGAGGGAAGAGGAGGCCAGCCGCCCCAGGGGAGGTACGTTGCTGGTGTGGGCGGGCATTTGGCTCCAGACAGCGAGGTGGCACTGCTATAAACAGGACCTCTCATCTGGCCTCAATTCCCACGTACTCTCCCTTGACTCAACTCAAACTCTGCCTTGTTTTTATCTGGAGGTCAAAGAGTGCAGCAGATCCTCTGTGATGACTACACAATATTATTTTTTTCCCTATATAAGAAACACAGAGCATTTATAGCCACCGGGCAATGGAAGAAGGCAGTGAGCAGTTGTGAATGTGGATTTAGAGTCCCATGAGACATGTCTAAGGATCTGCTGCCCTGGGGAGTGCTAATATTCACCATGGGTTTGTTCTCTTGATGTACTGAGGAACAGAAATACGGCCACATTCTTTACTGAGGGATCAAATGATGTTTGTTGTTATGGATACCATACATGTACTAGCTGTACACCATTTAAAGGCTAACATTTCTGACCAGACAACAATAACTATAACAAATAGAAAAAAAGCACAATATAGATAGAGACACCATTAAGTGCAGTATGTAAGGTATCTGATATGTTTGGAGAAAAAAAGTTTTGGACTTTGCTCAGTTTCCTCTAATTTGGTAATTTAAAACCAAAAGAACTCTTGAGACCAACATATATACTTAGTGAGATGTTTTACAGTTAACATAACACTAACAGGAAATATAATGATACCATTTAAAAAGGAAAACTTACGATAAATTAAACAACAGATAAGAAAAAAACCCTGTATAACATTTAGCAAAAGATATATGATGAATAATAGTTAAACTTTTTGTCTGTGCTGAAGTGTATATTAACATAAAGGCTTAAGGAGCACTCACTGATTTCACACATTCAGATTAAATTCAGAGACTCAGTTTCGATTTGAAGAATTTAACGGAAGGCCTGCAAAACAAGCAGGCGGCATATATGTATGTGTTTACCAGTCAGGGATTGTCTAATGCATGTTTTTAGCTGCATTATGTGGAGTGTAGGATCCATACTATGGACTTAAAGATGTGCTATATTACCTTTTCTGCTACCATTCTGACAACTTTACTCCAGATCATATTATTAACCTTTGATTAGCTGACTTTGATATGTTTATGATAACCTACTGCTAAGTTAACTGATAATATACATGAGCCCTGTGTATGGACACTTAGGTGATAGGACAGGTATACAGTGGCTCTTGCTGGATGTAAACTTAAGGCTGTCAATGTCTGTTTCACCATAGGGTCACCCTCCCCTGTTCTGCCTTTTATGTACTGCATTGTTTTTATGAAGATAAATGTTCAGAGAAAGAAAAGCTGTGATAAGAGTATTTGTTTTGATAAGCAGAGATAGGTGTAGAGATCTCCTGGATGGAGATAAGGCTGACCTAGGTTATCGGTGACTTCATACATGTCTTGAAAGTCTTTCATCCTCAGGCCAATGACATCCACAAAGTCCTCCACCAGACGGAACAGCTCTTTGATGTTTGGCCCCAGCTGAGAAAATAAAGACACATGAAATAGAAAAAGGATTATAAATTTAGGGTGAATATTCTGAAGTGCAGCTGAAACACTTGACTCACAAGAGGACTTTTATAGGAAAGCTGTATTCGTGGCAAACATTGTCAGACCATCCCCTGTTGGTTCAGTGTCACCATTTCCCATCTTCCACACAAAATCAATTTTGCGCATCACATTCTTACTCTTCATTTTGATGATGACAGAATATAAAATTAACTTTAAAGGTTCTTATTCTGTTTTTTTTTTTTACTCTTGGGACAAACTCTGAAACACATAACAAGCTCTGCAAACATTAATAATGTGAAGACTGTAGTCCTCCACCATGACAGGATTATTTAATAACAGCGGGCAAACCTAGAATTTATGAGCTGCATTTACAGGTAAGTTGAGAAAATAAAACTTATTCAAGTTTAGGTTCAGTTAAGGCAACAAAATATTGGGTTTTAAGTTAATAAGTGATAAGTACAGTAATATTATGGATATGATTATCATTATCATTATTACAACAGGATGAAAATGTTCTATTTGCTCATTATAAGCTTTCAGATTCTGATACGGCCTGAGCTGGGCTCTCTTTTTAACTTCTTTTATGGTCAACTTCGACACAGTTGACTAAAATATACTGATCAAGAGATTAGAAAAGCAGGTTGGACTTTCTGGTACTTAATTGGTTCATCTCATACTTACATGATAGGGCCTAACTTGTGTCAATTGGCAATCACAGATCTGATTGAACAAAAACCACATGTGGGGTTCTTCAAGGGTCTACAGTATTCTCGGCCTCTTCTATTTAAACATCTCTAAGCTCCCCCTTGCTCACATTATGAAATATTATAGCATCTTCTACCACATTTATGTGGATGACAAACAACTCCCCATAACATTGTCACCACCACACCACCATTATAAGATCAGCCTATTACCACCTTGAAAACATAGCAAGAATGAAAGGATTTCTGTCTAAACAAGACACAGAAAAACTTGTTTGAGCATTTTTTTTTAGCAGGCGAGACTATTGTACTGGTGTGTTCCAGAATGCTGCCAGTCCTCACTAACACCGAGAAGGTGGAGCACATTACTACAGTCCTTAAAAGGCTGCAATGGCTTCCAGTGTGTCAAAGGATACATTTTAAAATAATTTTACTTTACACGCTCCCCACCCGTGGGCCAAGCTCTGTACACACCTGAGATCTGCTACAACTGCCAGCTCATTTAAATCAGGGCTCAAAAGATTACTGTTTACTTTTGCTTTCCAATAAATTAGATACATAATTTATTTTTAATCTGTAACTATATATTAGGATGCTTTGTGTTTTTTGTCTTTAAATGTAATTTAAAGCACTTTGCATTGCATTGCACTCTCTGAATAGTGTACTGTATATTTATTAGGGATGCACTGTTCTGATATTCAGTATCGGTATTGGTCCGATATTGGCCAAAATCCCTGGATCGGATATCTGAGAGGGGAAAATATATAATCCAATCCGATTTATCAAACTACACTCTCCCATAAATACTTAAACTATGCATGACATGCCCTAAAGAGAGCAGCATGTGTCATGTGACTAGCTGGAGCGAGCTTGAGTGAGACTGTCATCATGTCAGCTGTGTGGAATTACTTTAAGCTGATGGAAGAAAAAAGCAAAACAGCTGAGTGTAATTTATGCAATGCAAGTGTTTTCGAGGGGTGGCAGCACTGTCGGAAACTTCAACATGATGAACTTGATAAAACACTTGCAGAAACACCATAGGAAGGAGTATGCCGAATTTTTACAGCCGTCGAGTGCCAAGAAGTGCCAAAAGTGTACCGCAACAACCAATGCTGTTTTTAGCACGTTTGGGTGTGGCAAGTCAAACTGATCTGCTCCGGTTTGCTTTTCCATCACCAGTTTTACTGCACCGAGTTGAGCCGACCTGCTCCGACCTGCTCTGGAGTAGGGCCAGTGATGTCACATGACTGCAGCCACCCCATAACAATCATCCGTCTCCAACTAAAATTGATACTCAACTCATGTCTGTGCAGAGAAAGATATTTTTAAAAGTTAGTGTGTTCAGCTCTCAGTACTTTTGTAGCTTCTAACTGAATCTCTTTAGTTTCTCTCATCCTGTTTGTACTTTCAGACATCTGCTGTGTTTTACTGTTTCATCGTGTTCACTTTCAGCTGTTTCAGGAGTCATCTTTAGTTACTGCTGCTGAAAACACAACGTTACCTGTAATGCTGCTTCATAATAAAAGCTTTTAAATTACTAAATAACGGGGGGCATTTTTCTTGTGAAGAAGTTATAGTAAATTAAATGTGTTTGTAACTGAATTTGCGGAGCCACTTTGCAAAACTACTACTTCTAAGTGCTGTATCATAGGCAACTGGACTTGTTTCAGTTTCTTGAAGATGTTTCACCTCTCATCCAAGAGGCTTCTTCAGTTCTAACTAACTGGAGAGGAGGTGCAGGCTTTTAAACTCTGTGTGGGAGTGTCCTTACAGAGCCATTAATGACACATGTGAGCTCTGAGTTTCAGAGTGGTTAGGGCCACTTGTGGGTCGTTGACCCAACCGGCCTTCATGTGGGTTGTTAGGGCTAGGTGAGCCCAGGTGTGAATGGTTGTTAAGCTGTCTGGGGAGGGAACTCAGTCCTGCATTGTAGGTGGGTGATAAGTAATGTTTTAGGCCACCTCCTCTGTTCAAAGATGGTCATTCCAGTTTGACATAGATGGATTCCTTTACTCCTGTTTCAAACCATCTGTCTTCTCTGGCCAAGATGTTTACATTGTTGTCCTCAAAGGAATGATTTTTCTCCTTCAGATGTAAGTGGACAGCAGAGTCTTGACCTGAGGAGTTGGCCCTCCTGTGTTGTGCTATTCATTTATGGAGAGGTTGTTTTGTCTCCCCAATGTACACATCTGTGCAGTCCTGGCTGCATTGAACAGCATAAACTACATTACTCTGTTTATGCCTGGGTGTTTTGTCCTTAGGATGGACAAGTTTCTGCCTCAGTGTGTTGGTAGGTTTGAAGTGAACTGGGACATGATGATTATTGAAGATCCTCCTGAGTTTCTCAGATATTCCCGCAACATTAGGAATGATGATGTTGTTACGTTTTCCCGTCTCCTCCTCTCTGTCTGCTCTGGATCTTTTAGAGGTTTTGACAAAGGTCCAGTTTGAGTAGCCACAGGTTTTAAGTGCCCCCGTAATGTGCTTCTGTTCCTTCTCCTTCCCCTCTGACTTAGTGGGCACGGTCTCAGCCCGATGGTTTAGGGTTCTGATGACCCCACGCTTGTGCTCCAGTGGGTGATGACAGTCGAACAGCAAGTATTGATCTGTGTGTGTAGGTTTTCTGCTCACCTCAATGTTGAGGCTTCTGTCTTCTTCAGTGTGTACTGCACAGTCCAGGAAGAGCAGAATGTCTCCTCTGACACCTTCCTGTGTGAACTAGATGTTATTGTCCACGGCATTTATATGTTCTGTGGCTTACACTTCTCTCGTTCTGATTTGACCCAGGTGTTATCTACATACCTGAACCAGTGGCTAGGAGCAGTTCCTGTGAAGGTAATCAAGGCTCTGCTCTCAACTTCTGACATGTAGAGGTTGGCCACTATTGGGGACACCTGTGAGCCCATGGCACAACTGTGCTTCTGTCTGTAGAAAACCTTCACTGTACTGGAAGCAGGTGGTCATCAGACAGAGGTCAAGTAAGGCACAAATGTGATCTGGGGTGAAGTTGGTTCTGCTGGACAGAGTGCTGTCCTGTAGCAGGCCTTTCTTCACCATCTTTACGGTTTCTTGAGTGGGAATGCATGTCAAAAGTGATGTGACATCATAAGAAACCATTGTTTCATCTGGGTCCAGTGTTATTTCTCTCACCTTGTTGGTGAAATCCTGTGAGTTTTTGATGTGGTGTTGAGTGTAACCGACCAAAGGAGCTAGGATACTGGCTAAGTGCTTGGATATGTTATAGGTAACTGAGTTGATGCTGCTGCTGATGGGTCTGAGTGGTGCTCCTTCCCTGTGTATCTTGGGGAGTCCATAGATACATGGGATGGCTTCTCTGGGGTACAGTTGGTAATATAATGGCCTGTCAATGGCTTTGTCCTTTTCCAGTTTTTGCAGATATTCTATAACCTTCTTTTTGAAGCTACTGGTAGGATCTCGCCTCAGTGTCTCATGGGTGTAAGTATCACTAAGCAGATCAGTGACTTTGGTGTGGTAGTCCACTGTGTTTAGCCCTACAGTGCATCTCCCTTTGTCTGCCGGCAATTCAAACGTAGATGTTCTACCTCTGAGTCTGCCAACTTGGTGTTTCTAATGGCTGACTCTGTTGCTGTGATGAGATCTATTACTGGTATCTGTTCAAGAGTCACTGCAAATTCAGGGCTACTTGTGGGTCAGCGAGTTCACACCTGTCTTTAACAACTCTGTAAGGACGCTCCCACACAAAGTTTAAAAGCCTGCAACTCCACTCCACTTAGTTAGAACTGAAGAAGCCTCTTGGATGAAAGTTGAAACGTCTTCAAGAAACTGAGATACGTCCAGTTGCCTACGATATAGCACTTAGAAATTCCTTTAGAGGAGTAGACTATTAGTACTATAGTTTAAGCATGTTTTAAATGGCTAGGTTAAGCAAAGTGCTTCCATTCAGATGTATTATCTATAGCTTTGTTCTTTAAGAGAGGGGGAAAGGCTGTATCGGATTGGTATCGGTATTGGCAGATATTCGATGTTGTCTTATCGGTATCAGACATGAAAAAGTGGTATCGAGCCATCTCTAATATATAATTTTATTTAGTAAAATTGGCCATGAAGGCACAATATAAAAAGAGAAAAAAAGGCCAGTCTAAACAAAAAAAGTATTTTGTTGAATTACCTATCTTTTTTCAAACTTAACGTTGAAGAAGAGATGGTGCGCATTGTGATACATTCCCAAACACAACTTTCAACTCACTGCAAGTTACTATTGATTTTACCATCAAGAAATAAACAGACAAAAAAAAAATGGTCCACAGTAATGTAAAGTTTGCGTTTATACCAAATCATATTGATCATGGCAATGTTTAAATAATAACAATAATAATAATGATGATAATAATAATAATAATGATAATACTACTACTACTACTACTACTAATAATAATAAACATGATCATATAAGTAATAATAATAACTGCACCTAGTTCATAAAATATTGTCATAGTGGAAGAACATCCATCTTACTACTTGTGCCCAAAGTGCTGTATTTGCATTGTAGGAAGAAAATGTCCTCATTTTGAGGAGTGCAGGTTGGTTTATTTGGCATTGTTCTGATGCCTGAGTGGTGACACTCTTGAGAAAAGGATGGACAGCTGGACAGCTGGACGGAAGCGAAGATAGTGATGCACGAGTGGATGAGTGCAGCAGATGGAGGAGTGGGCGTTTGCACCGACTTGGTCACTCATTAGCTGTAGCTATTTCTCTCCTTCAGCAGTTCTCCTCTCTCCTCTCCTACCTACCTCTGTCAGTCTGAAAAGATACAGGTGGGCTGTTTGGCCACCTGCGTCTTTGTTACAGTGTCTAACTCATCAATTCTCCAGCTTCAGGGTTATTATTACTGTAGACTAAGTTCTAGAAAAGATGTAATTACAGGTGAGGTGACGATGTGAAGCCTGTTTTAGAAACAGAGGGTGATACTAACCAGTTGTGCTTCCTCCCATCTCTCCCTGTTCTCCTCCATCAACAGATTGCTGACTGACTGCACAAAGTTCTGGAAAACAAAGAGAAGATGTTTCACATGATTTCTATTTTGAAGTCAGACTTTACGGTATTTACAAAATAAGGTTGGTAATAGTCAATGAGCTACACTGTTGCACTGGATGAACATGTCATCCAGTGCTACACTGTTGCACTGGATGACATGTTCATTCATTACCAGTTTATTTGGGCTCAATCTCACATACACCATCCTACAGCCCCAACTACTCATTAGAGCACCAAATGTGTGTTAATCCTCAGCTGACTTTAGTCCCCAATAAATGTACTGTCTTTACTATTCTTCCTGCTTGATTACTGTAATGTTTCCTAAAAACTACGGTGACCATCTGGATATTACTTTAAGACATTGGTATTTACAAGTGTTGGGAGGTAATGCGTTAGAAAGTGATGTATTACCGTTACGTTTTTGTTGTAACGAGTATTTAACACTTTCGTTTTGCAATATAAGTAATCTGTTATTTAGTTAGGTTTTCAAATAAATAATAGTTTACTGTAAAGAATTTCACCATATTTCTCTGTTCCTTCTGTTGCCACAAAAAAATAAAAATAAAATCCCTGATGCATTTACACTGCTTTTGTTTCTCTCCGACTTCTTGGCAGGCAGTACACAGCCACCTGCTGATGTGTGAGTGTGGTTGCGTTGTGTCAGTGTGCAGTTGTAACTCAGATAGCAAGATGGCCAGCGCAGCCTCTGGTTCATTAGTTGCATGTTCAAACATGATGTACTGTAGGCAATATGAGCCTAGGTTTTCTTGTTTTCATAGAGACAGCTGTTGAAAGTATTTGTCTCGGCTAATTTTGCTTTTCTGATCGTTAACAGCCAAAAGGCTGCATAGCTGCTATCTGTTTGGTACGCTTGGTTTTTGTTAACTTTCATGTACTTAGATACAGATAATTTTTTTCACATCAGTTGAATTGCAAAAAAATAGCTGGAAGTTACATGTTTTATGAACTTGTTGGGCTAAATTCGCCCCTGTACCAACTCGATTTTATGTTTTGTAATCAAACAAAAAAGATGAATAAAGAGCTGTGAAGGGATATTGCGTCTGTCATTCCTGTTATAATAGCCTCAAAGTTCTTTCAATAGGTATCGTTGTGACATTACAAGTTACTTTTTAATGGCAGTAATCTTGTAATGTAACATGGTACTTTTAAAAGTAATGCCACCCAACTGTTTACCATTCAGGGAGGGTGTGACCAAAGATGCGATCAAATTGCAATATAGATAGCGTGGCTTTCATGTGCATGATACAAATAAAATGAGTCCAACTCGTTAAACATTGTTTTATAGAGATACTGATCTCAAAACCTCCACAGCAGTACCTTTGACAAAATACGAAAATACAGAATAACACCTTGTTATGTCCATTTTCTTGTCCATTATAAGGTGAGACAAATACCTGAAATTTCAATATGTTTGACCTTCAGTTCCTCTTAACTTGACCAATTCTTGCAATAAAATATTATCATGTATCAGTGTTTTTTACCTTAACTCTAATTTTGTTATGGTAGAAAACACACTCGACAGCATTACAGACATCAGTAAACCCATGTATCAACTCACCCGCATGTCTGCACTGCTAGGACTGTAGTATGCCCTCCTGAAGATCTCTGTCATATTCTTCAGCACATCCACGATGGCCAGCAGATCGCCGCTGTAGCTGGTCCCATCACTGGATGTCACCCTTAGCTTGGTCATCACCTCTGAAACTCCATCTCCCACAAGGCCACGCTGTGCTTTGGACAAGTGTTCACGCGTCTAACCGAGAAAGTGGCTTCTGTTAGATTTCACACATTTTTTTTATGCTAACTTTTGTTACCTTTGTAACATTGTGACCCTGAGTTTTTCATTTAGCGTGCTGTATGTTGCAGGGATTTGTGAAGACATTGGCAATATAACAAAGCCAGCAGGCTTTGATAAGATATCCTGTAGAATGACAATAAAACATAGTGAAATTCACACCTTTGTGCCCTGACAGGCACATTTGAAAAGTCACAATCAGTGTCTTTGTGTGGTTATTTTTTATTTAAGGCTACCAGGAGTGTAAAAGAAAAACTTTTTGATGCTCACCAAAGTTTGTATACTGCGATAGTCATTGGAAATGCATTTCATATAGGTGGGATTCTCCCAGTAGGCAATCCCCTCCTCATCCAGAGTGCAGCGGCGCAGGATAAGCCCTATGTACAGACACATGAAACAAAGGTTCTCTATCACCAAAGCATGTTTCTGATCCAATTCCTAAAAATACCACTTGAAATTTGCAACCCAATCGCAGAATAAATGTTGGTAATAAACGTCTCTGCAAACCACAGATATGTCGAAACTTAACATGCATTCGTGTTGCAACTTTATGTTTCTTCAGGTTGAATTTCCTATGTTATGACAACGCTGGGCTGGCCACATCATCAGAAAAATGATCATATACTGTAGGTCGACAATGAATGCAGCTTATTACAACCCAGATTTACTTTTGTTGTTTTGGTGGCGAGTTCTAGCTGCCGCAGTAATTATTACCACTGAAAAGGAGGAAGTGAGGAGAAGTAGTATGAAGAGAAAAAAGTCCATTCAGTTAAGAGGTTGGGGATGGACTGTCGGGTTAAACAAGCACAGGACTTTTATCCAGGAGACCGCTGTTCATGTCTAGTGTGAAACTCAACAGTGTCAAAGAGCTCTTTAAACTTACTAACGTAGTGAAGTTGCATCACATATACTGTATAACGTAACGTAGTTGGTAGTAACTTTTGTAACATATGTTTTCCTAAACCTAACCAATTATGTTTAGTGCCTAGCCATAACCAAGTAGATTGTTTTCCTAAACCTAACCAAACTGCAACCGTACAACAAAGATCTGGTAAGCCCACCACTGGTATGCTGTAACAGTCATGTTGTTTTGAGGAACGGTTATATTTGACGTTTGGGAGTCACTGGCAATCGACCTATTCAATCGTTCTGATATGTGACGGTTTATGGTCTAGTAAGGTTTAGGCACACAAGCCACTTGGTTAGGGTTCAGAATAGATCGTGTTTTGGCTTAAAATACCAATTTCAGTTGCCACAAACATGCTGGAGATGCGCCTAGGTCTCTATCTGTTTTTTGTTGCTCCAAACATGGCTGGAAAATTTCCTGAAGTCTCCTTAAAAATATCCAGTGGTTTCACAATTATGATGACTAAGGTTGAGACACAGTCTCAAACTGGGTCACTGGCTTGGCAGCATTGCCTAGACACCATCCCCTCCACCTCCCAATATGACAGTCATGTCATTCATAAACATGTAGTGTGAGCATAAACATGTAGTGTGAGCATTTAGGCCTATGACATGTACAAATGTAAACATAACAGTTTTTTGCAGAAAAAAAACATTTGAGTCTTGTTTTAGGTGAGATCTGAGCTCACCCATGGCATTGGGAGGACAGCGTACTGCTGCTGTATCCCCAGCTGGAGTCATCTTCCATACGACATTAGAGAAGTTGTCCTCACCACATATTTCATGAGGTTCTGCTCACAAATAGAGAGTAAATGAGCTTCATATAACTGTATCATGTAAAAGTTGAAAACATTTCTAAATAGCTGTTTCCTTCCCTGATGAAATATTCATGACAAAGCAGCCTGTATTCCCATCCACTTACCTGGACATCTCTTTTCATTACAGCGCCGGACCTCTTCTCGTTCTCCAGGACATGACTGCCCTCCAAAAAAGGGCCCATAACAAATCCTGTTTCTCTGCTGGCTCCCCCCTCCACAGGTTTTAGAACAGCCTGACCATAGAGACCATGGCTGCCACTTGCCATCCACTGACAGAATTAATACAACATGATTATGTTAGACAGGATGTGATCAGGCCGGATGAAACACACACACACACACACACACTACATTACTGCAGATCACATTGTACTGCTTTTGATTTTGAAATTGCCATGGGATTGTATTTATTTTCCAAGAGCATTAGAATTAAGTGGCAGGGTCTTGAAACTTGTTTAATGCAAATCATTGATAATTCATAGCATTGTGAAATTAATGAAAACTGGTGGCAGACTGGAAGGCAGGCAAACACTTTTATTAATTTAAACCACTGTGAAACACTAGCAAGTAAAATACTGGTAATGTAAAGTCGATGTGATTTGTAGTCAATGTGGAGTTTGGAGAACCATGTAAGAACTTTGCCCAAAACAAAGACTGAGAGATCAAATACTATATAAACACTCAATGCCAGCTGTCTGTACTCCGACAGATTTCACTCTCTCTGTGCTATGGACACATAGAATTGAGAAGATGAGAATTGAGTGGTGATTGTTCATGTGAATATTTCTTGCCTGAATTTATCAGTTTGTGTTATAATGTTGCTGGGTAAGTGAAGTTTGTCATTAGGGAGTGCCTACACAGAGAAACATGTGCCATGGAGAGGACCCACTGGGGCTTTGAATGCATTTGAAATTTCCCCAATTCCACATTATAGTGTGTCAGTTATCTATTTGGCCATCCATGGTAAGTGATTTGTTTAAGTCTGTCCAGAAGGGGTCTTGGTTGATTGTTGGAAGTGTTTTCAATCCATGCTTTTCTTTCTTCTTTGGGTTTGTTATATTTCTCAATGGATTTCTACCTTGAGTAGGTTATAAGCTGTGCAATAAACTGTGTTTTTCATGTTAAGAAGATGACATGACGAGACACGTGGGAGTCATGTTTTCATAATATCTACACCATTCATTTTTAATCACCATTATTTATATGTATATCTGTTGTCTAAATGTCATTCTGCAGCTGAAAAAAAGGAAAGAATCTGGTTTGTTGTATTCCAGTATCATCTTCCTTTTATGCTCTATAAGAATACGAGCAGAGGAGGCGTTGCTTTTTAGTAACCTGTCACACCTGACATCTACTTTAAGCGTCCCCACACCAGTGGATAAAGCATGCAAAAATTAACTGGTAAAACCATAAAGTCATAAATGTGTTAGATTATGTTACGTTCCCAGGGTGAATAATTCACTATTGAACTGAGGAGCCACATCATGCAATTGAAACAGAAAGGACCTTTTTCAACAGTGTCCACTACTGAAGTCCATTCCAAAAGGTTTAAGTTAATATATGATTAAATACTCACTTTCTATATGCTAGTTATTGGCCTTCTAGTAAATCTATTGTGAACAAGCAAGAAATATTTTCTGAGCCGCAGTAAATATTTTTATCTGGCTGTGGTCCAATGTCTTCCACACCTGGGCACTCCCCCAGGAAGCAGTCGACAGTCTCCAGCCACTCTCCTCTGCACTCGGAGCCTCCGTACGAGGGGCCGTTACACTCCCTGGTTCTTTGCATGGTCCCATTAGAGCAGGAGGCCGAGCAGGAGCTCCAGCTGGACCACTCATTCCACACTCCATCCACTGAAAATGGCCAGGATCACCAACAGGCACACAGACAAGACAATAGAAGAAAAACATACGTAAGTTACTTAGTGTATTATTGGTTATATACTAATCAAATACTTATATACTTAAGTTATATGACAGCCCTTTCATGTGCTCACTGTTCATTATTTTCGGCTGGGACATATCAAATCTATTGTCTTTGTTTATTTGCAATACCACCCTTGCACCCTTGTGGCAACGTGTATGCCTTAAGTATATTCTTGGCTTGAAGAATGAAAAAAAGCAAGCTTGAGCGAGATGTTGAATACTGCCTACCTTCTCCCCTCCCCACAACTGGCTAATTGCTGCATGAAGTGGGTGTGATTTTTATTGTAAAATTCTTGCCTCTGGAAAGTTACTACAATTGTTGGACACAGCCCAGGTTCCCAGGGATGGGAAACTCAGGTATTCTTAGAAAATCCAACAACAACATGTGAGGCATAGCATTTGGCATTGCTTTGATATAGATGATGTATTGAAATAGGGCTGGGCAACATACACAAAATACTGAATATATAGTTTTCATTAAATGAGACAATATATTGTTTTAGGTGTGCATATTATATTAGATGTTGCATATTGTTATATCATGATGTGGCATAGGCGTACAACTTACTAGACTGTTCTTCTTGTTCTAATACTTGTCTCCTACAATATTACCTACAATATACCCCTACAATATGGTTGCAATATTGATGTTAAGGTATTTGGTTAAAAATGGTGTGATATTTGATTTTGTTGCTCAGTCCTAGCATTTATAAAGTGCTTTTGAGAATTGATTAGATTTCAACATATTGGAATATAAACCATGAATTGTGATATAACCTAAAAATATTACGATGTTATTTTAAGGCCATATCGCCCACTCTCATGAAAAAAAACACAAACATACTTGAGTATACGTGTAGCCAACTAAGCTTCAAGTATGTTAATGATTGGTTAGCTTAAAGTTTGCTCTTTTGAAACAAATGATTGTGTATTAAAAATATTTCAGTTCTAAAGCATAATTTGAGGTGTATTTATTATATTTCAATGTGCTTAAGTGGTACAACTTCCAGTATACTTTGTACACTTTAAGTATATTGCTGTGTTTGTACTAATATACATGTTTGATTTATTTATTTAAGTCTACCTTATTTGTGTTTTAAGTACATTAAAAATGAATTGTCTCTTGCAAATAAACAAGCAATAAATCATTAAAATATTCTTACTGTTGTATTAATATACCATTAATGCATTCTTATTGTAGTAATAGTATGCTGAGTAATAACATTGGTTTATTTCAATTTCTAAAAAAAGGACACTTTAAAATGAATCAAAGTGAAATTAATTGAAGTTAATTAATTCAGCGAATCATTATTTTGCTGTCCTACTTTGTACATTACATACTCCTTTATGTAATGTACATAATGTACATTTATTTTTAATTTTTTTTTTGTAATTCAGTATATTCACATTTTCAATAGTACATTGCAAATACACTAACAAAGACATATACTATCTGTAAATTGATAAAAAGCATCACGCTTTTAACAATTTTAACAATACAACTTTTACACATTTAAAGTAATACTATAGTAATAAATACACTTCACTAATGAAGATACAAAACATTTTTAATTCACATGGTTCCAGTATAACTTATATCAGAAGTACTTGAAAAAGAAAGGCCAGTTGATCAAATCAAATCAAATCAATTCTATTTATATAGCCCAAAATCACACTCACATTGCGTCGGTGGGCTCTACAATCTGTACAGTGAGCGACTTCCTCTGTCCTTAGATTCGATTCAAGTGAGGAAAAACTTGCCATGTAGAAAAAAAAAAAACCTTTTAAAGAGGTCATATTATGCTTTTGGATTTTTGCCTTTCCTTTATTGTGTTATGAAGCATTTTTGTGCATGTAAACGGCCTGCTAAGTGAAAAAGCCCAAAGCCCTGCACTGCCTGTAATGCCTGGTTTGGAGTCGAGCCTTTGCTTCCATAACTTCTGTGCATCACTATGTAACACACTATGTAATGTATATTTTTATATATTTATTATAAAATACATATGGCTGTACCGCAGCCATGTTTACCAGCTGTAACAGCTTTACTTTCAATCACACTGCCTTGCTCAGCATGACCCGCCCTACTCTGCCTCTGATTGGCTACGTCCTGCCCGTTAAGTAATATGCATGTGCAACTCTCATCAAAGATTGATGCAAGATGTCTCACTCCATAGCTAAAATGGAGCGTTTAAGACACAGTGTGAAAAGGTATGCTGCAGCAATGCACTATATGAGAAAAATAATGTGTTTCTTGAAAACTAAAGTATATAAACCTATTCTACTGGGACCCCTGATTAAAAGTATGAACCTAAAAATTAGCATAATATGACCTCTTTAACAGGGGGGAAAAAAAGATGGAAGAAACCCCGAGAAGAGCCACAGAGGACGGATCCCCTTGCCAGGAAGGACATACATGCAATACACGTCGCATGTACAGAACAGAACAACAAAATCACAGTTTACAAATTTCACTGACAGAATATCTGATATAAGGAAAGCATTGTGAGTATCAAACACAAACTGCAAGTGATTATTTTTTACTAACTATTTTTTTCTACTAACAGAAGCATGTAGCCATCATCACAATCTTTTCGACATTTATTCTCCATTAATCATCAAAGTGGCATTACTATGTTGATTATGTGACAATCAGGGTTTTGAGGCTCATAAGGAAGCTCCTCTGCAGGACTTCATATGCTTAGTATCATTCCGAACAAATCCAGAGTCCAAATAATGTCCCTCATTCCACTGAAGACCTCCATTTCTTCCAGTCAGGACACAGAAGTCCTCTGGGTCAGGTTCTGGCTCTGCACCATCCCTCCTCAGGACACCGACCACATCACACACTTCTGGCCTCAGTGGCCCCAGTGTATGTGTTCTGTTGGGTGAAATACAACCGGCCCATTAGCAATGAACACAATGCAAGTTTTAAAAGGTAAAGTGCAGCAAGACGCTTGAAGCATCACAGTCAACAAAGGTTAACTGAAATCTGAGCAGCAAAATACCAGTCAATCTCAGGAAAAATGTACAGCAGATGTATGTAGGAAGCTAGCGTTTAGTCCGTTAGCCCGATGCTAACACATTACCCCTAACGTGCTAACAGAAATTAGCATTGCGACCGCAATAATCTTATCAGAACAAATTATCCATTTGACCTCACAAGCTTAACAAAAAAATGTGTGCTCATACCTACAGTCAATACAGCATTTCATATGATCTGTGGATGTGAACTAATAACTGCTGACTTGATGAGCAGGAACAGCTAAATGTAGCAGTTTACTTCAAAAGGTTTATGTTAACAACTTCTGCAGTGTAGCAATGATGCTGCTGAAACAAATACCAGACAAGACTGACTGGCATGTGATGTGCATTGTTATTGTAAATAGGACTATTGTAAATATTGTTTATAGAAGTGAACAATTTAGAATCATAAGCACCCAAGTTCTGCTTACTGGATTTGTACAAGAGTAAAATTAAAGCCCTTTAAAAGCATTCACAAGGTACTTTAACCAAACAGTTCAAATTAAACATTTTCCAAACTTTTAAGACTTTTAACAACTCTGTAAAAAACCTACCTTCTGCAGCTTACCTTGCAATTAACTAACCTGACTAAACTTCAGTAAAACACACGCTTCTGTATAATCCAAATAAATTATAATTTACTTACCCAGTTCAATGTACGCATGTCTCTTCTCTTCCTCTATGCCCAGTCACCTGCAACTGTTTTTAACTTTTGTATTTAGAGTGACTAATAAGTCAAAAAAAAGCCACCCTGGTATCCTGTACTGCTATCAGCCAAAATTTGCATCCTGTGGTTATGTGTGTGTGTGCGAACACACGTGCATGTGTGTCATGTAGCTGTGAAAAAATGTTGTACATTTTCAAAGATTTTAAGTTCTATTTGCAATTCAGTATACTTTTCAAAAGTACACTGAAGTACAAAGGGACATGAAAATAATTATAACTTAACGAGATTGGGACAAGCGACGGCATAAAACAAGAATAAACATTTGAGTTCCCAAGATGGAAATCTCTGATGATAGAGAAATGTTTGCAGATTGATGCAAAAGTGTCCTGCTTTCTGCTGGACAGGTCAGAGTAACATTAAAGATTACAACCGACCACAATATATACTTCCCCCTGCTGCTAATGGTTCAAAACCTAAATAATGTACAATGCATATCAGCAGTACATTAGTTTCACTGGAAAGAAATGCCGCCATGTATAACATTAAATATTAGCACCTCAGTTTGTGCCTCTCAGAGAGCTGGTGGTAATGTAGCGTTAGCAAGATTTATTTAGATTTATTCCTTGTTTGTTGCAGTGAGACAACACATGGAGAGATAACTAACTAAGATTTGACTTCGATAATAATCAGTAAATATGATTACGTGATTTTCCTTTACCCTGCTGAAAGAATGAGAAAGCCGGAGGGGGAACGAGAGGGAGTGAGGGAGAGAAAGTGAAACAGGAAAGAAACTGTCCCTCACCTGTTGTGTCTGACATATTCTACAGATACAGACATTAAAACTGTAGTAAAATGCTGGTATAATGTGGATATGACTGCCTACAGGTCATTTTCAGGTCGATTTTTGCCGAGAACTGTGCATGTGTCGCAGCAGTAGCCTGCGACGCAGCAGCCATGCTTGAAAGCATGTCTCATGCATCCAGTATGAACAGTCTAACCTGTTAACATGGACGCTGGAATGAAAAGTGAGAGGTAACGACACACAGCAGCACTGCACAGGCATCCAGTGTGTCCAGCCTGTTAGTGTGACAGATAAACTGTGGAGAAGTCTGCTGATCACTTATTAACACACTTAAGTTAATACTTTCTAGGAATATTTTTCAATATTTTTCTCCATAATTTCTTTGTGTGATCCTTTTTTTTTTTTTTTTTAGTTATAACCTATAGTTTTATAGACAAGATAACTAAATACCTCTTCACCTCATCAACACTGTTCTGGATGAGTCCATATTTAGAAAATGATATTCACCACCGTAGCTTCTGGAGCTTCTCCAACATCTTCAGAGAGGGAGGGGTGAGCGAGGGGGTGTTGCAATCTAGAACCTCACTGCTAGATGCTGCTAAATACTCCATATATTACACACTGTACCTTCAAGAGCAACTTGGAATGAATGAACATTAAAGTGCCCTGAAGTCTACTGAAATACACCTCTAATGACTATACTTTAAACTCGAATGTAACTTGAAATGCATGAAAACATCAGGATATTGAAATGTGTATTATGCATTAAAGCTGGAGTTCGTAGAATATGTGAAAAACGCATGAGACTGGGATGGAAACAACTGTGCTCCCCCCTCCCCTCCGTGTTTCGACTCCGTAGCTCCACACTTTCACTTTCCACTCTCGCGCTTGGAATATTCAGGTCGGAACTTTTCTGTCATACACTAGCCATGGCCGAATTACAGGTAAGAAAGTACTTTACCTTTCTCTCGTGAACAAATTGAACGTATGAACAAACAAACATTACTTTTGCATTGTTTAGAAGAGCGATAGAGACCGACAACAATTATTTCTTGCTAATGTCTCAGCATGACATAGCCTACATGTCTGGCACTAATAACGCTACGATATTTGTCATACTGACGTGATACTTATACAGCATAATCTAATGACAACAGCAACACTTATTTATCACGGGAAAGAGGTGTGAATGCTAAGAATAATAAAACAACATATAACGCTAAAGTAAACAATTACCCCCACATGCACGGACTATCGGAGACAACCACTTTATTCAGACACTTCTTTCTTTTCACCGTAACCTGAAAATAAATATTAACGGTCACATCTGTATTTACACGGCACACGTCCTCTGTATGTCTTGTATATATAACGCTACTGACAATACATTTGACGTTGACTTTGGCTCTGACTTGCTTGTAGCTGTCGTGAGCCTTTGGCTATGGTTAGCATAAAGTTAATCAACTCACAACATTACTCGTCAATTGTGACCACAAACCGCCTGCTTTATTAGATTCACAGTCATTTCAACTACACAGCCAATTACTACCACACATTTAGATTATCAGATACGTAAAACTTGCATTGGAGGCTCACCTGTCCAGGAGAAGAACAGCAAGCTCAGTATCCAACTTCAGCCCGATGCTATCGCTAAGCTCTCTCCACCTCGGATATGCTTGTCCAATGTTTACACGCGATGTATTCCGTCTATTGTCACTCTCCCTCTTAGACTCTCGTTTCTCTACATCGGTCTTCCTTTTTTTTGGCTTGCTTAGCCGTGTACGCTTTTGTTGGTAATGCCGGGATAGCGGCTTTTCCTGCCGGGACGTCCGCCATTGCACCTTCCGATGGAAGGTGAACGCGCATCGACTTTGGTCGAGCAACCAATAGGAACGCCCGAAACAGCTTGCTCTGTAAAATGAACTGTGATTGGCTGAACACTGCCGTCACGGCACTGATTTTTTAAAGCCTGAATATAGAGCCAAGAGGAGACACAGAAGTCCAGTGTTCTGTCATAACACTGTGAATTACAATATGCTGAAAGGTTATTATTGATTTTTGACCAAAGGACACCAGAAATAACTTACACACTCCAGCTTTAAGTGTATTGTTAGAACGATCATTTGAAGCATACATTTTTACAATGTATGGGAAATATGCTTATGAACAAAGTTAAGTGTGCAAATTAAGTGCAGAAATTACACATTACTTTAACTTGATTTTCCTGTAATATATTTCTAGAAAGTGCACGATAGTACCAATATTCTAAAGTGTGTCTTACAGATGTTCGATCAGATTGGGATCTGGGGAATTTGGTGGCCCGGTCAACACCTTGGGCCCTTTATTGTGTTCCTCGAGCTGTTCCTGAGCAGTGTTTGTGGTGTGTCAGGGCACATTGTCCTGCTGGGGGGCCACTGCCATCGGGTAGTGTTGTTGTGATGAGGGGGTGTACTTGGTCCACAACATTGTTTGGATGGGTGGTGCATGTCAAGTGGCATTCACATGAATACCAGAACCCAAGGTTTCCCAGCAGAACATCGCATTGTGATGAGATGATCAATGTTATTATTATTATTATGTTATTTTCACATATTTTATATGTTATTTTCTTTATGGTAATTAGTGCATTCCTTACCTGGACAGACAGCTATGTTGCAGAATTTCGTCTGTTTCTCTGGTCCGTCACATGGATCTCCCCCAAACTGAGGGGGGGTACAGGTGCGTGTTCGGGACCTGTAACCTCGGCCACAGGTTGATGAACACAAACTCCATGGTGACCACTCGTCCCATGCGCCGTGCACTGCAATCAGAGCAGCTAGGGTATGATTTATAGACAGACAAACACAGGCCCCATTAACATCCCCAAATAACACACAAGAACTTCACAGAGACACTAAACGGTGTAGGCTTTACTGGGATCATCTATGTTGAGCCATTGTCCTGTGATAATACAACTTTCTAAGTTAAGGAGTCTCCCAGACTGTCTACATGTAGGAGAGCCCGGGAACACCTTTGAATCTCTGTTTTTATAGTGGGAATCATTCTAAACTGCAGGCAGGGCCCTTTCTGTAAGGTGAGGGTAGAGATCATCCCAGGGGCCATCGATTTGCTAAGTGCCTGAGGAAGGGAGTCAGGTGGATCTTGTATGGGTGAGGCAGGGTCCAGGAGAGGGCTGGGCGAGCGCAGGAATGTGGCAGTAGCGGAGAGGATGGGGGGGCTTACCTGGACAAACAGCAGAGTTGTTGCAAGGTCTCTGCTCTCGCAGTGGCCCACTACACTGGGTGCTGTAGGAGGAGGACACACAGAAACGAGTGCGACTCTGCCAGCCCTCCCCACACGTGGCAGAACACACACTCCACGCTGACCACTCCTCACCTGAAGCTGAGTCTACTGAGGAAGTAGGGTGGGTAAAGAATAGGAGGATAGAGGGAGAAAAAGGAGGAAAAGGAAAGGAGAGGGCCAGAACTAATTACCATGCAGGATGCAGCCTCTGTGGCCAAAAGAGGAAGGGTTGTGGTGTGATAAAGGGTAGATTCTGGCTGTGCCACATTAAGGGGCAGCCTCCTTCAAAGGCCTTACATTTCTAAACTGTTGGATGAGGCTGTCCCATTCCAATGGTTCCTCGAAATTAGGCCTTCTTTTGCAGACATAACTGATCTTTGGAATACTGTGGTCCATCAAACCATTGCTCGCTGGTCATTTAAAAAGACAATTACAGGAGGTTGAAAGAAGGCCTAAATTCCCTGTAGACCACCTCATTTGGAAAGAAAAAATGCAGGTCCAGCCTACCTAATGTTCACAATTTCCTACACTGCATTCTTCAAAGGAGGCGGCCCCTGAAATGGACCCCAGCTTCTGTTCTGCTTGTCCTTCTTCATCTGTGGGGCTCTGATGTCATATCCTTTGCATTGACTTCCAGGGGAAGTCAATGCCACTGGCTTAGGATATGTCAGTCATCTTTCCAATAGCCATGACTGTTGATTTGGTGGGTCAGTTGACCAATAAGGGGAAATTGAGGCAGTAATATTGGGGAAGCAGGGAGAAGAGAACTAAACAGGAGGTGGGGAATCGATCAGCAAATCAAAATGATACTTCACACAAATTCTTTTTGTATCAAACCCGAACCCCCTGTAGGCTTGAAAGGTTTGTACTTCACATATATTTAAAGAGCAATGACTGCAGTCTGCTTAGATTCATAGTGGTTCCGTTACAGTGGATTCCAACAGTGACACGTTTTTGTGGTTGACAATTATCAAAATGTCCAAAGAAGCATTCCTACAACATGGCCCACTTCTCCTCTGTACATCCATTTTCTTGTTTATTTAAATACACTTAAACATACAATATGTACCTTCTGCTGCTAGGGGTCCCGATCAAAACAAATTAAGTTTGCTGAGGGTTGTGTGTGTGATATATTCTACTTGCTATGTAGATGTATGTGGAGACTTATATGAACAGAGACAGAGACTAGCTTATGCGCATAGCTCACATGTTTACTCAAGCTCCTTCTTCTTCAGGTACACGTCATTCAGCAGGTAAGTAACTCAACAGTGCCACACATGGCTAACCTGGTTACTACACATGACATCTCCCTTTTTTTTTAAAGGACATCAGAATATATACTCAATGCAAATGTATCTGAGCCTTTATGAACAATAATGTAAACCTTATAAAGCAATTCTCATTTTCAGCTTCTTAATGTAACTTAACTGAAATATTTAGCCTTCACTCAAAACATTACAGTATAAAGATTAACAACCTATACTAACTGTATTGTAACATTTTAACTCAGCTTACTTTCTGTTATTTACATTGAATAACGTTTTGGGGTTTGAATCATTCTACCAAAGCGTGACATCCTTCCTGGAACTGCTGTAGTCGCTGTAGGCATCACAGTTTCTTTAGCAGGAGAAAGAGCAGGAGCCTGCATCACTGAGGTAGTGTCTTCTCGTTCTTCAAAATATACCATGGAGTCTTCCAGATCTGCACTGTTCTGTTTTGGAAAACTGTCCTCTCTGCTCTTCAGCAGGTGTCGCTTGTTTCTCCTATAGGTACTGCCTTCAGGAGTTTGGATCACATAAGACCTTGGCTGAACATGGCTATTTTTCACCACAGCTGGCTGCCATGTTTGACCTACTCTGAATCTAACTGTCTCTCCCTCCTTCAGTTCCGGCAGGTCTCTTGCTCCATGATCAAAATAGTTTTTCTGTTTCTGCTGTCTTTTCTTTATTTGTTCATGCACTCTCTGGTACAGTTGAGGCTTTAACAGCTGGGCAGTTGCTGGCAACTTTCTTTTCAGCCGTCGTCCCCTCAGTAGCTTAGAAGGTGATAGTCTCACTCCATCCAAAGGTGCATTCCTGTACTCAAGCAGAGCAAGATACGGGGTCACCTTTACTCTCACGCGCTTTCTTGAGCAGGTTTTTTATGGTCTGGATTGCTCGCTCGCTTTGACCATGGGATTGTGGGTATGCTGGACTTGATGTGGTGTGTTTAAATTCCCACTTCTTTGCAAACTGCCTGAACTCCTCACTTGCAAACTGTGGTCCATTATCTGACATGACTTCATCTGGAATCCTATGTCTTGCAAACATAGATTTAAGAGCTCTGATAACATGCTGGCTTGTTGTTTGGGGCAGTTTGGCAATTTCAGGGCACTTTGAGTAGTAATCTACACACAGCAGATATTCACTTTGATCAAAGTGGAAGAGGTCCACACCTAGTTTTGCCCACGACCTTTCTGGAATGTCGTGGCATATACGTGGTTCTTTCACATTACTCTTTTTGAAGGTGTTGCAGACTGCACACTTCAACACCATGTCCTCAATTTGTTTGGACATGCCGGGCCAAAACAGTACATCTCATGCTCTCTCTTTACATTTCCCTAAATCCCTAAATGTGCCTCGTGAATTTTCTGAAGCATTTCTGCTCTCAGTCTGTGAGGGACCACAAGTCTGGTGTTCTTAAACACAAGTCCTTCTGAGCAACTGAGCTCTTCTCTGAATGTCCAGTATCTTTTTATTTCAGTTGGAACTTGACTAACCTGTTCAGGCCATCCCGACTGAACTGCTTTCATCACCAACTGCAGTTCACCATCCTCAGCAGTTGCAGTTTTGAACTGATTCAGTTTTTCTTCTGAGATTGGAATGTGTGCAGATAGAAGATTAACTTCTATTTCTTCCTGTAGTAGTTGTTCAGTCTGTTCTTTTAAGTACGCTCTGCTGAGTGTATCTGCAATGTGCAAGTCTTTTCCTGGTTTGTAGGCTACATGCAAGTCGAAAGCCTGCAGTCTCATTAGCATCCTCTGCAATCTGGGAGGGGCTTTGTGTAGTCCTTTTTTGAACACTGACTCAAGAGGTTTATGGTCGGACTCCACTTGCACCCGTTTTCCATACAGATACTGTTTGAACTTCACACATCCATACACTATAGCTAACAGTTCTTTATCTGTGCATACCTTTTCTGTGTGTCTGTCAGTGATCTGGATCCATATGCTACATATAGCTCACATGTTTACTCAAGCTTCTTCTTCAGGTACACGTCATTCAGCAGGTAAGTAACTCAACAGTGCCACACATGGCTAACCTGGTTACTACACATGACAGTGTGGGGAGGGCTGGGCGAAGCAGGGGTCAGAGCCGCTGCTCCAAGACGGCCAGCTCTGGGGGAGAGAGTGCAGAGTCTACTTATTATCTTTTGGAGATGACCTCCATTGTTGGGTGTTTATGTACTGTAATGTTGACTGACGACTGGAGCTGGAGGGGAAATGTACTTCATGAACAACATTACAGATAGTCTCTGGTGAGTGCTGAGTCTAGTGAGAGGTTGACCTAAAATCAAATATGCACACATACACCCTGTGTGATTGCCCTTGCTCGCTAGCTTATGACCAATCGGTAAAGTACTCTGGCTGTTTGGGGCGAATAAACACTCTTGGCAGTACCGTAAATTAACTTGCACAAGTACTGTCGGTGGTGAAGACAACATTAAACAACCACCATTGCTGATGAAAATCCGTCTGATTTGACTCAAATGACACAAATGTTGACGAATGACGTAATGTTTTAAAGATTTATTCACCTTATGTTTAGTCTTGTTCGCCGACCTCCTTCATCACTCTGTGACTTATTCCGGGAAGTTATAGTAACAGGCAACCAAATGAAACCTGTTACCTTGAGTGACCTTGTGGATTTATCTCAGTTTGAACATTGTTGGAAACATTTGGGATTAGGTAAGCACAAAACCAACAAAATACTGTATAAAAGTAAAAGGTTGTTTTTTTTAGTTGTTTTTAGACATTTTAATACAGAAATGTTATCTTCAAGTACTGAAATGATTAAGCTGATTACAACTTCTGGTCATACAGAAGAAGCTTACCACAAATTGTACACAGCCATGGGATGTACAGAGACAAAAATACAGCCCTGGACTTTTGTCCAGACCAGCCCACACACTGGCCGCCAAATGCCTATTTTTTTTCTGGGACACAATTAGATCATGCATGCTGCTAATACACAATATGAGCATAACAGTAATATCCATCTGTACATACTGTGTCTCTTACTTTAATCTCAAGGTAACATGCCATATCACAGTTCAACTTGCACGTCACGCATATCACCCAATCTGAAAGTACTAGCCAATCATAACACAGGAAAATGGGGCTTGTCAAAGAACCATTTTGGAAAAAACTAACACTTGTGAGATATATATAAAGAATAAAAGAATATATTCAATATATTAAGAATATATAAAAGAATTAAAAAAAGGATGAGTTACAGAGCAATGACATCCTGGAGTCTTGTTGTCACAAGGAGGTTGCTATGTTTGTTTTCTCTCGTAAAACTTCTCTACTCACTGACCATATATCGCAACTGAGAGCTGGAGAATCTTTGTCTCATAGTTTTTATTGTATTTTTTTTTTTTTTTGTTTGTTTGCGCTTGTTGAGCATTGGTTAAACAAATGATGGATACAACAAATTCTTTAGAGGTGTTGGAAGTGTACTTTTGTACTTTTGACAGAGCCACAGCAGCTGTTTCTCCTTGTCATCATAATGCTAAGCTACATACACAAACACATACTGATTCTAGCTCCATACTTACCACACAGACATGAGGCAGGTATTCCTTTCTAGATCTTGGAAGGATAGAATACAGATCCTAAGAATACATCCAAATTTGTCGAACAATTTCTTTCAGCCTACAGAGGATTGAGTTCTTGCTACTCCTGATTTTGGGTGGAGTATCACTTTAACAGAGAGGGAGGACTCCATTTGATATAGTGTTTTACAGACAGGGCACAGTGTCCTGTTATGACCTCACATAAGGTACAATTTCACTATGATCAGTCAGGGTCCATGTTGGAATTAGTCCATTGCGGACGAGGAACTACTTTGGGAGATTTTGATAGATGTGTATATTATAAATGAGTACAACTCTCTACTTTGTGGTCAATGTGTATATATTGTACAAGTGTGGTGGTCACCCAAGCTGCCACAGTGACTGATGCATGGGATCCCTCTGCGTCCCGTTGTCTTACCTGTCTGAGGGCTCTGCTGTCCACTGCGGGGCTTGTCTACGTCATCACGCTTGCGGCTGTCCACCGAGCGAAGCGATTGGCTGCGAGAGAGATGGCGACCTTTGCCTAAAGGGGGTGAGGCAAGGCCGGGGAGGAGGAGGGGGCGGTGGTTAGCAACCAGAGGTGCGTCAGTAATGGCTTATATTTGGGACACAACCGTGACGTGATTGGTCACCCAGAACAGCATCAGCCAAACTTGGGACTTTTGTTGTGCTGTCGGTATTTATGTGGTGTAAATGTTTGCAGTGCTCATTTTATGTTTTCAGCTGTTGTATAATAATGCTTATCTGAGTCTTCAAATGGCTCTGACGGAATGACTAATTGGAATAAACACACAAGTACATCTACAGTAATGACAATCTGCTGTTTGAGTTATTTGTCAGACAGAAATGTACTGTTAGTTTCGTACAAATGAAAAAAGCTTTAAACAAAGAAACTATTCAGTGAAAGCTTCCATGTAAATTGTTTCTATATAAAAGTCCTCAGATGTTGATTTTCTGTGTCCTTTTAGCCATTTGTGAGTGTAATGATTTTGACATACTGTGCATTTGTCATATTTTTTCATCGATCAAAGTCCCCTTTCCAACATGCACTCCTTAAGTCAAAGCACTGACTTATAGAGGACGGACACACACAGAAGCAGATGAACAAGATGTAAGAGAGGAAATAACAAATAGCTGTTAACACACACTTTGCCACTCCACACGCTCACATTTAAATACCGAGCACTAAAGGGCGCTCACTGACAGACATGGATGTATTGGAAAAGTGAAGACAAGCACACACATAGAATGAGGAGCTCACCCATGCAGGGCTGTGAGTTGCAGGGCCGGCCCTCCTCCACCACACCTTCACACAGGTATGACTCCTCCGGAGGCGACTGGCAGGTCCGAGTCCGGGTTTGAATTCCACCTCCACACTCACTGCTGCACTGTGCCCACTGACCCCACATACTCCAGCCACCTAGAGACACACAGATAAACAGCAGTGGTTATTTATAAAGCATTATTGTTGAGCCTTGATAAGAGGGTGCAATAAAGACTTGCATCGCACAATTTTTTCGGTGACTAACAAAAAGTGGGTTTTTGAGATTTTCTGATGGGGTTCAGAGAAGCAGAGAAGCATGTAAAGCTTAAGTTTTAGAGCGCTGCCAAACATTGTGGCCTGTGTGAAGAAACATTTTCACAGCTTCAACTTTACTGGTTCAGTACAGTTCAATGTAAAGGTTGTAACTGAACAAAACAGAGCCAACAGATGTGTCATAGCCCAAAACAAGAACAGAACTACATGCTACATTTAAATAACAATAGGAGATTGGAAGAGGGGGTGTGCGTAGTGTTTCTGGTGTCCTGATGTCCATAGAGAGCATTTTTTCTTCCATAGATTTTCTATTTTGTTGTTGTTTTACTTCAAAAATGCGATAGAGCCCCATGAGATATTATGGCCCATTTCTTGTCAATGGCTTTCTCATTTTTCATCACAGACACTTCAAACCAAATTCATTTTCATCTGGGCCTCGCCTCTCTCTCTCTCTCTCTCTCTCTCTCTCTCTCACACACACACACACACACACACACACACACACACAAACAACATTTAAGAGATCATGCAGTATGGCCCAATACAATTCTGACTTGTTTTTTCCTTCCCTGTTGTATTTTTACTAGTGACTTCCACTCAGACCATTAACAGTCTAGTTGTCTAGACTCTATTTCAGCCACAATTCATAAAATGGTTAGGGCCCAAATGCAGACACAGAGTCAGGTAGGTGAACAAAAAGCAAACAAATCAGGAACACAAGGGGACGAGAGACCGGGGAACAGATGCAGGAGACACAGGATGACAACAGACGAACCAACAAAGAGTGAAGGGGAAACAGGCTAAAATACACAGGGAATGATTTACTAATGGAGTACAGGTGAGCAGCAAAAAAGGCACAAAAATAGACAAAAAGAGTAAAGTGAAACATGACACATGATGGCAAATCTACCAGAATAAAATGGGAAATGACAAACCAAAAACCCAGACCAAAACAGTTTCATTTTATTTCTTCTTTTTTGAAGCTGTGGTTCAAATTCAAACAATGTTTAATGCTTTGATAAATACATGGTTAAAATACATATTTTGCATATTTTGTTGACAGCTAGAGTTTTAGACGTACAGTACGTATGAAGAGTATACAGCAAGCTTGACAATGGTTTTCTTTGTGAAAAAAAATGACACATTTACAGACAGCAGCATTGCATCACACCCCTAATCTATTCTATGTGCAATTTGATTTCCTGTTCTTGATGTAAACATTCAGCTAGCACCTATGCCCAGGTGTCCTCTCTTAACTTCTTTTCAATACTCTGCCACAGTATTCATCAGTCACACAGGGAGAAATCTATAGTAGAGGAGGCACAGGTACAAATTCTTCTACGTAGTGACCACAGTGCAGCACAGATAAGAGACACTGCTGCCATCTATCATACCCTAATGTCCAAAAGCTCATCGGTAAGCTCATTTCACTGCAAATATCCAAACACATATAAAGGGTATGTCTGTCAAAAAGGCATTTTGGAATCACATGACAACACTAAATAAAGCAGATGTACATTACAGGAAAACTAGTAGAGGTGAGTACACCAAAAAGTACCATGCAACAAAACAACACCGGCTGATGGTATCTTACACTGAGGGGATCTGAGGGGAGATTTTCCTTTAAAACAGAGGTGTGATGAATGCCATTGTCATTGTGAAATTCCCAGTTTGGCCATACTGATTTAATGCACCCCATTAAGATGTGTGCTGATATGAGGAGGAGTGGGTAAAGTGATGCAGAATGTCTCTTTCTCTCTCTCTCTCTCTCTCTCTCTCTCTCTCTGTCCTGCATGCTCATGAATGTTTAATGGAACAGACAGATGCCTTTCAGCCCCCACTGGCAACGACAAATATGTATTAATCTGCATGAATAGAACATGAAGTTGGCCAACATCCAGACACACACGTTTTTAATTACTCGCAAGTCAATTTCCTTTGGGGGTGAGGGCCAGGATGAGGGAGGGCACTGTGGAGGGCACTTGATTCAGTCATACAAGTCAGTGTGTACACACAGACACACTCACACACACACACAGTCACATTTACTCTACAGCTGTGAGTAATCTCACCATGTCAGTATGATGAGTCAAACTGTATGGATTGAACGAGACAGATTCCAGTGAAAAAGTCAAAATCTGTAAACGATTTCCTTTCCCCTCAGAAATGAAATTAGCAAGCACCAGTGATCACAGTCAATATCTGTTTGTTGTCAGCAGACTGACCGAGTGTGGCCCAAGAGTTTACTTATGGCTGTGAAATTGGATTTGCTCATGTTTCTGTGACCACACTCAATCAGCGCACAACCAGTCATTGTAGGCACCAACCATCGAAGCAACAACATATACAGACAGCAGCTCATTGGAGCAGTAATATGGTAATTCAAACTATCAGAGCAAACATGGGGCAGTTATTGAGACTTACTGGTACCTCAACATATTGATAGTACCACTCCTTATAAACACAACAGGCTATCGTGCTTTGTAGTAATCTCTCTGTGCATGTTGTTATGGAAATCCAATCAACGTGTTCACTTCAGGATTGGTTGTGTTCAACTTGGCTGTGATGGGGGAAGGAACTGGAGAGGACTGCCTTCTTAAATACAGTGCTTGCCCATGTTAATAACTGGCCAATGTACATCGTTTTTTTTACTGTTGACCTCTGACCCCACTGAAGTCAGCAGTGACATGGTTGAGCAAAGATAATGGAGAGTAAATTGTTGTTGTTTTCTGTTGCCCTTTATCTGTTTTTGCCCATTTGTTAAGAATCTGTTGTAAGCCATGTTCACTGTTAGTTTCACCAAACAAAGTGTGCAGACAACACCACTATCATCGGCTGCATTATAAAAGTCATTCAGCTTCTGTCCCCAGACCTTGAGACTCCTGAACTCATCCTCAACACTCCATTTTATAAAAAATATGTAGCAGGACTCAAAGGACTCAAACATAGTTTTGTTTTTTTAAATCCTTGTGATTTAAAAAATGACAATAAATGTACCTTGTACCTTGTAAATACCTTGCATATTTCAGTGATCATTAGTTGGATTACTGCTCTGTAATGAGCTAATATGCTTGTGAATTCTCATAAATGCATTCTGTAACTGGGTTATTTAAGGCAAACCTTGACGGCAACTATTCACATCATATCAGCCTAGGTTATTGTGAAAAAGAAAATGTAAAAGATATCCATAATTGAGAGTAAGTTTAGGAGAAGAGAAGGAGTACAAAAAAGCAAGTTTTGGGATGGGCTGAGATTTTTATAAAATCATATTTCTGTCATTTTCAGATCATTCTCTTGTGTTGAACCTAGTATAAGTCAGTGGTTCCCAAAGTGATTCCCTTAGAGGGGGTTCCGCACCACAAGGGAAGTATGGGCAAGTGTGGGACAGGACACTAATGAATCTACACCAAATGTGACAACTGTGCAATACAAAGACAAGAAAACATGATAAGGCATACCTCGCAATTACCTTCACCAGTACAACGGTGGGTAATAAAGAGAGAGTGTTACTTATTTAGTTTTTTTTGTAAGACATCAGAGTGAAGTTTCAGTATTAATGACAATGTTTAAAAAGATTCTATTTTGTCACATCCTATCCTTGTGAGATAGGTTTTTCTGCTGTTGCCTTAATCAAGGCAAAATACAAATATTGTCCACTCAATACAATGAGTGGACATTGAAAATGAGCTAAGAGAGACAGTCTCACATGTGCATCCCTGATTTGAGCAGATATGCAGAACGAAAAAAGACGACATCCTTCACTGGAAAGTTGGAAGTGTATTTCTGTCAGAGAAATGTTCAGGTTTTTGTTTGTTGCCATTACTGTGCCCAGAGGGAATTTTAGAGTCATGCTATGTGGGGTCGAGGTGAAGTCTGAACAAGCGAGTCTTGAGTCTTTTGCAGAAGATGGCGAGTGACTCTGCTGTCCTGACATTGGTCGGGAGTTTGTTCCACCACTGCGGCGCCAGAACAGAGAAGAGTTGTGACTTCGTTGAGCGACCTTTGTTTGTTCTCAGTGATGGCAGTACCAGCCGGCCAGCTGATGTAGTAGAGCGAAGTGCTCAGGCTGGGGCGTGTGGTCTGACCAGTGTTTGGAGGTAGATGGGTGCAGTTCCGTTGACGGCCTTGAAGGCCAGCACCATCGTCTTGAATCGGCTCTGGGCTGCAACAGGGGAGGTCACGGAGGAGGGGGGTCACATGGGAGAATTTGGGTCGATTGAAAACGAGGCTGTTCTTTCTGACTTACCAGCAGACAAAGACAAAATGTAACTGAACAGCAGAGTACTGGTTGCTCCTTTTATGCAGGGTTAGCTCCGCCCTGCAATCAAGCCTATTTACCACAGCTGAGTTGGCAGAAACTGGCTAATAACCACTCGGTTTCAACAGTTTCACAAGAATTTGCACAAATGAAGGGGGAAAAAAACATAACGTTTCTCGTGCTCACGAGAAACGTTATGTTTTTTTTTCCCCATGTCCCTTTAGGGGCTCCGTAGATTTGTTCCTTCGTTTATAGTGTTTAGTGTTTAAAAGTGTTTAAAATGTATTTTATTCAAAGGTAAATTAGGAAATGGATTTTCACCAATTGTGTGCTCTAATTGTGCTGTAACTAACATTTTTTGGGAGGTGTAGCTTTGTCTTAGAACACCTGCAGCTCTTTACAATGTTTTTTTTTAAATAGTTTGATTAGTTTATTTAAGTTCAGGTTAAACTGTGCTCTTTTTTTTAGCGTTTTTTCTCTTATCTTTCCGCAGCAATTCTGTTAAACCTAGACAATCTTCTAATATGGAAGACATTAAAAGTAACCTGGATGTTGATTTCTCACAGTCAATTTTATGGCAATCTGTCTATTTCACATTTATGCTCCCAGTGGGATAAACAATTCTCATGTGTTCTCATGAGTGTATTAATCTCATGACATTCATCCAATCTTTTTTGTATGGGTAAGGCTCTATGAATAGCTTAATCTTTAGTGTTTGATTGTTGATCGACTGTTCTGTTGAACACTTTCATACAATTAACTACAGGAGGCTTCAGTCTTGCTTTAGCTCTCGATCAAAATGTGAATCAGTGCAGACATGTGTCACTTCCCTTGTTATTTAGAGAGACATCTTCTAGTGCATCCATGTGTAGGTGGCACACGATTTTCAGACTGCCACACTGCAGAGAACCATGTGCAATCAAGCCAGTCCAGTCACCAGAAGCATAATGTCATTACCATGACAACAAGTTACCACCGTCATTCAGTGACGTGCAAACTTTATTGCTAATGCCTGAAGCAAGTTTGAAATCAAAGCAAAGTTAATGAAGAGAGCAGAGAATTTCTAAGAAAGGATAGGGGATGGACAGAGAGATGAACATTCAAACTGACTAACTGGCATGCTCAAGCTGTCTTGCTGAGGGTTAGGTTGAAGGATGAGTCTGGTGATATTCAAATCTTTCTAATTGCCAAAAATTATTAAAACATCACAACCAACAATGAATGCATTTGGCTCACATGTAGTGTGTTTGTATTCAAAGCCTGATATAAATATTCCTTTGTGTCGTAAAATGACATCGTTGTCTAAAAAATGAAGCCATTGGAAGTAATCCCCAACAAATGCACTATTTCCTCCTGTTTAAGTAAAGTTTGCTTGTAAATACATTGGACAGTTTGTTAAGGAAATTGCTGAATCTTCTTTTATAAGGACACTACATATTTGAGAGCTGAGTCCCACAGACAGGAGAGGAAAATCAGAAAATGTTTTAGTACTGCTGGTTTTGATCTTTTAATGGGATTTGTTGATAATATGATACCAGCCACCTAAATATGCCTGTTTTTTTTTTCAATAAGATCCATGCATTATTTCCTGAGAAATTAACAAAAATGTGGAAAAACGCCCTATCTCGCAATGTTAAAGAAAGTGAGAAGAAAAATCCTGGCCCCCTCCCTGATCCAGATCTGCACCAAAAGTTAACGGGATCTACTCTGGCCTGGGACCCATCCTCCATCCAAGTTTCATGGAAATCTATTCAGTAGTTATTATGTAATCCTGCTGACAAACCAACAAACAAACGGACACAGGTGAAAACATAACCTCATTGACGGAGGTAATAATACCAGCCTTAACTTTAAGTTATATGATAGGCTGCTGAATCTGTAATGTTTTTGGTACATTTTGGACAACTTAATGACTTTTGTTCTATGTTGTAGACCCCTGACCTTCCATTAAATTCAGATGTGGACCTTTAATATAATACATCTCTGAGTAACCCTACTTTAGCACATTTTAATTCTTCTTTGTTTTGGCGTTTGACTGTTTTTTGACCCTGTCTGATATCTTTAATAAATTCAATGTTGAAATCATGATTGTTTAATATTCTTGCAGGTACACTATGCCAAATTTAGTACCAAAAATTGATTAAATTAGCTTTTATGACTTTCCATTTTAAGGTCACAATTAGATTCCATTTAAACATTTTTGTCAGCACTGACAGCTATATTATTGTTAGACTATCACACTTGGATTTGTAAAGATCAACAGATCATTGGTTTGACGCACTGACAACTGTCATTTACATTTTCAAATTCTTCTTTTAAAAGAGAGAAGTATTTCACAACAACAGCAAGACTTAATCCTGGTGGCTTTATGCAGGTTAGGGTTAGACAAGTTCAACATAAAATTACATCCTTCAGTGATTCAACAATAAACAACAAAAGATAGAAGTTTAGTTTGTTACAAAGTTTGGTTTCTCAAATCTGTCCCGAGTAAACCATCCTCCCAAGCAAAAATATTAAAGCGTCTTTGAAAAAGAAACTAAACTCTGACACTGATATTTTCGGACATGCACCATAGGCGGTGGTGGACAGATAAAAAATACTAGAAAAAATCACCAACACTGCTTTTGATTTTGATTATCAAAATGAATTGCGTTACCCCATTACCAATACTATCTTCCATCCAAACATCATTGAGCAGAAATTCAAAATACATCTTTTTCTACAATTCAGGTGTTTGAGGGCTAAAAATGAGCCTGATGCAGCTGAATAACCTTCAGCTGCTCTCCTGAATCATTCTTGGTTTATTGTGAACAAATATGCTTTACGAATTCAGAGGAAGATTAACTGCAGTTTAGAGCAAAGGACAGAAGCTCCTTCTGTCAAATGAAGGCTTTAGCAAGGCGAGAGAAAAAGAGGAGGGTGGGTCCATTTACAGATAAGATTCCATCTTCTGCAGGAAAAAAAGACATAATGACAAGACTATGAACTTTTTTTTTCATTCCTGCCCAACAATCAGACTTGGGGTGGGGGAGAAAAAAGGGAGGAGAGTAGTGTTGTCTTTCTCCCTCCGCAAGGGCATTTTATTATGTTCTCAATAATTCAGAGGGGATCTTTTGTCAGAAAAGCCCCACTAGCAGGAAAGGGGCTGCAGAGTCCAAGTCACCTTAATAATCTTTAAAATCATCCTTCTTCCTTCACCTCCCAAAATCCCTGCTTTACTTTGACCTTCAGCTGTCTCCAAAACACACGCATTCTCCTTCAATTACTCTGTGTGTGCAGTGCATGGATTTGTTCAGTTCACTGGGTGCATACATGTGTGGTGTTTTTTTTTTTTTTTTGGGTGTGTGTCGATAATGAACTTCCTGAAAGTCACCTTCACATCCTGTTTGAAGCATTGGGATAAGTGGATGGGCATCTCCTGTTACAGCTCCAGTTTCTGCAGCTATGAAATCATCAATAGCTGCCACTACCCCCAACCCCCAACCCTCCACCAAATCACACACACCCCAGCACTCACAGAGCTCTTATAGGGAGGGTTACTGCAGATTTATTGATTGAGAAGTGTGTGCACGAAGAAGGGTTGGGTGAAATATGACGTTGAAGTTGACAATCGTGACAACGCGCAGGCAGCTGGGGAGGGGAGGAGAGGAGGGTGAGGAAAATGTAATAAAGACAGAGACAAGAGGACTGAAGCAAAATAATCATGAAAACATGAAATGCAGGCAGAAATGGGGCGATTGGTTCACACAAAGCTGAATGACTGAATGAAGGATAAGGCGAGTGCTGACACCCAGAGGACAGAAGCAGTCAACTGCACGGTGGAGATAACAGGCGGTGAAAGAGAGTGGGGATGGGGTGGGGGGCAGAGGAGGGAGATGAAGGGAGACAGGAACAGAAAGAGGGAGAAATGTTAGGATAGATAAGAGGAGAGGGGAAAATGAAAAAAGAGAAAAAAATGTATAGGCTTATGCTTAACTGAACAGAATGCTGGAATTGTACATCAATGGAAATGCTCATATGTAAATATATATATATATATATATGTGTATATATATATATATATATATACACATCATTTTTAAAAAAAATTATTTTCAGTAGTGACAGATGATATTCACTATGTCATATTTCTCTGAGAAAATTTGCTGTTGAGTTCAACAGAATTATATTCTTCTCTGACTGGCTGCAGTGAGAAAAGTATGGCCAGTTTAAGTATTATAATACAAATACCTGTTAAATGATTATACTTAATAAGTGACATTATATTATTAAAATACTCGTCTTTTTATTGCACGCTAGATGTGCATTTAATGTGCTTCCTGCATGTTCTACTCTGCGTTCTAGAATAATATATAAATAAATAAAAAAAGTGACTGAAGCACCTCAACACAATTGCATCCCATCGATCAGTCGCTTCCTGTAGAGCGGGAAGCTTAACCTGTGGGTGAACCTGCAGTGGAGCACCCAGCACCCAATCAGCTCCCCTGTCAGGTTATTGGTGACATTAAGCAAGCAGTCACCAACACATCATGCAGCAATTCTGCCTCAGGAAGTAACCTCTGTCACACCTGATTGTCTGATTCACCTTCAGTTCACTAGAGAAGCTAAATGTACACATTTAACATGTACCAATTTCTCTAGATTAAAGCGGCTACATTTTTGGGAGGTTTTTTTTGTCAACAAATCCCATAAAAAACAAATCTAACAATGTATTAGTCTGTTGCTCAATACTTTCTATGTCCCTACCCTGTCTGTGGCTCTCAGCCCAAAACTGATCGGGTCTAGCTGAAGATGTAAATTTATAAAAAGTTACAAATATAAAGGTTTCATTTCTAAACAGCTGGACAAGTTCGTTTTTTAGCAAATTAGCAAATGTTACTCAAACAGGCGTGAACAGTGCTCTTTGTTTTTGGAGGGGGGGGGGGGGGGGGGGACTATTACCAGATGAGGACTAACCCACATTCCGTTTAAACCCATGAGTGTAAGGGTATTTTTTTACAAATCGGATTTTAGTGAAAATGTACAATTTTGTCCTTCATTTCTGTTGCCTATGGTAACATTGCAGTGGGGCTGCACCATGGGCGTAGAAAGCATATAAAATGGTGCAGTCCACTAGAGAATTTTACATCATTTCCTGGTAGGAAATGGTGGTAAATAACAGGTGGTTTTATACATTTGTCTGACTATGGTAGCATGACAAAATGATGGGTACATTTTGCAATTTCATCCAGAGGAAGTGTTCGACTCCGATCACATTTTTGAAAATATTAAAAAGCTGAAAGTGCAGAAATTGATTCAATGACTAACTTAAATAATAGCTTTGAGGCACAGGCTCCTGATTACTCTATACATTTTTTGGCTAGAAATACATACAGTATTAGCTGATAGCAAATGACACTGGTTTCTGTTTAGTAAATTTCATAACCTTAGACAATAATCAGGTGCTCAGTTGTATTAGCTAAACTAATGGTACCACTGTAGTAACAGTCAAAATATTTAGACATAATAATAAAAAATAAGAGCAAACAGCCTGAACTCCTCCCTGCCTTGATACCCTTGATACCTTTTTGATACTTCACTTGTACTTATTTTCCTCTTCATTTCATCCCTTTCTCTCTCTCCCTCTCTTTATGTCTCCTTTGACATGTTATGTTCCCCTTTCCTGTCATGTTTCCCTTCTTACTACCAAGTATACTGTTTTTGCTCAAGGCTTTTTGTGGTAACAGTGTGTGACCCACCCTAACTCAACTGTCTGGCATCCGCGCATCATTGACTAGTGAACGTTAGCACAATAATGTCATTATTACCAATAGGATCAAAGCCCAGAACTCTGGAAATATGACCTGTCAATAAGATGCATTGTCCAATCAGCAGCACTTGTCAAATATGTTCTTCTCCTGTCTAACAGGAAGTGGAAATGCTCCAGACAACATGTAAAAAGATGACAAGTTCTCACTCTGTTTCCTCGACTATTTTATTCTTGCCAGGGAGAAAAGAAAAGCTTGTGAAACGGCATTTAGAGCATCATGGGACATTAAATCTCTCCATTGAAAGCTGAAATTCTTTTATGCAGGTTAACAGTTCCTTTGGGCAGGATGAGGCAGCTTTCATTGCAGGTTTTACACAAGTCCTCCCACCACACTGGAATGATTTCTCTGGTCAGACATTCAAATAAAATCATAGACAATGACTAGCTAAAATCAGGGAGAAACATGGACTGAATATCAACACATATAAGCCTCAGGCATGGAATATGCAACAGTGTTGTCATCAACATGTAGAAGTAATGGCATGTGGGCTTTCAAACATAGGTGTCCATTATCTAAATGACCTATAAAGACTCTATTCAGACATGACTGGACTTCAAAGCAAGAGACAACTCAATGGTTTGACAACATTTTGCACCTGGGAGGGAGTGGTGACACTGCTGGTTACAAGGATGAGTGGAGTCCTGAAGTCCTGAAGTCCTGAAGTAAATAGAAAAATGACACCATCCACATATTCCAGGTTCCTTAACTTCGCTTTCACTTTGCTATTCGGTCTGCCATTGGGCTGGACTTATCCCAGTAAAACAAAGGTTGAACTACGGCACAAAGAAAGCACACTTAACAGGAGAAGGCATTGTTTTACCAGGTCAAGATATCCTACACTGCAAAAGCAAAAAAGAAAAAACACTGATGGAGGAGGTAAAGAAGGTGAAGAGGGAGAGTGATAAAAGAAGAGGTAAAACAAGAGTGCATGGACAGGTATTCACTCGATGGAGAGTCAAATTGAGATTCTTGCGGTTGCTTTTTGCTGTGGACAGTAGAAAGGCTGGTAGCGGTAGGCAAAAAATGTCATGTTTTAGATCAAATGAATTCTGCTTTCTATATTATAAAAATTTAGACATTAGGTTGTAATGTTTGATTTCTGTGTTTTGGCATGCTTACAAGCGAATGACAACGCTTGCCAAGATCTGCTCAAGAAGGCTACTGATGTACACTGTAGATAAAGCACAATCTCATTTCCAAGTCTTACCCCTACATCTTATTTTTTGAGCAAACCCCTTGCCCCTCAGAACAGAGTTACAAGGGGTAGGTGTTGAAATCTCTCCTGATGAAATGGGAAATTTAAGACCCTCATATGTCATCAGTTGACTTTGATGGTGTTTATGTTATGACCGAACATTTCCAACATGGCATTTTCCCATGTGTGACTTCTCCTGTGTTACTGCGGCAATACTGGTATTATCACAATGCCATTTGTCATTCATCTGTTGGAGGTAGAAAAATATGGACGCTGGCAATTTGTTCACAACTTCATGCAATCAAGTCATCAAGTTGAAAAGAACACTGCTTCGTGACCGATGTTAGCAGTGTACACTGCTTCACTGCTGGACATTAGTTAAATTTTGGGTGTCATATGCTATCAGATGGGCGACTGCAGCATTGAAATACATCAAAATGTAGGACTGTCATGCACACATCAGCAAAAACAATGTAAGGTTAGCAAGCTAGCTAGTTAGCTACCAAAACATCAGCAAACTGGTCACAATTGTTTTATGCTCATAAAGAAAAAGAACACATCAAATTGAAGTGTGCCTCTGGAAACCTCTGTTTGGAGAGCCATGTAGCCCTAGCGCTTCACACTACCTCTCTATCCCAACAAGAACTGGGGCACCCTTTTGCTAGACATGAACGCGCATAACAGAGGGGTAGGGCTAAGTGGTAGGAGCAAGGTAGTGTTTCGAGATCAGGCTCTCTTGCTTTCCTAGCGAAGTTTATACTCGGGCTGTTTTCCGATATTGTCTACCGATATGCTACTGATGATGAAGGAGCCGCAAGACTAATGGTAAATGGGTAAAAAAACAAAAAAAACAAAAACAGGCAGGCCATCCTTACAAATAGACCTAAATATGACGGCCATAGACACCACACTGCATGTTGGACATGGGTCCACAGTTGAAACCCCTATCTGTAGGTGTTTTGCTGGATTTTCATACTGTAAGCTGAACACATGAATGGAAACTGAAAAACTTTGGAGCCTGATGGTTTCTGATAGTTTATCATGCATAAGAAATAAATTAAATAATCTTAAAAAAAGAGAGAATTCTGTATTACAGGGCTCTAAAACAGGCAGAACAAGACATGCAAAAATTCTGCATATATGCCTGTGCAAACCCCCCTGCTGCTGTAGTCTTTGTCTTAAAATGATGGCATTCAATTCAGAGTTGAGTGGTGGTGAAAGAAATGTTCCAAGGTCCAAATTAGTCAGATTGCTGTTTTGAATTTTACGGAAATGTGACTCAGACGGCTACTTAAATATGAGACTGACATGTCAAACTGCCAGCACATTTCACTGAAAGTGCCTCAAAGGGGCTGTATTACAGCTCATGAGTCAAATCCATGTTGTGAAAATATAATAAACAGAAAAACGAGCAAAAACAATAGTAATCCACTCACAAATCTGACTATTAATCCCACATACTCAAGATGATTCTTGATTCAGCGGAATGCTATGCCATCTCTTTAACCCTATCAGCTGAGGAGCACAAACCATTACACCCCTCACCTTTCACAGCAGCAGCATCCCTGAAACTCTCTGCCCAAACCCGTTGTCTATAAATACATATCATGTGGGCCACTCTTTGGTTTCAGGTGCAGGTCAGCCAACCAGACATTTCAATTCCGAAGATGGATGCCCCATTTCAGAGGGAACGATAAGAAAAGGCTCAAAAGGTCTTTCACCACAGGGATCAGATGCTTTTCTTACTTTTCTCCAGCCTGACTGACAGCTCACCGTGCTAAGGCTTTATTCTGGTTTTTGTCCTTCTCAACACACATCCATCTTTGGCAGAGAGGACTGCTGATAAAGCCTGCATGCTCAGAGAAAGACTGTGAGTGCGGCCGCACCACTGCACGTGTTTGTTTTCTTGTCAAACAACTCAGTGTAATTATTTTGGAAGTCTCTGCCAGCCAATTCTTCGAATTCAGCCTTGTTTTTGTGTCTGTGTTGATTTCTACAGCAGTTAAAGAGCTGCTGAGAAGTACTTTCACTTCAGCTGGATGTTGTTTACAGGTTGTCTTCCTCCTAGTGCCGCCAATGCGCTGATCATCAGACTAAAGTGTTCCTATGGGAACTGCCTGAGTCACAATGTCTATTTCCTCCATGGACTTGAGTGGATCCCCACCTCCTCAACCTTCCCCCACATGGCCATTAAGACTGAAAATCGCCCCCGCTGTGCTTTGGTGTGTCCTTAGCTCTCTCTCCAGGTTCTTCATTCACTCCACAGATGATGAATGCGTCATTGTTTTTCTTCTCACTGTTTCTCCAAGTTACTTTGGGAGCCCATTTAACTGCTCCATTTAAAACCCATATGGCATGCTACAGTATGTGAAATATGTTCAGAGGCGTCCAGGGATCACTCACCTGTAAGCCTCGGATCCACTGGCACACATACAAACAGATGTAAGTGTGCGCGCACACACGCACAGAGATCTCTGAGCAATGCGGTTTACTCTTCCCACGCTTTATAACACTCTCATACATCAGAAGCCCTTGTCTCCCCACACAGTGTGGGATGGTGACTGCATTGTGACTCAGAGACAGAGACACAGAGTGAGAGAAACAGAGAGAGGAATGGATGAGGAGGTGGCAGGGGGCTGCTGGGGGTCGGGCCATGAAGGAAGAGCCTTGCAGGTCACTGTGGGTGATGTATATGCAGCTGTAGATTAATGCAGACAAAAGTTCAGGGCAGACACATCTGTGAGTTCAGAGTGAGTGCAGATGTGTCTGCCAAAGTGGAGGTGGGTGCTCTGAACTTTTGTGTAAAGACCATGCGAAACTACATGCACCTAATTTTATCAAGAGGGTAACTACCCTCTTGATAAAATTAGATGCATGTAGTTTTGTGTATGTATGTATTCAAATATTACACCGGCCAGTACACATATGACCAAAGATATACTGGCACCTACACATGTGTCGTTTCATGGTTTGGCCAAGACCCCAAAGTTCCAAAGCAGTGAAATCCTAAACCTCTCTTTTTCCATCATTTCAGCGTTCCAAGGTAGTTTTTTCCAGACTCTCTTAAGTGTATAAACTTCTCCATTGTTCATTTCAACTTGATGAATGCCACCTGTTTGTGACCAGATGCATGTTTGATTATCTCCTTTTTTAAAGCTTTAAATTGCTAAATAAATTTCATTCAAAAAAATTGCAAAAAAACAGGAAAAAAGAAACACTGCATTCTGTTAAAATAAAGCACTGCAGTCAGAAATCAGCAGACAGAAACAATAACTGATTTGGCAGCATCAGTGGTGGTACTACAGGAGGATAGAAAAAAAATAGAATTCAAATATTACTGTAGTGTTAATGCCATGACTGAAATAAAGATAGAATGATCTGACAGTTAACATACAAACAAACAAACAAACAAACAAAAACATGTCCATGACTTAATGGGAGGTGGTTAAATTAGGCTTTTCCATACACATGCAGCTGTACTTGTTTTGACTCGGCACGTCGTTTCTATTACAACCTGCTTGACGTTGTGTCTTTAACTAACTGCTTATCTTGAACAGAGCGCTGCTAATTCGGTGTTAAAGGCATTTCATTTCCTTTAAATTCTTCACAATAAAAATCTTCTGTTATTTAGTCATTTAAAAGCTTTTATTATGAAGCAGCAAAATAAGGAAATGTTGGGTTTTCACCAGCAGTAACATTACATGACTCCTGAAACAACTAAAAGCAAACATGATAAAATTGTCATATGAGGGAAACTGAAGTCAGTCACTAAGCTACAAATGTCCTGAGCGCTGAACACACTGAGACTTTTAAAAAAGCCTCTCCGTCTGCAGTTGCGAGACCTCTCCACAGCCCACTTGGAGGCGGGGCAAAGCGCTTTGGCTCTTCCTCGACTCAACTTGGCGCAGTAAATCTGGTAATGGAAAAACAAATCAGTGTGGCATGGTGTGACTCATCAAAGGCAAAAGTGATAAAGCCCCAAAGGTGATGTGACAGTCACTGAGATCAGATGCAGAATACAATCTTTTAGAGATGAGAGGTGGCTGTTTGACTTGTTTTTTTTGTGTGACTTAACAAACCATCTCAATATGCTCAATCTTCATCTATGATCACAGATAATTATGATGCAGTAAAAGTCTTCCAAACCAAATTGCAAAATCTAATCCCACTTTCTATCCAGTCAAACAATCATAAAGAAGATCACTTCACTGAGTTTACAAGATAGTTTGCGACTTAAAGAGCAAGAAATTAGATTTGAAAATTTTCAGTAATCTGTTTTCAATGGTGTGAACATGCAGATGGAACTGATAGAACTCTAATGTAAAAGCACACTGGAGGTTAGGTACGATTCTGTTAAGGCAGGCCAGTTCTCCCATTTCATTCCACAGATACAGTGGGCTCTATCTTATGCCTGGTGCAAAACGGGTGCAAAAAGAGTCTAAATACAGCCCCTTTGCGCCATGCCCCTCACTTGTCACCCAGATTATTCGCCATTTAACTTGCAAAAGGGAGTTGGACGCGGCCTAAACACACTTACGTCTTGCACTTCAGACCAGGCGCCATAGATCATTTAAATAAGGCCCCGTATGTCTGAGCTCTGATGCTCGGCATGTTTGGTAGCACATACCCGTGCGAGCAGCTGTTCTCTGTAATGAAGAACAACAAAACATCTCACAGGACACGTCTCACTGACAAAGAATTTGCAGCAAAGAAAAGATGCCAGGTGTCTAACAAATAGGAAGGCCCAGTGGATATACAAAACTCCTGAGGTGGGAACTTCAAGAGACATTTATTTGTATGACTAATTGTATTGTTGATCGTCATTGTTCACATTGTATTTGTTGATTTATATTTGTACTGTTGATTGATATGCTCTTTTGAAGGTTGTTACAATAAGTACTAACAGTATTTGGGGATGGATTGAACAATATTTTTGATCAATGAATTCCCTTTCATGTTTGAATGTATTTTGAGACACAATGAGTTATGGTTTTACTGGTGTTGTTTGAGTTTTACACCATTTCGGAAGTCAAGAGGAGTGTAGGCAGATGAAAATACACACTTAAAAGTAACTAGAAATATGTATTTTAAAGGTTATTTTCAAAATATTCCCAGGGACACATGCCCCCAACCCTCTACTTTTTCTGGATTCTGTACTCACACAACAGTCTCTCACAGAAAGAGTAATGTCAGATGAGATGTGTACCTTCAGATAACTTATGGGCCTTTTCCATACACGAGATGGCTAGCTTGACTTGGACTCGGACAGCCCTGTGTAGCAGAGGCTTGTATTTCCACAACAACAGGGCTAACAGCTTGAAGGATTGCCTTCAACTAGCCATGTGCTTGTCTTGTGTGGTGGGCAAAGGAGTGGAGAATCACTGCTAACAAAACTCTGATAACTTGGTGATAAACATGTTTCATTTCCTTTAAATTCTTTTAGATAAAAGTCTCCCGTTATTTAGTTATTGAAAAGCTTTTATTATGAGGGGGCAAAATCAGGAAATGTTTGGTTTTATACCTGCAGTAACTTAACACAACTCCTGAGACAGCTGAAGGTGAACTTGATGAAACAGTAAAATGCAGCAGAGGTCTGAAAGCACAAAGAGGGTGTCCTACACAAACACGACCATCACAACACACAAGTGCATGCTTTTGCCCCACTCCAGGGATGATCCATCTCAGATGCAGTTTGGTAAAGATTGGTGCGCTTAAACTGGTAGTGGAAACGCAAATCAGCACAGCATGGTTTGACTCTTCATGGCCAAAAGTGGCAATGGAAAAGTGCGTGAGAGGAATCCACAGGAATAGTTATATATTCTTAAAATGTTTATGCCCCTGCTTATCTGGCCTATAAATTCATTTTTATTTTTTAAGATGCCCCCTTCAGTGATGGGGTTGAAAATGACAATGCCCCTGTGCACAAGTCAGGTCAAGAAATGGTTTTATCAGTGTGGCGTGGAAGAATGGGGGCGTGGGAACAATCCCTGCTATCTGGTTGCATTCAGTGAAAAGACTGAAACCAGAGGAGTGGAGGCTATTATAGTAGCACATTGTTTTCAAATCAGATGTTAAATGATATGGCTGTAATGTTCACCATCCTGAACCCATAAATACTCATTATCCCACCAAAATTGTCTTCACTTGGGGCTGAAAATAGTTCTCAACAAACTTCTATTTTCTCCTGTTTAAGTGACATTTTATACAACACTGCTGAGCTGTTCTAAGAAATTACTGAAACTTTTATAAGGTGACCTGTTTTTAAAGATTTACATCTTCATTAGGTGGGAACAGGTGTAAAGCTGTTTTTTTTAAATGTCACCTGTGTTCAATAAAAATAACAAAAAAAACAGCCCACTCTATCAAAAGTGGCATAAAGAAACACTTAATCTATCTTTATGCAAGTCTTTTTTAGTATGTATTGGAGGCTGGTGTGTGAAAAATTTGGCGAGATTTCACACCTCAGAATCTGAAACCAATGGAAAGCTTTGTATTCTCTGCATGTGGAACGTTTTCTTTTATTTGAGGGATGTAATATCTGCAACAAGTCTTCTGCCAGATTGTACCACAGCAGAACCTGTGATGGCACTGAACATAAGCCTCTAAAATGTATGAAATGAGTGGGATGTTAGAGGAGACTCTCAGAAACACAAATGGTGATTGACCAGTTTTAAATCAGAGGTGTGTGTCTATAGAAGCTCTAGAACCCTCCTGTCTGTGTGTCTGTCATAAACTATTATTCTGCTGACAGCAGCAGGAGCAGCAAAGACATTTGCCTGTTATTAAAAAGCATTTAAAACAGATGAAGGATTACTTAAGGCTCTAGTGCCACATGGGACCCACTACGGTGGATGGAAATGAATTTTCTACCTTTTAGGAGGTTGGTAGCTGACAGAAGGGCTCCTGAATTTGAGTTTTTATGTATAAAAATGCAAAAATTATGTACTTGCAGAGCACTGTCTGCCACAAACAAAATGAAAACTCAAGTCATGGCTCAGAACACTGAGCACATCTAAGATGGCCTTTTGAGTGTTTGTATTCCATTTCAGTTTTCATTCTTCAAATAAACCATTATCTTGTTTTCAGTGGATGGAATAAAATGCAACAAAATAGAAAATGAAAAACAAGCACAGAATCCTCTCTGTCAGTTATGTGGCAGGGAATCAACACTTTAGATTTTGGCATCAGACAATAAAAGTCAACAGATCCAAGAGAAAGTTTTCATCAGCTGCAATAACAGACACATATTACTAAGGTCTTGAAGCCGCAGTGAAAACCCATAACCAAAATCCCAAACATGAAGAGATCATTTTCTCTGATGGGAAATGTTGAACATGGTTACCTAAGTGTGATGAGATTATAAAAACATGATTTAACCAACAGGTTAATGGGTTGTAGACAACACACAGAAGTAGAGCTCTATTTTGTCTGCACTCCCTCTTGAATTGTTGATCAGCACAGCCCTAGACCCCGAGAAGCATTGAAGCACTTTGAATGCTGTCTGTGTTACAATTAGTTTTGGGAATTCGATGAATTAAAGAAAATGTATGTCACAATATTTTATGAAACACTAAAGCACAATACAAACTATACAACTGCATTATAACCAATCTTGAGGCCCCTGACTTGTCAATCTAGCTCAATCTAGTAATAAAGTTTTCTTTTTATTATTTCACTCTATATTGTGCTTAAACAGATTTGGGTTTAATCCGATTTCCACAAACTCATTACTATTCATAAAGCACTCTACGTAATGCAAGAGAAGTGAAAGGAAAGGGGTCCCCATTTTTTCTGGCCCTTGGATCATACCTTTTAAGCTCAGTTTTTACAATAAGACTCATGCCATAGTAATATCTCGGAGAACTCAAAACCATGAATTCTTTAAACAGGAACTTTGACGATTTTCAACCAGCTTCATATCACTACAGTGTTGGTACTATAAGTAAATGAACAATGTTAAACTTCTTTCCATTTTGCCTGAACCCAGAGTCCCCCACTTTTTTGTCAGCAAAAATCCTCCAGATGGTACATTTTGTGTCATCTGGTGGATTCTAGGCCTGTTGTATCAGAAGAATCACCTAGATTGTCATTCTGCATTTTGTACGCATGCATCCACAGACACAAAGAGTATAGTCGGAACTCGCGAGACAGAGAGCTGTCCCTCTCTCTCTCTCTCGGATAGAGTGAGTTGTGTATCGCCAATCTCTGCCCAAACTAGGCAGTGCTGATAAACTATAAACCAAGATTATGTTACCACACTGCCTATGTTTACCTAAAAATGTTTTCAGAGGAATATTTTAGTGCACTGTTTAGCTGTAGGGCAATGTTGTGTGTTATCAGCCAATCGGTTGCCTTACTGTTTCCTGTTATAAAACAGACTCCGAGCCAAAACCAAGCACCACTTAAGTCGCATTAAGGGCAAGGGCAAGTAGGGCCTTCTTTTTAGCAGTGAAATACTTCTCTGAGTCATAGTAATGAAAAGAAATGATCTCAACCATTGCCATAACAAAGAATTTTTAGATAATGGTTTGACTCTTCCACTCAAAACCTGTTCAACTCCTTCAGTAACGTATTAAACTCTGGTGTTACAGGCTTGCATGTGACTGATTTGATTGAGCCTGTGCTGTACTTATTGTCTTGTGATCTGTTCTACTAATGGGCCCACCTGTACTTATTTATTAGTTCTGTTCTTAGTTATTTTATTTCTTAGTGTAACTGTTAACAGGACCTTGTTGTTGTAAAAGAGCACAAACCTACACTGTATTAATAAAGAAGGTTAAATGAATCTAGAGAGCAAATCTTTGCCGAGGCCAACAGTCCATTCTTCTATGATAAGATCTTCTCCCATGAAAACCATTTTCCCCAAGTGCTTCATAAAAACTGCTTTCTGTATGAAGTTTGATCAGCTAAATGTGTGGACTACCCCAGAGGATTACTGGCACCTGTGAATGTGGATTGTGATATGAAGTCATCTTATTTTTACAGTTGGCTATGTTTTGTCACTATTGAACTTTACTACCATCTACTGGATTTTAAGATGTCCTTCCTCACTCTCTGACTCTCTCCCAGAAGTTTTTGTGATGATGACCAAATAAACCAGGCAGTCCTCATCAGTAAAACAACCATAGGTCGACTGTGAAAGCATCTTATTATGACCCATATTGACGTTCGTTGGTAGGCTGCACCCCCAAGAGGCCATAGTAATTATTATGGCAGCAAAGGAGGAAATCAGGGGATGGAGTATAGCGGCTGGGTTGAGCAAACAGAGGTTGTGTTTATCCAGTTAGGTGTAGGACATGTTGAAATTGATGTTTTAGTGAGGAATGTCAATCATCTGTTGTACAGTCTATAAAAAAAGACACCTGGCAAATATCCGCAGCCTTGTCCAACCACAATGAGTGAGGCTACAAAAGTCTCAAAAAACATTTTTTTTCAAGTTAGGGGAGATACAATACAATGTGACTGCTACTACAATTTCTTTCCAAAGCAATAAAAATGGATGAGCTTCTATCAAAGCCTCTATTTTCTGATTATAGGTTTTTCACCTGAATCTCACCCACTCACATTCACCCACAAGAGAATTAGCAGGGCGATTAACTCAAAGGTGTTGGATGGGGTTGAGGTCATGAGCCATTTCTTTATGGAGCTGGCTTTATGCACTTTGACATTGTCATGTTGTAACAGAAAGCTCAAAAACACAAACTTGGAAGCACACTATATTTTAGGAGGGTTAGCCTTAATATTAGAATAATGTGAATAAGTGCTTTCCTATACCAGAATTGTACTTTGAGTGGTTTTTGCCTTAAGAAGCTCCCTGTATTCAGCTCATACAATTCATCCTCCTTTGTATTGACCTCCTCTTACTGAGTACAGATGATGGATTTTGGCTGATGTCAGCAGCCACAGAGCTGCATCCAAGGATAGTTTTTAACCTTCAACAATCAAACTATCAAAGCATTAAAACCACATTCATCTCTGAAATTGAAAGCAAAAGCATTAGCACAACACAGTGCTAACACCACAGATAAAGATAATTCATTAGTGATCTTTCTGCCACACTTCACTGAGAGAAGAGCTAAAATCTCGAGGGGGGAGAGAATTTGATTTAGCTGAAGCAGACTGAAAAGATTTACTCTCACTTGAGCCTCTGGGCGTCTGAGCTGCAACAGAAGAGTGTGTTCTCTGGAATGCCCGAAAATAATTAATTGTAAATTTCGTTTGAGATTAGATTGAGCAATATAATTTTTAGCGGATATGAAAGCAAAGAAAAGATAAGAAGTCTATCAAGCACATAAATGAGAAACTGTGAAAAAGCACACCCTAATCATGTTGTGATGCTTTGATGAGAAATAAATGAGAGTAAATAAATCAATCTAAACTAAGAAGTAAAGATCAGCGGCTCCTAAAAGTTGATTACAAACTCATTGCATTGAACAAAGAGAGTTGAGATACATGCAGAACATTCCTTATAATGATTATGTTCTCCTGTTATTTGTAATTAAGTTTGACTGGTATTACAGAGGCATGGCTCTGTTTGAGGTCAAATTAATAATTAGTGGAAGTGATTAAGACTCGTACCACATAACCACAGCATTCCAGGTCTGATCTCAGCCAGGGACCTTTGGATACAGATACTGACGCTTTGGACTCGAGGCTTGTGTCAGATGCCAGCCTAAAGTGTCAGTATTTGGTGACCTGGGGATGAGACTCAACAATCAACTATCTTTCTCCAGGAAGTTACATTTTGTTGCTTTTATACATAGAGCCTACAGCCATACTACTATCTCTGTGAGGCAGAACCTCGGTAACCTCGCTAAATGCTATCATCAGCATGCTAACATTCCCACAATGACAATGCTAACATGCTGATGTTAAGCAAGTAGGCTTGCCATTTAAACTATCATAGTTTGGCATGTTAGCATGCTGCCTTTAGCTAATTAGCACCAAAGATAAAGTACAGCTGCAGATGAATATTTTGCCGATTTGCAGGTGTAAAAAAAATCTATGTACTGGAAAATAACAATTTCGATCTGTTGAGTATGCTCAAAGAAAGTGAATATAATTTTCCTCTGGGAATCATGAATATTCACAGAGAACATTGTGTGAGGATGTGTGATACACCTAATCAATTGAAAGGCCAATTACCTGTGACCCCCAAAACAACATGACTGTCGCAGCATACCAGCATTGTACACTTGCAGTTTGATTAAGTTTAGTCAAGAAAACCAGATCATGGTTTGGGTAAAAATAAGTTTGTTATTCTTGTAACTTCAGTTAGGAACGTTTATATGTTAAATACATAACTTAAGTTTGGTTATGTACGTGACTTAACTACAATAGTAAGTTCAAATAACTCATCGTTTACTTTGGTTTCATACTGGACGCAAACAGTTGTTTCCTGGATGGAAGTCCTGTGATTGTTTAACCCTACTGTCCACCCCGACCTCCTCTCTTTGCAGAATTAACTGCCTATTTATACTACTTCACCTGACTTCCCCCTTTTCTACCTTAATAGTTACTTTGGCCAAGAGAAGTCACAGCCTTACAAGAAACATAAATATGGGTCATAACAAGCTGCATGATAAGCCACAGATGACATTTGGTCAATTTTCTGATGAGGATGAGCATTTTTTGGCTAATCATCCAGAGCATGTTTAAATATTATTTGATATTTAAAGACTTTGGTGGTCCAAGATTAGAAGTCAGAGCTTCACTAAAGTAATCTGGATTCATCACATATAAATTCATCAAGTTTTCTACCACAACAATTCTAATCATCACTTTGAGAATTCCCACTGGAAGCTACAAACCATTGCTTCAAATCATGCATTGGCAGTGCATCATCAGGCTTTTAAAATATTCTTAGGTGTGTAGCTCTCAGCAGCCTGTTGACCAGCAGCTATGACTGGTGTCAGAGAAGTCACAGACACAAAAGTGTAGAAAAACAGGTGGGAACAGAAAAGCTGAATATTCAAAAACACACTGACCGACAGCGTTTGTTTCGCATCTGCTTGTTCATCGCCTGTGGACAATGTGAATACAAATGAATACCAGGCTTAGCCTCATGCTGGTGCAGCTCACCGATAAGAATGACAAAAGACTAACAACACACCTCGTATCGTGTAGAAAAGTTTAATATATAACTGCAAAGGGTAAATCAACCCTGATAGTGTATTCCAACAGCTATTTTGTGCTGTACTCAGAGCCGGCCCTTGGCATAGGCTGTATAGGCGAATGCTAAGGGCACCATCCACGGGGGGGGGGGGGGGGGGGGCGGGGTCGAGAGGTTAGTTTCCTGAATCTGACCGGACCGTGACCCCAAGACCAAGAGAGAGATTTATTGATACTGTAGCGGAACCACTATGTCCAAAAGATTGAAACCATCCAGCTCCCAGGGAAGGAAAAGAAGGAAAGCAGAGGAAGAAAAACGTGAAAAAGAAAGAGGTACAGTAATGTCAATGTGATGAAGTGAATGAAATGAATAGTTTAATGCATCGTAGTTAAAGTTGTTGGAGCAGAGTGTTGACTTGCTAGCTTACTTCGGACGATATATATGTATATATATATATATATATATATATATATATATATATATATACATATATATATATATGACACAGCATGACACAGCATCAGGTGCTCCTGTCCTCTACCTCAGCACAGCAGAGTGACAATATTCTTTAATATGTTTGTGCAATACCTTATTTATATTGTATTTTTAATTCATTTTATGTCATTTGTTTTCGTGTTCACTGTTTTTATTTTGTATGTAAATAGAATATTCTTTAATATGTTTGTGCAATACCTTATTTATATTGTATTTTTCATTTATCACTTGTTTCTTTCTTCAGTTTTTATTTGGTGTGATATTTTTGACTTAAAAGAAATAAAATCTTGAATACATACATGCAGTTTCTGTGAGTGTATGAAAATTGTTTGTGAAATTGACTGCGATGCAAGGGGGCGCCAGCCAAAATATTGCCTAGGGCACCAAATTGGTCAGGGTCATTGGTCATTGGCTGTACTTATTTTCCACTTTGTGATTTCCTACATTTTCCAAAAGGCCCTCAGAAAAACCAAGGTTAGGGTTGATGGATGTTTGGTTTTAATCTACAATAACCTGTAAAGCAATGAATAAAACACATATATATATTATATACATATATTTCCAATGCGCCAAAACTTTGGCCTTATATTTAGATGCAGTGCAATTACTTACACAGACGGTGGGAAAGATGCAAGTGGACAAAAAGCCATACTCGCGTGACCTGAACATTTGTTTACTTGAGCAACAAATTTGCACTCATCTAAAACATAATGACTCAATGCAGGCAGATAAGAAGGAGAGAGTGTGTGATGAATAACAAATGAGGAAGAGAGAGGGTCTTCTCTTCGAATTCAGCGGCTAAAAAGATCTTTTTTATTCTCATTCAGCTGACTTGCTTATTTTAAAGTATTTTTTTACAAAAATCTCTCAATCCCTCATGTAAGCAAAATAACCAAAATGCATCCCAGGTCCGGACCCAGACATCATCGTATCTGTACTCAGACACATAACTGATAAATTATTGAGAATTACAACATTTTGACATGTTTGAAGTGTTTCTATTTTAACCAGCACAGATTTTCTAGACTGGCATTTACAGATCAATGCATACTCTCTAAATTACTCATTTGACAATACTCAGTCAATCAAATCTGTGTATTGCATTCAGTGCTGTGATTTGTGTCAGACAGATACACAAATGAGACCAGGCGAGAGACAACAGGTGGAGAAAAGTAGGCAGTGGAAACAGAACTTTTAGAATGGACCTGATATGTTCATCCTTTCCACGGGCCATTCAAAATCAGAATGTCTCATATCTGAGACCATGGCGATTATTAAAAGCGGTAATTAGAAGCACCCCTACTTGTCGGCACAGAGCATATTTTGAGCAAACACACCCGCTGGAATCAATCATAACGCAAGTTAGAAATTATTATGTTTGGGACCTTTGCTTGACCGTCTGCTTCTCAGAATCCTGCAGTTTTGTCTATCTTGGATCTATAATGTTCTTTAGCGGTGTGGGGTGTTATAATTAACAAATCACCTACTGAGTAATTGCACCAACAAATCGTAATGTTTTCTCAATAACCTGCACATTCTCTTTAAAACCATTATGAGATAAACGTTATTTCATTATAAACCATAGAAACCAAGTCATCTTTTTTTTAAAAATGCATTTGTGTATGGGGTTAACTGTTTTTTGCAGGTTTAGACTTAAAGTCATGTTAAATTTTGAGCATTTTAAGCTTTTTTTTTTGTTTAATACTCATATCAAATCATCAATATTCTAATCTGGATTATCTACGTGCAGTCAGTCAGAAGCTGATCGTAGGCATACCAAAGACAGACTTAACACACACACGCACACTGTCACAGCACACTCTGCCAGCTACCTACTGTGCAGCTGACGTCTGTACAGTCCTTACATTGGATGCTTGGGGCTAATAAACCCAGGTTGCAAACAGTGATGGTAAAAAGATGGTAAAAAAATGATGTGAAATTATCATTAGCTTCAGTCTGTCGAGGTGACCCTGAAAAGAAGCAGTTTACTGTTTAGAGTCTGACACTGCTAACTGACATTGGCTGATGGCTTAAATGGAAGAAAATCTCATTGAACTCTGTTGCAGCTGAGTACCCTCAGAGAGATGTCTCACAGCATATGATAGGCCAATTATTAGAGAATTTCCAAGAAAAGAAAAACCACAGCAGCCAAGACCCAGAACTGCATGATTCATATTGTGATTTAAGATGGACTTTAACTTTAGACAGGGATTCATAAATTGTGTTCAAGAAGCCCATCTGATGGGTGTGTGTTAAACTGTGTGTGTGTATATTTTCTGCTTGTGTGTGTGTGTGTGTGTGTGTGTGTGTGTGTGTGTGTGTGTGTGTGTGTGTATGTGTGTATGTGTGTGTGGTGTTAGAAGAGCACATGGAACATGTCTGCTCTAATGAGTTCTTTTCCTGGACCTGGCAGCCTTTGGCCAAGATCCGCTCAGTTTATTGTGTGTGTGTGTCCTATGTCTTGTGTGGGTGAGTGTTCTGACAGTGTGTCACCTCTGGGTGTCATTCCAGGTGATACCGCCAAGGAGAGCAGCCTTTACAGCCGTCCCGCAGAGCCACCGCCTGCTCTTAACAAGGACACAGGCACGCAGATGCGACAACACACTCACACACAATTTTTGCATCCAGCTCTGGTGCACGGCAGCAGTAAACTCGAACATTTCAGTGTGCTCCAAGTAATTTATCTTCATTGTCCAAGTCATCAAATCTGAAGAACGACAGTGAGACAGTGGGACAAGCATTAAATGTCCTCACAGTCAAGGTGACTGGCAACACTAACACACACTATAATTCTCTATTCTCTCTCTCTCTCTCTCTCTCTCTCTCTCTCTCTCTCACACACACACACACACACTCTCTCTCTCTGTCTCTCTCTCTCTCTCACACACACACACAATTTCACCCTTCGAAGACACACCACAGTCTCTCAATAATAGAGCCCTTTACTGAGGGGGAAAAGGGTTTCAAATCTCCAAGACTCCCTGATTCCTAAAAAAAGTGTGTGATGAAGTGTAAAATAGAGAAAAGAGAGAAAGAGTAGCAGCGAGCAGTGACAAGCTGCCTGTCACAAAACAGAGGAATCCCTATCGCATCCTAACATCAGCCGCCGACCATTCTCCTGCAGTCACACATGACTGATGAGGGAGGTAAAAAAAGTTCAACTTGTCTTTTCTCTAATCCTCACACTTTTCTTTATGGCAGGAAATTAATGGCCTCTCACACAAGACACTTCTATGCACACACACATTTGTCATCTCGCCGTGCTCATCCTGGAGCAGTGCTTTTATCATCACCCGGTAAGTAGCAGCGGTAAAATTGCTTAATTAAAGCATGAATGTTTAATAAACCCTCAGGCTGCATAGAAAAGGACCTGAGACAGGCCATCCATTGATGGACAGCCTCAAGGAAGGAGAGGGACAATTCCTCAACTCGCTTCACACTGACTTAAGTTCAAGTGAGTGCTTTGACAGAGTACAGGTGGAGCTGGGAAAGGTCAGAAACTTCATGAGCAGCGAGGTCACTGCCTTGAACATTTTCAAAATGTTAAGTTGTTCACTCCTGTAGTGGCTGGGAGTGTCAGCTCCTGAGCTAACACCGTAACCTTAACCCCAGGCTGGTTTTGCTTTACAGTATATTGCCAATTTTGGAAGTAATTATTATAGTCTATCCAACACATACCATTCTCTGGCATGTCAGAGTACTTTGTATGTTCTATGAAACAAACAAAAAAAATAAATAAATACATGACTAGTCTACAGTCATGCTAACAGCTTTGAGTGTTTTGAGCTAAATGCTAATGTCAGAATGCTTACATGCACACATGACAATGCCAACACGCTGATGTTTAGCATGTTAGCTGTAGGATGTTAGCATGCTAACATGTTTATAAGCAATAACCCAAAGTAAAGCTGAGGCTGCTGGGAATTTTATTAGCAGTGTTAGGGTTAGTGCACTCAGATTACTTTATTGATAAAACAATAATTAGCCAATCAATTAATTAATCAATTACTGTAAGAATTTTAACATATTTCCCTGTTTTTTGTTGCTAAAAAGAAAAGAAAGAAAGAAAATCCCTGATGCATTCCTGCTGTTTCTGTTTGCTCCTAATTCTTGGAAGGCAGTCGGATGTGTGGTTGTGTTATATCAGTGTGCAGGACAGGTGTAATTCAGCTAGCAAGATGGCAGAGAGAGCAGCCTTAATATCATTGAAGTATCTACATTATTTTGAATTTGTGGGTGAAAGGGACCAGAACATAATAGCGAAATGCAATTGTGCCTGGGTGATAAGCCAAAAGACTGCACAGCTGCTACCTGTCAGCTACAATCCACTTCTGTTTACTTTCATGTCCCATATTTCAAATAATTCAGCCATATTGATTGCAAATGAATTACAAAAAACAAACAAACAAAAGAAGCCTTAGATTGCATGCATGATTGCAAACTTGTTAGACTGTATGTACCTCTGTACCCACTCATTTTTTGGTTTTGTTTTGTTTTGTTTTAAAATCAAATATAACATAAATAAAGAGCTGTGTATGGGATATTGCATCTGTCATTAGCCTGCAGAGTTTCAGATTATGGGTTGTAGAATATGAAATTCCGTTTTGGTAGAGTCAATTTAAAGGGAGACATGCATCCTCTGGACAATATGAGCAGCAACATGTGCAAGGAATCAAAAGTGGTTTTCATTTTTCATTTTCATTTCTACCCAAAACTGATTATTAGTTTTGCTTATGTGCGTCTTAGTCAGTCATAAACCAAAGTTTGTACAAAGTGAAATGTTGACTTGATGATGGCGCTAGATGAAAAGTTGAGGGGTCACCAAAGTTGTAACAATCCCTCCTGATGGGAAGATGGACCAGATTAAATGACAATCTATGAAATACTTGTTGAGACATTCCACTCAAAATGACAAATGTCAATGCCTGTTGATGATACATGTGTAGAAAAAGTCATTGATCACCAAAGTCACTGAGATTTGCTGTCTGGGAACCATAAATGTCTACAGAAAATGTCATGGTAATCCATCTTGTAGTTGTTAAGTATTTCATAACCAAAGTGGTGGACATGCCAATCAACCAATATTACCATCCCTGGAGCCACAAAATTACGTTGTATGGGTTTTTCATACAGTATTTGTATATGAATGGAGTGTCAGTTTTGAAGGGATATTATAAACCATGTTGATGGAACATTCTGAGCCTTAATTATATAAAAAAATGTATTTCTAGTGCCAAAAAAGCTAACTTTCATGGATTGTGTCACTCCTATTGATTTGATTTATTTTATTCTTTCCATTGGGGATTGAGTGAGGTGGGATTTTGTTCCATGTTCAACCTTAAAACACCCTAAGAGGTGACCCTCAAAAGTTCACAGGGACTGGCAATGTTTTAGACTAAAAAAAACACAAAAAAAACAACAACAATTTAACGTTATTGTAGCTGTGTATGAAATACCTGGTTGAGATGTCTCACTGTCTTTGATTGGGCAATTATCAAGAGAATCACACCGCCAAACTGCTCCAATGAACCAGGACCGGAGGATAGATTCCTAATATTTCATTCTAACAATTCATGTGATTTAATGTGTAAATAAAGTGTTTATGAGCATTTATTCTAAACATCCTGTAACATACTGCTTCTACACTGATTCTGGAAGTATGGGTATGAAGTCTGTGTGTTCTGATTTGACTGATTTGAAGAGCTGGAATTTTTTATGCAAAATGCATTAATTAAAAAGCTCACAGTGACAAAAATCTAAATACTCAACGAAATCTGGAGTGATTTAAGGTGGCCATTTCAAAAGGAAAATAATGTGCTTTATTCTTATTAGCATCAACGTACCACTTAAGAACAGATTTTTATGTCAAATTTGCTGTTTGTATCAGCCTACAGCCTTGTAAAAAACACAGCAAAGGTCCCTACCTGGCACTTTATTCTGCAGATGGTATTGTAGCCATTATGCCATGACCAGTCAGGTCAAGTAAAGTCAAGAGTATGTGGAAATCGTGTCGTCAAGTGATGGAAAAATATAAAATAATAATATGAAAAAAATAATATAAAACTTGCCATATAGAAAACAGATAAATATTTACATAAACATCTATGTATAATGTATCTATAGCTTCTGCTGATGTCTGACCCCACAGTTTTGGCTTCAGGCTGGATGCCGGCCCTTTTATTCCTCCATACTGTTACCTTTTCCTGTATAATAACTACAACAGCAGTGTATTCTGATCAAGCAGTTCCTTAACAGAAAGCACAGCAGTAGACTAGTAATGATGCCAAATGCTCAACCCAGCTCCGTCATTTAAAAAAGTTTACCCATGGTGCAGTGCTGCACGTGGTATATTGACATGTCAGAATCCTTCTCCCAGCTTCTCTCATCATTTATATACAGCAGCTACAAGGAACTTTCATTCTTTTGTTGATTGTGGCAGCCCCTGTGAACAAAAGCAGTACGAGCACCACCACCTCCTGTCAGAGAGATCTAGGTCTGGCCAGTGCCTGCATTTCTTTTTAAAAGCGAATGAAAATAATTGAAATTTTTTTCTCTTTATTTTTTTTTTGTTTTAAACACAGCTGTTTGCAGGATGCATAGCAATGAAGTAATGTATCTATTTGTGTCTATGTAAGATTAATAACTGCAATATGATTAAGGCGAAGCAAAGTAAAATTTGTTTTAGCACCATTCATACAGTAGGTTAGATGTAAGCCTGCAACTAACAGATTTGATTGCTCAACAATAGTAATTATTTTAGCCGTTGATGTAATGATTTCATAATTGGGGTGTAGCAAGCCATCGATCCAGATTAATGATCAACGATCCAATGTAATCGATGCGAAGTGGAAATACCAATCCATATTGGATATAAATATATAATTTTTTTGATGCAACTTTATTTTGAAATGGAAGTCGGGTTGGCAGGCAAACAGGGCATCTGGCTCAGCAGTCCACTAACTTATTGCAATATATGCTGCTCTGTTTCAACAATGTTATACTGAAAAAATGTGTATGCAGGATCAAATTCAACTGAGGTGGTTTTTGGGAGATGCAGTGACTTAAACTAAGGGTGCCCCAATCAGGATTTTTGGGGCCAATTACCGATCACCAATCAGTGGAAGCAGTATGGCTGATACTGATCACTGATCAGAAGGATGCTTTTTCACGTTATTGTCATCTATAGTTTTTAGTTATTAGTGGCATATTAAAATCCTCATTAAATGTTGAGGAAATAAATAATTATACTTACTTTATATTGATTCAACAAAATAGTTTCAAAACAAAATTAAAAATTTAGAAAAGTAAATAGGACTGAGAATTTAGGGATAAACTATAATATATAATAAGTGTATCAATCTCAGTTGTCTCAGTCTTTGTACTGAGGTTCTTGTGCCCTTAAGCCACTACTCCACAACCTGGTCACTGCTTGTACCTGGTTACTTAAGAATGAAAAAAATTACACAGATGCAAAGTGTCTGTAACTCAAAACTCAATACTTTCACCTACAAACTGTACTCATCTAGAGTACTTCAGTACATTTATTTAGTGTAAACGAATTGTGACTGCGGTTCACAGTTTAACACTTCATGTTCCTCTGAACAATTCTGCTGTGTTTAGCTCTGCTGTAAGCCATTAGCTCTCAGGCTGCAGGGCTCGAAACAAACAACGTCACATTGTCCCCTCACTCAGGAAGACAGAAAATGTAAACAGACATTCCCAAATGATAAACTGAACTAACTGCTAGTTCACTGGCTGGATTCTCAGCGCGAGACCTAACGTTACGAGAATTGTTCCGCAGTATTGGTCCATCTATCCCCTCAGTCACAAACAGCTGGCTGGCAGGACCTCACAAAAATTCTGCACTGGTGCTAGGCTGCTAGTGAGCTCTTAGCAGCCAGTGAGCAGCACAGTCCTGTAGTGTGTTTATCTATGCACCGCTAAAATGCCAAAGCCAAACTGTCTCGTGTGTTTATCTGATCTGCTCTTCGGATCGGGCTCCATAGAGATAACCAGTCTTTTTACAACACATATCAGCTGATAATGATCAGTGTATGATCAATCGGAGCACCCTTAATTTAAACAAGTGGTGAGTAAGTAAAAGTATAAATAATACATGTAATTTGTTAAGCTATGAGTAGTTATTATTGAGCTGAATGTTCTTGTTAAATGTTCTTGTTGTTAAGTCATGTTTTATGTTAGTGGAGTCAATTTAAAACCCATTTTACTGCACTTAACCACTTTTTTATGTTGGCAGCTTCATTTCTGTAACTTATTGTGTTAAATAGTGTGATATTGTCTAATATCGATCGCAGGCCCCTGAATTGATTCCAATCACAATTGTAAATACAGTATTGTTGTCCAAAGAATCAATGTGATATCATATCATGATGAAACTTGTGATCTTCACTCTCACTTTTTAATAGGCCAACGGCAACATTGTTGTATATATATATATATATATGTATATATATATAGAAATTGCCAATCTTCCTGCTGATAGTCTGCTTATGTAGATCATATGGAGGCATGGGTATTTAATTGAGACTCTCTCATAACCAGTTAAAAACTCCTTGTAGCACACAAACATGAATGAGAATTGGCAACTTGATTGATTTGACTGGGATGCCTATAATCACAGCCACCAATCTGATTACACTGATCACCAATAAGGTGAACATGTCATGACAACAAAAAGGACAATGTCCGTTTGCTAATTGTTTCTGTGCTCCCATCCCAAAAGACCAAACTCCATATGAAAATGTCCCAAACAGGATACGAGGCTCCCTGCAGGAGGAGTGACCTCTACATCAGCATAGAGCAACTTCTTGCCATCTCTCTTCAGTCTAATCCTGCCCACATGGTGCCCCCTGTGGTGAACACCACACCTCGCTCTCTAAACACACACACGCAAAATCAGCTTTATTCTCTCCCTCAGTCAGCCACCCACACTCAGTCACAAGGGACCAGTGCGTGGTTGCACCAGTGTATGTGCCATTTTCTGGTGTGACATTTCTCTATGTATGTGCCAGTGCTGTATACAGTGTGTACGTGTGTGCACGCAGGTACGTGTGTCCACGCATATGAATGTGAAGAGGAGCTAATGCATTAGACTTGCTTTAGGATTTCTCAGTGCTTGTTGTGGAGGCGGGTTGGAAATCCCTTAGTTTAGCAACAATGTGGTCCGGCCAGGCAAAGGCTTGCAGGGAGAGACACAGTGCTCACATTCATCTTCCTCAACCACAGCCAGCTGCCAACAACTGGAGGAAAAAGTGCAAGTCAGGAGGGTTTATGAGTATTTCTTTCTCCTTCTTTCCACATGTTGTCACTTATGAGACCATGTATCAGCCCGGTCTTTTATTATTTCTTCACCCTTCCATCACAATCAGTATCTCAGACAGCACTGATTAGACTGATCAAAGCTGTGAAATGATGTATCTCAACGCTGTACAGGCATTTCTACAACTGACTGGCCCAGTGGAGACAGGGCAGTTAAAGCTTAAAAGGGAAATAAGTCCTTATTCCTTTGCTGTCAGTTATTACCCTTTTTCTGCTGCCTTCAGGACCATCAACAATGGTTGTCCAGGTGGTCTGAGGCCAGCAAAGAGACAGGAGGGTAGAGCCTGACTGATAATAAATTACTGAGGTCCATACAAAACCGATATTTGAGAGCTACAAAAACTCCACATGACGTAAATAGACATTTTTGATAAGGAACCCATAAATGTGTTGTTTTAAGGCCTGCAAATCGACACAGGTGTTTTCAGATATAGTGGCTGATCAAACCTCAACTCAGGTTGAAGGTAGGTGCAGCTGTGCAGGGAGTCAGATACCAGACACCACATACCATTTATCAATAACAATGATTAAAGCGTAACTTGACCTGTCCTTACGAGAGTGTGGGAGATGTCAGTCACACAGTCTGACACAGACCTCTTGGCCATGGGGTTGCAAAGTATTTCTTTTTATTTTAAAGTTTCTGAGCAATGGAAGATAGGGCATCTTTATCTTCTATAATGTGACATATTTCCGAGGGAAACAGAATACTGGATATGGACAAGGTACAGTTATTTTTAAAAATACTTTTAATACGATGAATTCATTTTTTTAGACAACCAGTGATACACAACAGAGGGGAAAAAATATAGCTACATATTTATCCATAAATACATATTCATACACATATATGTATGGACATGCATATCTGCTGCATACATGTTACATGCATTCAATCATGTATACAGACATGATTGAATGCAAATTAAGAACCCTGTTAGTTAACTCAAGGTTACAACAATGAATAAAAATGTGATTATCTATATATATATATATATATATATATATATATATATATATTTCAAACATCTGCCTTTTTTGTAATCTAATTGTGAGTTATATCATAAATAATCAAATGGACTCATATGTCACCCACTTGACCCAAAGACTTTTGTACTCTTCATTTCTAACTCAAGTTTTTCTCTCCATTTCTGATATTTCCTGTATCATTATTTTCCATCTTTAAACTGATGGACTTGAAGGTTTTAGGGAACACCTAGTTATTTGCTCCATGGCCGCAATTCTGAGTATTCTATAAAGGTTTGGGGCTGTTTCTTGCATAAACTCTGGAGGTGAGGGGGATTTAATAACAATGCTTTGGTGCAAAACAGAATTGTAGAGGACTTGGCTTCCACCCACAGCTTTCAACTTGTTTGTTGGATCAGGAGGAGGTAGATGAGAGCAAAATGAATAAAGTACACTTCAACTAGGCTTTTTCTGAAGACTTAAACAACAATTAAACCAACTCAGATGTGAACACACACGCACACACACACCACACACCAGACTCCTACTAACATATTGCTATTGTTTTGCTTTGTATCCACAGATTCAAAATAGATTATGGCTGGGATCATTTTAAACTCAAGTTGAAACCTTATTTTTTCAGATGGATTAATCATGAATAACCAAATGCTTAATAGATTGAATGCCATCTTTTCTTAATGTCGTTTACAGCTGCAGCTGCCTCGGCCAACCCAACCTCCTCCTTATGTGCAGTCACATTTTACATGTTGGGACAGTGGTCACCAAAGCTCACTGATTGTGTCAGTGGTGGAGACACAAACAAACAGCAGACACAGTAGTTTATCAGTGCTTGATGACAGCTGTGTCACTGTCACTGTCCTGAATCAGGATCTGAGAAAACAAGAAGCAACAAAAAGAAAGCTCTGGGGAAAAAAGGGGAAATAATATTCAGTGCATCATGAAATTATATATTCCCAGGGGTCCAATATGATGATAGAAAAAAGTATACTATATGGTGAGTTGGCAGTTCCTGTCAAAAGCAGACTAGACAAGATAATCTTTGTTTGTTCAAGCACCAGTAACTATAGCAAACAGTCTCCAAAGAAATATGATCGGAAAAACAGACAGACAGTAGCAACGGTTCCCTCTATTTTCTGTGTCTACTTATCTTGGATCCTATTCCAGCATGCATTGGGGCAGAGTCGGGGTACACACCAGACATCCTCTTACAGGACTTGGGTGCTTTAACAAACACATCAGCTGTGTGTAAATTAAAAGCTGAATCACTGGATGCACCCCGTGATGGTGGGTCTGTTTACAGGATCTTAAAGCAAGATTGAACCTGCACTTCCTCCCCAACAGAAGCCATATATTTCATGGTGTATGAGCAAAATGCTGCCAATTCATGGTATGAAGCATTTCATTTAGTTGTGGACAAAGCACTGAAGCCGCATTTACATTAGCTGTTTGGTATCAGTTGCTCAGTCGTCAGGTGCTCGACTACAAGCTGACTGGTAGCATCCTATCATTCTCATACAGGTGAATATATACAGGTATATTCTGCTGATTCTTCTTAATATAGTTTGCTGCTGCAGCTCCCTTGACCAACCCAGCCTCATCTTTATGTGCTCAGCAAAATATCCTCACACCTGAATGACTGAATAAGCTGATTGCCAGTGACTCCCAATACAACATATATGACTGTTCCCAAAACAGCATGCGTACCAGCGACAAGTGTACGGGACCTTCATCATATGCTCACAGTTTGGTAAGGTTTTGGCAACGAACCACTTGGTTAGGTTCAGGAAAACGTCTTGGTTTTGGTTCAGATGTCACTTATGTAACCTCAGTTACGAATGTACCTATGTTACGTTTGTCACTTAGGTAACATTATGTACGTGATGTTATTTCACTACCTTTGTAAATAAAAAACCTCACTCTTTTGGTTTCATACTGGACACCAACAGTGGTCTCCAGTGTAAAAGTCCTGTGTTATATCCAACATGACCTCCTCCTGAAGTGGACGTTGTTGAACTTGATATCAATACACCTGACTTCATCCTTTGATGCTGTAACAATTACTACGGCCATGAGTTCAAACAAGAAAGGTACATTTGGGTTGTAAGCTGCTTTCACATTAAACAGTCTGGTGCTAAGCTAAAGCTATCATTTCTGCCTTTGTATTATTTGTTGTATTCAACCTGTAATTAACAATATAGGCTTCTATACATCCTGCAGAGGCTTTTCATTGGTCTAGCTAACATGGAGTATTTACAAGTGACTGCTGACCAGTTGAACACGCTGCATGAAGGTTCCATTAGAAAACTTGCCAGTCCCAGACAGTGAGGGCTGTATTGGGTATACCAGTAAACAAAAATAAGCAAAAGGAAGCTGTGATTCTAGACCAAATTTGCAAGAGCTTTTGAAATGGGCCAGTCTTGTTGGTGTTTTAAGGTGTATACGCAAACTTTGACAGATTCAGTCGCTAAATTGGAATAATGCATTTGTCATGCACATTCATGTGGGGATTTCATATCACCCCAACATGTTCCAATTCCACACAGCAAGGCCCCATCCAGCTAACTGTTCTGCAGTGCGAACAACTGAGCCTTATCTCCGTGTCTCATGCAGAGGGCTTTTAGTCTGTGACACTGTGTTGTTGTTTGGTTATTTTCCAAGCTTTATTAAATATTTCACACTTTAAAATGACTGCAAAGCTGAAAGTGAGAGTGCATGATGTGCAACCAAGGACACAACCCAGATGATCCTGTGGCATTGCGGGTAAGTTGTATCCACCTTCACCTTCACTTTGCCGGTCATTTCTGGCACCTTCTCAAAGCCCCCACAATCGTGTCTCTTTTGTTCAGATTGAGTCATGTGCTTTCTCATCTCCTCACATCTCTCTGATCCATCTTTTAATCACTCACTGCCTCCCCTGCTGTCAACTGAGGGCTAACAAATGAATCTTTTCCTGCTCCGTGCCACACCACATGTCATGACACACCACATACACACACATACACAAGCAAGTGCACATTGGAGGTCTACCAAAATGGATTTTCATGGGCAATATTTCAGGACTGAAGCCACCAGCAGCCAATATTTTGTCCCAAAACCTTTAACTTTGACCATCTGAATGTCAGAGTCCAAAAATAGCCCTGGAATCACCAGTCTTCTCAACTTAAAGGTTAAAGATTTCTCACACAGCACAGGAGCTGTGCTCAAACTGTGAGCTGTGAACATTAAATATGGACTGCAGCTAATTAACTGTAATATTCATATCACGGCATGATTACTATTTGTAAACACATTTTTCTTGCAGATATTTTGTGATGAAATTAATTTTCTAGGATATTTGCTGTTACATCCCCCAAACGTCCTGCTATTTAGTGCCACTGGACTCTTAACTGAAACTGAAGTGATATTGATAAAAAAACACTTACAAAACATGTGATGCATCCTTTCATCCTTGAAATTTGACCAAAGGTCGCATTAGAATCAATACAGGTTCAGCTCTTCCTATTGATGACCCTATCGACAAAGTAACAGATAATCAAGCCGTAGCATATCAGTCATAGCAGAGGTCGACGACACTAACTGGGCAAAATCCAGTATTGTATTCATAGAAGCATATTGTTGATGCTCCCATCATTCTGAGAGTCAATATATTAATTTAACCATTCACCCAAAGTACACACAAGGGTACCCCTGCCTTTATGTGGGTGGAATTTATTAATGAAGAAGATTGTACATTGTCAGTTAATGAATTCTTCAACAATTACCTTTTTAACAGGGAATAATTTGTTATTGTTTATTCAATGCTATACGGTAGCATTAATGAAAGAACAGAAAATGAGAAAGAGGTTATAGGCTGTACCAGTTGAGAAATAATTTGAAAAAATGTGGTTATAATGCAGGAACATTTCTAATTGTGAAATTAAAGTGAACTTAACTATTTCAGTGCAGTAATGTCATTTTAGACAAACGTTTAATAACTGTAAAATGTCTGTTACTACGTATCTTGTCACAAGTGTTTGACAACATTTGAGGGACCATTACAAACAAATGTGTGTATATCTATGGCAATTAAACTATGGTTAATGTAATGTTAAGGATATACAACCAATGGACTTAATTGGAGGTATTTGATGCACTCCTTCCTGGAAGAAGGTCAGATTTACTTGACACCCATCAACCAGCTCGACTTGTTAACCTGTAACCTCCCACCTCACTATATAAGGGCCAATACATTCTCGCTCCTACTAGTCAAATAAAGCAGCTTGCTCAGTGGTCTTGAGCCTAGAGTCCAGTGTTTGACCCATCAAGCCACCCTGACCAACCCCAGACTTAGACTTTTCTCACTCTTTATACTATTGCACCAGAGGGGTGCTTCAAGAAGTGACACTAGAGGGGTAACCGCCACTGACCAGGCTGCTGTATTTGATGCAATGGGAGTGAGAACGAGCTGAAAGGGCACACAACAGGATGTTAATTGTGGTGTGGATGTATAACTATGCATACTGGGCTTAGAAAATTGCATCTTCTTCCTTTCTAATTTGTATTTCCCTTAACATTTATGCATTGGTACACAGGACACATAAGGGGAGGCTGAGCACAAGGCTAAGCTCCGACACTGCCTACTTGGATCCATCTCCTTGTCTAGCCCCCATGGGCAGGACAAGAGCAGAGCTCGAGTGCTGACAGCAGGTCTCACCCCTCCGTCTGCCACTGGGCAGGACCTTCAGTCCCTCTGCACAGAGGGAGTGAAGCTGGGAGACAGACTGTAATCTATGAACTCCTCTGTTACTGAAAGTATTGAGACCAAACAGGTCCAGTTGCGCATTGCCTGACCCAAGAGACAACAATCTATCCTCATCAAGCCCACTCCACCTCAGACAACTCCCCCTCTCATCTGTTGTCAGCCTCTTCACTCTCCTTTATTCTCCTCTCCCACCCTCTGCCATCTCTGTATCTATTGTCTTTCCTTCATTCATCACTCACGACTGTCATTCCTATATTCCCCTCTTCACCGCACAGCGGGCCCTAACTGCCCATCGTATTTCCACCCAAAATCCATTACGTCTCCCCATTCTCGTTTTATCTTCATCCACCAATTCAATCCATCCAATCCAGTCACCCATCCAGCCAAATATGCGCAGACTGCTTGCCTTTTCCATTTGAGCTCATCACAGGGTTCCATTGCCACTTGTTCGCTCTGAACCTGGGATTATCATCTAAGGGACGCTTCGCCTGTGTAGGTTGAAGCACACAGAGAGAGAAGAAAAGCTATAATGCGTCCTTATCTTCCTATCTCTAGACAAGCCAACAGTGGATGGTATATTTCTTTTTTATTTTTCACACCTTGAGGCACAAACAGCCCACACCCCGCTGTTGAACACCATAAGCGGGATTACATAAGTGTGATAACTAGCAGAGAGGAGGCTGGGGCGGCTAGGGGATATTAGCCGCTCTGGAGACTGGAGGAGGATAAGGCAGGAGATACCCACCGCAACATCTTCTCTGCTTGGTTGGCTTCCCACGACTGGCTCAGTATCAGCCCACTATCAGTCTGGGGAGGGAAAGATGGGAGGCAGCGACGGTGCCTCAGAAGACGAGGAGGAGGAGGACCGAGAGAATAAGACCACTAGCTGATACGGGGAAGCGACTGAGAGTAGCAGAGGAAGGAGGGAGAGATAGATGGTGGAAAGGTTAGGGGGAGAAAGTAGAGCTGAGAAATGTTCCATCCCTCTGGCCATAGTCCTGACGAAGCCAGGATAGAGATGTCAGGCCACATCCTGTCTGCCAAGGCAAGGGAAGGGGAGCCGGGATCAAGCAGCAGACAATTAGACTTCAAGCCACAGGCCCTTATCCAATCACATTTCTGCCTCTCTCCTTCTGTCTTCCTCTTTTGTCTCTCTTTACATCACCCCACCAGCCCCCACCCCTCACCCGTGTTCTGAGCATCCCCTGAGCTATCCAATATCAGCACTTGATTCTCTTCTGTTTCCACAAGCTTCCCGGAGGCCGATCAAGTGTCCCTCCCTGGACCGCAGAGGGACAGAATATGGTGCCGACCTCACAAGGTCACAGAGCTCTCTTCCATCAGATGAAACCCTAAACCTTCCATTTGCTTCTTTCTGTCCCTCATTCTCTCTTCTACTTCAGCCAAAGCACTCCACTTGCTTTTGAGCCAATGTCACACAATTATCCTCACTTTTCACAAATCACACACATTTTCACTGCTTGATTGCTACTGAAGACACCATTTATCTGTCATTTTGCTGAGAGCATGCTAAACTCCAAAGGGTGACCTTTCGAGGTCAGACTAAAGAAAAATAATCTGTTTGTCCCAAAGTTTCTTCAAAACAAGGATTTTTCTCTTTTGTTTTACAGAGAACAAAACAAGATATTATTGTTAATCTGAGCACTTAAGTGCTTTAAGAAACTATGCAGCGGATGTATGAACAATGATTTGAAAGTAATTTTTTACAAGGCAACTTTTATAGAATTAAATAGTAAAAGCTTTCCTACTCACCATTCATCTCAGCATCTTTTCCACTCTCTTTCACACCAGGTAAACAGTTTTCCAGGTAAACTCCATTGTGATAACAGCTATCCCCCTCACTGAGCTGTGGAGGTGGCTCCCAGCACAAACATGGAGTCTGCATGATGCCACAGGGCCTGTTAGATGTGCTAGAGGCCAGACAGTCTTCCAGCCATTGGCACAGCATCTGACAGGCTGCCATGCTGGGGTTGCGCTTTCCCACCACCAGGTACTCTGTTTTGAAATCCCCGTCGCCATCAGTGATGGGCATGCCTGCCCGAGGAGGTCCCTTCCTCATTTGGAGGAACTGCTTTCCGGCCTCCAGAAAGGCCACTGGGGCTGAGGTATCACACAGCCTGACCACCTCGTTAAAGCTCTCCATGCCCAGGTAGGTACGTGTGGTCTCCAGGAAAGAGTCATACTGGAAGGTGCGGAGTTGTGACGGCATGCACTTCTCAGTAGGTTTGGTGACCTTGATGAAGATGGTGTAGCGCCGAGGGTCAGGGTTCTGTAGGGTCCAGGAACAAGGTGTGGAGGGGAATACTGATGATGACAGGAAGAAGCCAAAGAAGCGGCTCTGGACTAAGGTGGAGCAGGAGTCAGACTCTGGGCCTGAGGGGGCTGCGTGGCACCATTCCCCCATCAGCAACAAAGGAGTAAAATAAAAGAATAACACTGAGAGAGGCCATCTTGCTTGGCCACAAATCCAAAAAACAACGCTTGTCATGGTTTGCAGATGAAGAGAAGGAGAAGGTATTGATGGCTGGTTATCTTGCTTCGGAGGATTCAACTTCCAGCTGTGTACGGCAAAGGTGGAAGAAAAGGAGGTGGAGGGGGGAGAGGAAAAGGATGTAGTGGTGGAAGAGGAGGAGGGAGAGGAAGGTTGCTCTCAAAGATCTAGCGATCTGCCCATGACTGCATCCGTTGACCCCGAGATTCACAAGAACCTGTGAAATGGAAGAGACAAGATATGAATTAGATTTGTATCTGATCACACTGAATGGGATTACACTGATTCTATTTATCTCTGCAATGAAAAATCTCTATCAGCTGTTACTGTTTGCGCTGTACACTGAGAGCAACTGCAGCTCTGAAGAACAACAAGTTGAACAGAAGCAGACGGAGGGGGGAGGGGGGGCAGTGATTTAGAAAAGTTTTTCTTCATTACACAAGTTCAGATTGGTCTCTTCCAGAGAGACAACTGTTTCCCTCACGTCTGGTCCCATATTTCATCTGCCAGCTCATTAATTTGTCCAATTATAAGACTATTAATTACAGAAACACCTGCAGTCATTCATTACTCCACTTTATCAGGAATGAGCCATAGGCAGCAATGCCTTAATCAATAGTCCTCTTTGTTTTTGCCAAAATATTAGCTGACTTTTGCTTTTAAATACATATTCAAAAGATGATAGCAGCAACCTTTTAAATTTTCTTCTATTACATATCTATTTTACATTGTATACAGAGCAGCTTCCCATTGAGTAGCTTTGCTGTTTTAAGGTCTTATAATCAGTGTTTCTTTATGAAAGCTCTGATGTTGAAAATTGTTTTAGGAACCAATATCATTCAAATACACACTCCTGGTTTGTTCTTGCGGTGACAATTGCATAGCTTCAGCTGAGTGTGATGATTGATTTAAAATGAGGGTTTTTAGTGAAATTGTCTTCCATTGTTAAAGTTATTGTATGTAAAACAAAAGGTGTTCAGTTTGCAGCACTGAGTGATATTTTCAAGTATGTCTGTCAGCAGAGTGCTGAATGAAAAATAACAGAACATAATGAGAAGCAGACTGTAATGTAACATTCAATTGTACACCATGACACTGAAATATCATATATTTAATTCATTCAAAGCTACATAAATTAGTATACTTTTATATTGAAATGACTCAAAATTAAAGAGGTCACTAAACTGACACCAACTCTGCAGTTCTCCAGTTCTGTGGAGTATTTTATTATCCATTAGATTATTATTATATTTTGTTTGTTTCATAGTCACACCTTTACTGTTTTGGTTCATCATCTCATTTCGAGCTGTGACAGGCTGCTGTTTTCAGCAAAAAAGCTGAAGATGTATAAACCGGCTTTAAACTACCTGCCCAGCAGACAAAGTCAGCGATTACCTGGCAGAGATTATGGTGCATTCAGCAGCTAGATATTGCTCTCGATCAGTTCATGAAGGTCAGGGATGCATTAATCCAGAACATCTGATTAATATCCGTACTAATACACATCAGACTAAGTGAATGCATTTGCTGTCACATAATGGATTCACATTTATTCAAGTTTTAAAGCCTGGCCTCATCTTAACTTACCCACTTAGCCTAATTACATTATGATTCAATAACTTCTGCACAGAAAAGAGACGACTGGTATCAGAATAATATTCAGTACTGGCAGAGACCCTGAGTTGAGTTATTGAAAACGTTAACAGGTGACTAAAAGTGGAGACCAAAATAGAGCTGGATACTGGATTATATTGGACTGAAACTGGCTGGCACAAAAACAACTCCAAATAAATGTTAATGTTGCTTTGTGTCTGCTGGATATGTAAACAGGTAACTTGCAAACACGTTCTGTTGATCAACTTAAGAGCATGATGATATGTCATTGTTGTGTCTATAGCTTGTTATGCTGCCCCAAGTGGCAAAAAAAAATTTAATGAATTCTGAGGTTTCTACATTCTCAATACATTGCATAGCAGGAGTCTTGAAATAGTACTAATCGAAATAATCATGCTTTTATAATTTAAAGATGAAGCTGATAAGAGGCAAAGAGGGTTTATAGTGGTGGCAAAGCATCAGCCCTGACAACCCAATACATCACACAAGGTAGCCAGCATACAGTCATAATGCATGCAATAGTGAGGGGACCAACTTTGACCAAAAAACAGGTTATTTAATATTACACCGATCAGCCACAACATTAAAACCACTGACAGGTGAAGTGATAAACAGTCATTCCTTTGGCCCTGGCATCCATGTAGATGCTACTTGACATGCACAACCCATCCAAACACCACTGTAGACCAAGTAAGTAACCTCATGGCAATGGCACTTCCCAATGGATAATGCACCCTGCCACACCACAAAACTGCTTCCTGGATATACGACCTGAATTCTTAAACTGTACGGCCATAGAGTCCAGGGGGCTTGCAGTCTGCCATCCATTTCTTGAAGAACTTGAGCTTCTTGTTTCATTGTCTTTAATCAAGTTCTCCTGAAGAACTCCTAAAATTTGTTGTTCCACCTTGCCACAAATTCAACAGACAACAAGGTAAATGTGTCAGTATTAACTTTGACAATCGACACCAATGGATCCATGACCAGTTCCTCAATATAGATTTCAGATGGAGAGAAACCTGACAGCTGCAGCAGGCAGTTTAGCCAAGAACAAACACCAGCATAGTGAAGCCACCCACTGATCAATCATAATGATCTGCAGGCCTGACAGAAAGAGTGTATGAGTGCATGAGTGTATTTGTGTGGGGAGGTGTGGGGGTGGGATGGAGTTAAAGATAAGTCGTCAGAACCAATAAAACACAATCTAAAAAAATTCCTCTAAAGCAGGCCTTTAAGGGAAAGAGCACTGTATCATCTCTGTAGAATGAAGCTTCCTCTTCAAAACAAACTTAATTAAGAAAACTTTAATCAAACTGTGCATCTGGCCTTGTCAACAAGACAGTTTTTTCTTTAATGTTAACAAGTTCATTCAGGAAGCCACTTCACACGTCTCAGATCATGACAGTACATAAATAGATAAAAATAGAATAGAAAATGTAAGCTATATGCTTTTTGGTCTTTATTCTATTTCTTTACATTGGAAGGTACACCTATTTAACAATGAATTATATAATAAGATATTAAATCCAGCAGTATCTGTATGATGGCAGGTGTACGTATGACAGTTTCACCTTAGATTAGTGGAACCCAAAGACCTGACACCACACAAAAAAGGACCATTTTCACTGACACACAGGGATGTTTTAATTCTAACAGTCAAAGAGAGGCTTATAATAAATCACTGTGATAACACAATGTAGACTTTGATTGGAGTTGCACCACACTCAAAATCCTACAAAAACAAAACATTTTGGCTGTTCCTTGTCATTATAAAAAAATGTCTCACTGATGACACACCACAGTTTTTAAACATTTGCTCGACAGTTTTTTTTTATCCAGGTTAAGAATCAAAATGAACCAAAATGTAGCTTTTTCCTGCTTCTTAAATGTGAACATTTTCTGGTTTATTTACTCCTCTATAATTGTAAACTGAATATCTTTGGTTCATGGACAAAACAAGACATTTGAGGATGTCATCTTTGGGCAAAACTGATTGACACTTTCTCACCATTTTCTGACACTTTATGACCAAACATTAAAGTCCTGACTAAATTGTAAGCAACTCTTTAAATAATTCAAAGTCCCAAAATTCTGTTTAAACCAGAAATACTTTGAATTAAGCAAGACTGCAACTTGTGTCTGGGGGCTTTAGTGTCTGCCTCTGATAGTAGCCAACCTTCCCTCCAGAGCCCAGCCAACTCTGCAGTCTTCTCCAGGGGAAGCCAGTGAAAATGTTTCTTTACAACAATGTAACACCCCCTTTGTCAGGCTGAAATAACCCCTGTTCAATTCAGGGGTGTCAATGCTCAAAACCCTAAGCTATGGCAAATCCCCTGTATCTAATATCACTTACCACCATAAGGCTTTTCTGTTGTTACAGTGACTCATCGTGTCTCATTTTTATCTCATCCTGCCTCATGTGTCATTCTGCCTCGTCCTATTTCACCCTGTCTCGGCCTGGCAGCTCTCTGACTTCAGCCCTTACCAAAAGGCGTCCAGGGAAAACTAGCTTGGCCTCTTTCACCAGACAAGCCTGACAGTAATGAAATGAATAGAGCTTTAACAGAGGATAAAGAGCTGCTCTTTATTGACAGCTCCGCCTCATTTATCTCCACACCTCCCCTAAACCCCTACCTTCCCCTCCTCCTCCTAACCTGCCGCAAGGGAGTCTGATCACCCAACATGCAGCGCTCTATTGGAGTTTCCTGCTCATGTCAAGCCTCCCCTCATTGCTAACACCGAGCACAGTCCCCCTACCTCTCTACCTCCAACCCTGAAACACACAGACATTCAGGCACCCCCACTGTCCTCTATCGATCTCCCGTGTTTGAGAAGTTAACAGATGGAGAGCAGCTATTAAGACACTTTCATCTACTCTGCCGCAGAGGAGAATAGGACACGGCAGTGAAAGAAGAGATTTGAGCCAGAGCTGCAGTGGCAGCCTGCTGCAAGAAATCTGACCCAAAGATTTAACTTGATGATCCCTGTCAATTAATCAATGCAACTCTCTAAAACTTTTTCTGTTACGTGTTGTAATATGGTTTTTGAAAGGCTATCAGACACAGAATAACACCAGGCACTGGTGTTTCTGGGCTTTTTTTTTAATCAAAGAATTTAGCATGGGTGGCACTGAGCATGACTACTAGAGGGCAATACAATAAAGAAAAATGAGCTAAATCAGTGTAAAATGTTTGCGTACAGTATGTGCCAAATCATTCTGACTTGCAAAAAACTACTTTTAAGAAGGTGAGAAATTAGTACAGCAGTGGCCAAAGTATCCTTAATTTTAGTCCTATTGGAATTGGTTGCAATCCAAAAACGTTAGATCCTGCACTTCCCATAATGCAACTTGACAGCAACTTTCTTTGGATTCTCCCTGACTGGTAGATACCCTTGTTTTTACATTCCACATGGAGGTTCAATATGTTCTCGCTCCCAACTCGTCGAATACTGCAGCTTGTTCAGTGGCCTTTAGCTTTAAACTATGATTCTGTACCCGCCCCTTTAGCATCATTTTTGGACATGAAGGGCTCCACAGTCAAATTAGCAATAATATCTAATATACAACATCCAGTTACTTTCAAAATAAAGCTTGCTGACAAACAATTCACAAAGTATGACAGGCTATGACTTTTAGACTGTTATTAACATTATAAAACTGTCGCGGTTTGGTAAGGTTTAGACACAAAAACCAATTGGTTAGGCTAAGGAAAAGATCATACTTTGGGTTAAAATAACATTGTAAATGTGACAATACTTGATATTTTTAAGGAGACCATGGGACATCTCCAGCATCTCCAGTGTTTGTGGCAACAAAAACAGGTAAAAAGCCAAGACATGATGTACTCCTAACCCCAACCAAATGCTTTTGAGCACAGCGCAGTGACACGAGGAGCTGCCATTTTTTTGTGAATGTGCTTTGTTTTTTTACCAAATGATTTTGTTTTGTAAAACATGCGCAATTCCAAAAGTGGAATCAAAAGATATCCACACAACAGCAGCTGCATATATATTCTATATACCAAGCTGCCTAAACACATTCATATTCAGAGTGAGCAAGTTCTTCACCGGATGGAAACTTTAGTATTCTGTTGCTGTGGAATTATTCATTCCTTTCAGCCTGTGGCTGGAACAGCAAGCAATTAAAAGAACAAAGGTGTTGCATTAGCCAGCAGCCTAGAAGCATGAATCCATGTAAACAAGCCCAACGGGCTGGCTTTGCGAGCGAAGTCAGAACAATGGCCCAATCACAGAGAAGCAACAGTCCCTCAGACAGAGATGTAGAGGAAGAGAGAGATAGAGACAGAGACAAAGAGAGCACTGATGAGAAAATGATAGAGTCGCATGGAGCATCACTTCTCACATCAGCAGCACAGGGATTACAGGCTGATTAGCAGAGTAACATGGGGACCTGCTGCCACACTCCGTCGTCTAAACTACAAGGCAAAACGCCACAGGGTTTCGAAACGCAGACGGATTCCCTCTCCTCTGAAGTACAAATTGTGTAAAATTGCTCCTCTGCGTCATCAAATTATTTCACATGCAAAATAATTTGGCAGGGACATCACTTAAAGCAGTTTGTGGTGTTGGACATTGATCATGGAGGCTATTCAGTCCATGTATACACATCACGGGTGAGCAAACAAACACAGAAGGAGAAATGGGAAAAGGAAGAATGATGAAAAATCAATCTATTCCGTAAGTATAGTCTGAGGTATCAGGGGGACATAACCTTTTTGTTTAAAATCAGATGTGTTCCCGGAAGTCTAGTCTACATGACCAATGTAATTAACTGCTCTACAAGACATACTAACGATAGGAACCTCAGAACGAAGCAGAAGATACATAACTGAAAACAACCACTGTGTTAGCTGATAACAACATACAATGTATGTATGCAATAGAACCTTTTAATATACCCTTTTAATTTATTTAAGTGCAAATGATCTAATGAATTTTAGGTGTTTTGTTGCAAGAGGATCTTAGTAATTTTGTTTCTTTTGCTTTCTCGTATAACTGTATTAAAGAACATCGTCATTGATTTTTGAAGGTCACCTCCTATTTGTTGTCACACTCTTAATGCAGAGACAGAGACTGAGCTAATGGACATCTACAGACATTCAGCTGCAGTAGTGAACTGAATGTTGCGGACAATTCAGCTGTAGTTAATAGAAACAGCTGCTGCTCCGTCACTTTTAACCTTTTGTTGAATTATCCAGTTTGGTAGCCTTGACAAATACAAATAAAACATTCAGGTAATCATTCATCCCAATGATTATTGTAGTGCCTAATTCACTACCTCACTCTTAATCTTAATACTGATTGTGTGCCCTTCGATGTACAAATTAGTAGTCTAGTTTGTGGTAAAGAGCTAAGATGTGCAGTAAAAATGTTCTTACATGTAGGACTTCTATGAAAAAGTCAATGCTGTCATCTTAAATCAACAGGACAGTTTTGACAAAAATTCACAAATGCATTTTTTGAAGATATTTTTTAGTATTCTGCTTCTATAAGATGATGACAGTGTGGGGGCATGCAGAAAACATCAGAGGGAGAAAGAAATATGGCAACAGGTAGATTCAAGGTTGTTGCAGTTTTGTAGTTTGTTTCCTAACCTCTAGGCCACCAGGACACCCTAACAAATGCATCCTCATATGGGTTATGCATTTCTGTTTTTTTAACTGTAAAGAATGTGTAATAATAATCTGACAACACTGGACTGTGGACTGGTATTGAGGGTCACAGTGTGTCCCTATAAAGATGGACAAGTTTATGCAGTTAAAATTTGAGATGAGTCAAAAGCATTCTTTTAATTGAACGGGTATAAAAGTAATGTTAAAAAAAAATAAATATTAATCATTATTTCAACTGATTAGAAGTGTACACAATACCTCTTTTGAGTAATGACTGTGCACTGTCTATAACAGGGTTCTTCAATGTGTTTCATCCCAAGGACCCCTCAGCTGATAGAGAGATAGAGCAGGGACTTCCAACAACCCATATTAATATAAATGCTATGGCATGCCTCACCCTCTGCAATTTATCCAGCGTTTTACAGGATAGAGGGTATATCAAAGTCTCTGATTGATACATTTCAAAATAATCCACTGTGGCTCACCAGAAAGTCTGTACATGTGGGATAATAACTGGCACATAACAGGCCAACAAGTTTCAATAATAGGTAGCTATCTCATTAGTTTACTGTTATGGAGAGGTGCTGCACAATGATTAATGGTACAGTTGGGTTAGCTTCCACACATGATTGCACAAGGAATCATGGTTGACTATAATCAATGTTGTACTTACTTAGGAATTAAACTTAGCCTATAAAATGTTGGATGTTAATAATGAATTTTTGACATATTTAAAGTTTTGAAAAATAAAAACTTTCAAAATATTATGAAAAGATAATTTGGCAGCTGCCCTGCAGGCACTCTGAGGACCCTCTCCGGGTCATGGACCCCTTGTTGAAGACCCAGGGTCTTTGTAAGGTTCCTTTTTTATAAATAGTATCTGTAGTCAGCTATTTGATTCACAACAAATACAATTGATTCTAATGTCACAAGTCAGAATAACTAAAGAAACATATTCTTGAATAAAACTGGGCTGTCTCCTGGGCTGGGCTGACATATTTTTGAAATCGGTGCTACATGACCAGAGAAAACTGTGAAAAAGGGCTGTGGTATTCTCCTTTCCTCGAAAGGACCGATAAACTCCCACTGATGTGTGAAGTACTGCGAGTTGGGCGGTGCCTGGTTTTGGCTCGGAGATCATTTTGAGACAGGAAACAGTAAGGCAGCCAGCTGGTAACAAACAACATCGTATTACAGTTTGATAGTTCAATAAAATATGCTTCTGAAAGGATTTTGATAGACATACACAATGAACAGGATTGTGGTTTATATTTGATCAGTACTGCCTTGTTTTACTTTTTGATCAGAGTTTTTTCAGCCTGTTTTCACAATACAGAAAAAATAATACTACTAATGATAATAATAATAATAATAATAATAATAATAATAATAATAATAATAATAATAATAATAATATGGTGGCCACTTCCAGTTCACGATTTTTCTCTATTGCAGCTAAAAAGCACACTTAAATAGGTTTTTGAATGCATTTTAGGCAGAAATAGGCAATGTAGTAACAGAGTCTTGTTTATAGTTTATCATCACTGCCTAGTTTAGACAGTTTGATCAGAGTTTGTTGGGACGCCCCTCACGCCGCCCAAGATAGAGAGCTCCTTCTCGATATCCGTCTATGCTACGCTTTGTATTCGTGGCTGCATGTTTTCAAAATGTGGAACAACAATCTGTAGTTGATACAACAGCCCCACTTTTTTCTTTTTTCTAAAAGTGGGGGTTAACATTGTTCATTTGCTTAGACTACCAAAATGCTACTGATACAAAGCTGGTTGAAAATCAGCAAAGTTCCTGTTTTAGTATAGTGTATCACAAATAGAACCCTATATGTTACTTTCAGTGAAGCAGACACGTGTCTCAAGTCAGTTGGTCCAATTCTCAAGTAAGTCCCAAACAAACAAAAAACATAAAATGCTCACAGACAAGTCATTTGAGTCATCATGTCTCAGGTCAAGTCAAGAGTCTTGAACTTCCAAGTCCAAGATGATTCGCAAGCAATTCATTTTCTGTCAAGTCAAGTTGCAAGCCATAAAAATAGAGACTTGAGTCAACTTGAGTCCACATCTCTACTTCCGAGATATGACGATGTGACAACTGACATATAAGTAGTGTAATTATCTATGATGTAGAGAAACCAGAGTTCAAGAGTAAGAAAGTCATTTATCCTTTAAAGGTTTGTCAGGTGGATAGGAGTGCATTACATCAATGAGAGGCCTTACTCTGAATCCAGTATAAATCCTGCATAGAAAATTCCTCTTGCATGACAATTGTCTTTAATCCACCCACGACTATCCATTTCCTTCTTCTTCCAAAATACATGTATGGAATCCTGAATTGACCTGAGCTTAGAGGCTAATGGAGAAACAAGCTGGAGGAAACACGGCAGGGTCTTTTCTCAACAAACTGCTGCTGCTTCTGTGCAGCTGCACCCTGATGGCTGCAACAACAAAACCTGCGATGTCTTGCAAGGCTCCAAAATTAAACAGATAATCATCTGTCTCTGCTGATGAATGTGTTTACCGCGCTAAATGTCAGAGCCTTTCTAATAAGCAGAGGGAAGACATCTCGCACACACACACACACACACACGCATACTTGTTCACCATTATTCGGATACACATTTCATTACAGCTCCCACAGAGCTCAATGGGAAGTCTTACAATGGAAGTGTGGAATGTTTAATTGATGAGAACTGACTTAGAATAAAGTAATAAACAGGAGTGGGTTGTAAAAAAAAAATCTTTTTATGTCAAGATTACTGTGTCACCATACATTGTGTGGGAGGAATTTACTTTCCAAAAATCTGCAATGCAAACTGTCTTGCATTGCATAAAGGGGGTAATAACCCACCTAAAACAACACTCAGAGATTTCCATCCTTCCAGTGATGGTTTACATGCTCTTTCAAAGGCCTCATTGACTTAACAGGAATACAGCTTTTGGAGGAAATTATAAACAATGCTAGGTATCATAGTGAAACATTTATTGCAAAAAAAGTTGACAAGTTTATTGTAGCCCATGATATAAAGGTGTTAGAATGAATAAATAAAATATAAAAACATTTAAACATACTAGGGCTCCTCGATATTTTCAATGTTGATTAATCAGCCATTCATTTTCATGACTTATGGATTAACTATAAATTGTCAAAAAATTATGAAAAATGCTCATAACAGTTTCCTTCTGTGACCTCTTCAAAATATGACTTTTGTGAAACCAACAGTCCAAAGACTCTTCATTTACAATCATAAAAGCAGCAAATGTTTGACATTTTGTTTGAAAAATTATGATTAATCGATTATCAAAATGGTTGGCAATTCATTTCCTTTTAATCTACCAAAACATTAATTGTTTCAGCTCTAAAACATATTCTCTGTCTTTGACCACTACTGGCACTATGGAGCATGTTTTTTTTGTTGTTTGTACACAAACAATCATGTAGGTTACACAATACACAATTCTACCTACTGCAGTGGGTGCTGAAGCAAATGTAAAGTAGATGCAGAGGATGCAGGGGAGGATTATGTCAGCTTGGGGCTCAGACACACCAAAACTAACATCAGAGAACTAGCAGCGACAATTGTTGTGTCGCCTCACTCGCGACTCACCAAAATAGTTGCACTCGAACACACCACAATAACTACAGCCGAGGGACAACTAGCTTTTATGTTATGTGTCTGGGTGAGAGACAATACATTTCCATAAAAAATAACAGCACGCACTACTCCAGTGGTTGGATGGTTGCGAAGTTACAAGCGAGAAGGCTGCCATGCCGGTGACCGCGGTTTGAGACTGCATTTCAACATTTGTAAGAGTGAAACCACTGGATATTTTTAAGAGACAAAAGGAGATGTTTGTGGAGACAAAAACAGTATATGTTTGATGAGAACATGAATATTTTTCTAACCCTAACAAAGTGGTTTTTGTACCTCAACGTCACAACAAAAAAATAGAAAATTGAACCTAAAGAAACGTCAAAGTTGCAACATAAAGAAATGTAAAGTTTCAGCAGTGTCAAAAATGGAACTGACTCAACCTCTTGGTAGCAAAAACGTATGCAATAATTTCTAAATTTTAAATGAATTTTATGATTTTTTCTTGTGATGACCTGATGAAGATGCATTACAAACCAAAGACTGTAGGAATCCTCATCTTAGAGATTTTGAATGTGCACAATGTCATGGAAAGCAGCTCAGTAGTCTTTTGTCATGTCATCTTTCCCCACACTAAAGTGATGGACAGACAGACCAACTGACAAACTGACACTGTCGTCCTCATGCCAGACTGCTAGTGGAGCAGAAAACATGCTCTGCAGTCAGTCTGTATCAGTCAGAGCCCACAGAGCAGGGAGCAGACAGCAACCAGACGTCAGCATTGTTTACAACACTTGAGACACTAAAGCACCATGAGTGTAATTGAACGTGTCTATTATTAGGTTTACTGTACAGACTGTGTATACTGTAGGAGCTGAGCGGCTTCAGCTGCACGCTGCTCTGTTCTCGAGTTCAAAATGAAATAAGAAACACGGAGAGCAATTATTCCATACACAGCAGGCCGCAGCTGTACTGAAGTGGATCCAGAGTTAAATACAGCCTTAATTGGATTTCACCAAGATGAGAATTTATGACATGTGTAACCTCAGATTACAGTCCTGCCACATAGGTGCAAACCGCACAAGTGCTTTTACAAACACATTAATGGGCTGATAATGACAAACAGATTGTCGGCTTTGTTGGATTCTCACTTCTAACAGTCATGGCTGCAGTCACAGCGGTGCTCTGCCCGAGCCAGAAGAAAAAGCAAACCAAGATTAGAGTCATGATGCATGTCCCTGTGTGTGTGTGTGTGTGTGTGTGTGTGTGTGTGTGTGTGTTATCTCTCCCTCCTAATACCCATATCTCTCAGTAGGGATGTTACTGATGGCAATGTGATGGTCTTTTTTTCCACTAGCGCCATAAGTCTCTTTATAATGGCCGCTTTGTTCTACGACGTAATCGCATTAATATGAAAGGCAATTGCTCTGGAAAGCAAATCAAATCAAGCCAGATCACATTCAGATGAAAATGAGTTAATCAGAAAAGCTATGTGTTTGCACAAAGAGAAGGGGATTAAAACTGAAAGAGGACATCATATGCAACTGGCTGCTTTCAAATGTCATTTCAGCTCCGTTCCATCCAACTGTAAAATACGTTTTACACAAACCTTTGAAAGTCTAAATGATGGGAATTCAACGTGCTTGCATCAGATGGACTAAAGACAGTTTCTTTATTCTTTCTTCTAATCTTAAAAATTTGCATCCACAGGGGAGGCTGAAATGGTATTTGAAGAATGTGTTAGGATTGATTTGTATTAGAGCTCTGCACAGATCTGTTTTTCTCCCACAGTCCATTAAAATAAGGCCTGCCACAGCTCACAATTTACATTTAGTGCCAGCTCTCATCACAGTTCACCAAAGGATGTGTAACTCTGGATTATAAATCTCTATGAAAGATGTTCCAATTATTGGTACATCTGCATCTGTCACCATTATAATGACCTACTGCATATATTTCAGACACAACAGGGGACATTTCTGAATAATTAAACCATTCAGCTGCATACATACATATAGCAGATTAATGGCAAAACCTGGATAAAGACTGAAGAAAATCCATACAGGGCGCAAGGGTCACTGAAGGGTTTGATGAGTGTAAAACTGATGTGAATCACATGCTATAGTCTTCAAAGTAGACCGATGTCAACCCAACTGAACACAGGAGATTTTAGAGGGAATGTTTGACAGGGTTCTCCACTAACATAATCAAAACACTAAATGTTAGAACATGTTTTGGAAGAAGGGTATTCGGCTCTCCAGTAGAGCTCCACACACTAGGATAATCTCAAACCCTTTACTCCCTATTTTTTCAAAAAGAGGGTGCAGTCTTATATATCGGGCCAATATTCAGATAAAATCGGAAGACATATTTATTCATTTAGATCCCTATAAGCCACTACCAGGGTAGAAGCTACGGGGTCCACACAAGACTATTTAAGTGTTAATTATATCCCAATTTTAAAACATACAAAATAAGACAGAATCTAATTAAGTAGAATATACCCTTTGGTGCGTAACATCCAGTAGAGTGGACAGATATATTTTCAGTCACAGAAAGAAATGTACAAGAAAAAATGTTGGAAATGTTCCAATGGTCAGCTATGCTGTATCAATTTTGATTTAATAATTTATTTGATAAATAAAAAAATAAATCAAAGATTCTCCACTTCATCTGAGCTCCTTTCTATTCTATTTCAGCCATTTTAGCAAAGTTTGCTGTTTCTATTCAGCTTCTAATTCAACTGAAAAGCCATTCAGATTTACAAGCACCTTGTCATAGGTAATGTCGCCTTTTCATGGCTGCTTCCACATCAATAGAGCAGATCCCTGATCAGCTGCAGGTTAAATGCTGTTGAGTGGAGGGGCAGCAATGAAATAATTCTATCCATTACACCATCATTAAGGACGTATGGGAGTCCAAATACTTGATAAGCCTGTTTGTGCCAAATACATACTATTAATCACCTCCCAGTGCAAACACACACACACACACACACACACTCACACACACACACACACTTTTATATCATCATTCACATCATAGACAAAAACATGTTTGTGTGTGAGTCCAAAGCATCACGTTCAAAGTGATGTTTGTGAGTGTGCATCATAGCCTCACACACACACACATCCAAAGGGCAGCGATGACTCAGTTTAATAGCCATTTGTGAGAATGACCTTAGAAGATGACGCAGTGACACATCATCCACACACAGCCTCAAAGTCTGATAGAGACTCTAACAGACGCCTCTTTAATCCTGACAACACCACACTGGTGCTGTTGGCTTCACAAGATATGGTGTGTTTAATTTCATGATCATTGTTATGTTTCCTCCAGTTTTGGACTGAACAAAACAAGACATCTGAAGGTGTTAACTAGCCCTCTATATTCAACATCACTTTCTTCTTTCAGTACGTTTTGCTTATTTGTCCTTATTTGAAATCTTATCAGCACTGAAAAATTAGAAACTATACCTAGCCCTGTAAATGTTTAAAGCATCCTGGAGTTTTTTTGGAAATGAAAAAAAGTCATGTTTACACTGTCTCTAAATCTGATACCAAATTATTCTGTGTGTCCTGCAGGCCTAATAAACTTCTTTAGGTCCTTTGCTGGTGTGTTGCTGCATGTCTTCACACCAACTGCTCAAGCTGTGAAAACACTACTATTGGCTTACAACTTTGCAGGGAACCTTTAACCTATGTCATGAAGAGGCCAGTATCCATAGGAATTGTGTTAATAGTGTGTAATTTATGTGTGGTGGAGAGTAAGGGTGTTGAGGTCAGGGTTGCGGATGTGAATGCAGTTGATGTATTTTTTTATGTGGGAGGCCACATTTAATGTCTAGTCATATTACAGCAGGTATCCCTTTGAAATCTGCAACAGAACTGGTCCACCTATGCTCACATTGGTATTTTTGCTTATTTTGATGTAATTTCTTGGAGTATCTTCAAATGCTTCATATCCCTAAAATCTGTGTAGCCTAAACTAAATGGTTATGTAAGCCATCAAACCACGATTGATTTAACTATTAAAAATTCAAAAAGTGCACAAACTCTTCTAAATGAATTAGCACACAAAACATATTAATCCAAAATAATTCTGTTCCTAACACTGTGAGTTCACTAACAAAGACCACGGCATCATTTAGCATAAAGGTCATTTTATTTGAATTGATAAAAGGTTTGGTGAGTGTAGGGAAGGGGGTCAAGGTAGGTGGATGGAGGAAAAGGGGGTCGAGGTAGGTGGATGAAGGAAAGAGGGGTTGAGGTAGGTGGATGAAGGAAAGAGGGGTCGAGTTAGGTGGATGAAGGAAAGAGGGGTCGAGGTAGGTGGATGAAGGAAAGAGGGGGGTCGAATGCATTGGGTGGCAGCCGGAGTGGAGGTGGGAATAATAATAATAAGAATAAGAATAATAATGCATTTTATTCAAAGGCGCCTTTCAAAGCACTCAAGGACATCAAAAAAAAATAAATAAATAAAAAAAAATCAGGAAACATTTTAGTGCAATTATGAAAAGATAAATAAATAAATATGAAGATGCAATTACATAGTGCAATAATAGAGAATAGGCAAGGGTGTGATTGTATGATTAGTCTGATACAGAGTAAGCCACTCGGAATAAGTGTGTTTTCAGGTGGGATTTAAAGGTGGAGACAGTATCAGAAGTGCGAATGTCTGGTGGGAGAGAGTTCCAAAGGCTGGGGGCAGATCGGCTGAAAGCTCTTGACCCCATGGTGGTTAGGTTGGCAGATGGGGCAAAGTGAGGGAGGGTGTGTGGATATGGATAAGTTCAGCAAGATATGATGGTGCCAGGTTGTGAAGGATCTTGAAAGTGAGGAGTAGAATCTTAAAATCAATGCGGGATTTGATAGGGAGCCAATGGAGTTGCTGCAGGGCTGGAGTGATGTGTTCAACAGAGGGAGTTCTGGTGATGATACGAGCAGCTGCGTTCTGGACCAGTTGGAGTTTATGGAGTGACTTCCGAGGAAGACCATGGAGGAGAGAATTACAGTAGTCCAGACGGGATGTAATCAGGGTGTTTACAAGAATAGCAGTGCAGGTTGATGTAAGTGAGGGACGGAGACGGTTGATGTTACGTAGATGGAAGTATCCAGACCGGGTAACATTATTGATCTGGGCTTCGAAGGTTAAGGTGCCGTCCAGGATGACACCCAGGCTCTTGACCTGAGGTGATGGTGGGACAGTGGAATTGTCGATGGACATGGAGAAGGGGTTGTGTTTTGCTAGGGTGGATCTGGTACCAATGAGGAGGACGTCGGTTTTGTCACTGTTCAGTTTAAGGAAGTTGAGTGAGAACCATGATTTAATTTCCAGTAGGTAGTTGGATAGAGCTGTGGGTGGCAGAGTGGAGGTAGGCTTGGTGGAAATATAGAGCTGGGTATCGTCAGCATAGCAGTGGAATTGAATATGAAATTTCCTGAGAATGTGTCCAAGGGACAGAAGGTAAATAGTGAACAGGAGGGGGCTAAGGACAGAGCCCTGTGGAACACCGCTGGAGACTGGGGAGGAGCCGGATCTTAGGTTCTTGAGTTGAACAAATTGTGTGCGACCAGTGAGGTAGGATTTCAGCCAAGCCAGAGGGATGTCAGTGTAAACCAGAGTAAACCAGAGTCAGATGCCATCAAGAGATCATTTGTGATTTTCACCAGGGCTGTCTCAGGGCTATGAAGGGGACGAAAGCCGGACTGAAATTGTTCAAAGAGGTTGTAGAGAGACAGATGGGTGTTTAGCTGAGCTGCATCAGTTCTTTCGAGTATTTTGGAGAGAAATGGCAAGTTTGAGATGGGACGAAAGTTGTTCAAATCATTCGGGTCCCCACCAGGTTTCTTTATAGTTGGAGTAATTGCAGCAGTCTTTAGTGATGATGGAACAACACCAGAAGTCAGTGAGGAATGAATCAGTCAGTTGTGAGAGAGGACAAGGCAGGCAGGCAGCTTTTTACAAGGTAGGTAGGTAGGGGGTCTAACTGGCAGGTGGATGATTTGGATTTAAGGATGAGTCCGGTTATTTCAGAGATAGTTGGCAGTTTGAAACTGGCAAGTGGAGAGCTGATGGAAAATGTGGGCAGAGAGTGCAGAGAGGATGTAGAGTTATTTGAAGCAGTCAATGTCTGGTGTTTTTTTTCAATTTTGGCATTGAAGAAGGTCATGAAGTTATCGCACTGTGTAACTGTGAGTAAGTGAGGTGGTAGAGCATCAGGTGATCACAGGATATTGTTGATGGTTGAGAATAGGGCTCTAGTGTTCCCATCCGCTGTCCTGATTAAGGTTGAGCAGTATGTGGTTTTGGCTGAAGAAAGAGCATCCTTGTATTGGAGTATGTGATTATGATACATTTCTTTGTGCATGGCTAGGCCGGTTTTAACATAAAGGCGTTCCAGACGACGGCCTTTAGTTTTGAGCTGGCGTAGTGCTGGTGTAAACCAAGGAGCAGAGTGGGCAAAGGAAACAGATCTTGTTTTCAGAGGTGCAAGAGTATTTAGCAGTTGATGAAGTCCAATATTGTAGTGGGATAGCAGTTCATCTGTGGTAGATAAGTTGTCTCTGCTGGGAAAGTCATCAATTCCATTAGAGAGGGCCGACAAGTCAATATTTTTTCGATGTTTCGAAATGTGATAGAGCGAGGCATGTTGGTCTTGGATAATCTTGGACTGATATTGAAGGATATTTGCTTGTGGTCTGAGAAGGGCAAATCTGAGGCACAACAGTTTTAAGGGGTTACACCAGAACAGCAGATTAGGTCAAGAATGTGTCCTTTGGAGTGTGTTGGAAAATCAATATATTGCTGTAGTCCAAAGCTGTCAAGGTAAGAAGTAAAGTCCTTTGTAAAAACATTGTTGATGCTATCCAAGTGGATATTAAAATCACCCAGCAATATTAAATTTGGGGACACAGAACATAAGGTTGTTAAGAAGGCAGAGAATTCCTGTAGGAAGGCATTATTCGGCTTGGGTGGTCGATAAATAGTGGCCAGAATAGTAGGAGTTGGACTCAAATGAGGGGTACACAGGCACTATAATGGAGGACACTTTCCATTTTTGATTGTATAATATCGCCAGGCCACCCCCTCTGCCAGAGGTACGGGGTTGTGATGAGTAGACAAATCCAGGAGGAATAGTTTGATTAAGGTGTGAAAAGTCATTAGACTGCTGCCATGTCTCAGTCAAGCAAAAGAAATCAAACTTACAGTCATTCAGTAGATCATAGAGCAGAGGTCCCTTGTTGGTCAGTGAGCGGATGTTAAATAACCCAAAGGTTAGATTGCTGGTGTGAGGTTTTGTGTTAGCTGACCTGGTTGGATTAACAAGCACACTGTGATTGATAGTTCGACTACACCTGTGCGTGTGTATTGATTTGCGATGTGAAATAACAACAGGAATTGGAATCCAGTTAATCACAGCAGTGGAAGTAGCTTTATGACAGCCAGTAGGAGACAGTGGACCATGGTATTGGCATTGAGCCATGGAGAGTGTCAGTACCTGGTTTGGCTCCCAGGGGGAGCTTGTGAGAGACACAGTACTGTGTGCTGCAAGAGTAGGTGGAGAGGAAGAAGGCTCCAGGTGGGGGGCGTGGCAGGTCAGTAGTCAATCACACGGAGCAGCGGTCTGGACAGCATGCTGGATGTTAGCTGCTAATACTGCACCGCATTACAGCATCCCTCAGAATCCGGCGCCGCCATTCATTTTGGGCAATGACCTGGCTGGGGGCAAGGTGTTAGTTAACCCTGAGGTGACTGCTGTGCCATCTTCTGGACGATTTGATGATTTAGAGCAGAAATACCCAGAAGTGTTTTCAGTTTGTGCTGTCATTCATGCGATGTCAAAAAGCTGGGTGCAGAGCTCCTCTGATCAGGAAGAAGTAGACTTAGCTGATAGCTTTATGGTTAGTTCTGGAGACTTGATACCTCCACCTGTGGCTTCTTCCCTGGAGCCAGTTTTTTCTTTTCCTGTGAAGGAGCCAGGTTCAAAGGTGTGTATGTCCTGTATGATCAGCTTCTTATCGAGCAGAAGCGGGACATTACACTTGCTGCTCTTTTTGATGCTGCCGTGTCAGGTAGTGAGATTGAGTCCATGTCGACTGGTTATTTCTTATGGGATGGGGTACTCATGCGTAAGTGGGCACCACCTCATGTGTCGGCACAGGATGATTGGGGTGTGGTGACCCAGGTTGTGGTTTCGTGTTTATTTCAGCCTGAGATTCTCACCTTGGTGCATGAGGAGTTCATAAAACTTATGATCGAGTTTTAGGTTGTTTTTTTTTGGCCGGGGTTGAAAAAGGAGGTGCGGCTGCACTGTAGAACACGCCATGTCTACAAGGTGTCTGGAAAGCCGAACCAGATCGTTTCTCCATATCCGCTTTATCCAATCCCTGTTGTGGGGGGAACCATTTGAGCGTGTTGTGGTGGATTGTGTTGGTCTCTTACCCCGCACAAAGTCAGGTAACACGTTTTTGTTGACTGTCATGTGCTATACCACTCGCTTTCCTGAGGCCATTTCCCTGCGTAAAATCATGGCCTCTGCCGTTGTTAAGGCGCTGGTGAGGTTCTTTTCCCTTTTTGGGTTGCCAAAGGTCATCCAGACAGATCAGGGATCCAACTTTATGTCATGGGTTTTTGCGCAGGTCACAAAACAGCTTGGCATAACACATTGCCACTCCAGTGCGTATCACCCAGAGAGTCAAGGGGCTCTGGAGCGATTCCATCAAATGCTCAAGTCTATGTTGCGGATTTATTGCCTTGAATTTAGCAAGGACTGGGATGAGGGTGTCTGTTTCCTCATCTTTGCTGCTCGCGAGGTGGTGCAGGAGTCCCTGGGTTTCAGTGCGGCTGACTTGGCATTCACACATACGGTGCGGGGCCCTCTTAGGCTTCTGCAGGAAAGGTGGATGGGTGATAGTGCACCGAAGAATCTGCTTGATTATGTCTGTGACTTTCGTTTCAAACTTCACCGTGATGCAAAGAGTAGAAGTTTCAGTCCAGGTGATAAAGTTCTGGTGTTGTTGCCTATTCCTGGCTCTGCTCTTCATGCACGTTACTACGTGGTCCAAGAGAAAGTGAGTGACTACATAGTGGCCGCCCCAGAGCGTAAGCAGTGAAGTAGATTATGTCACATAAACATGCTTTAACCTTATTTGGACAGACAGTCTGTTTCGCGGTGTCCTTTCAGTGAGGACGGAGCTGCTCTTGTGGCGCTGCCTGTTGCTGAAACTATTGATAAGCCGGTGGCTGTGTTGTCGCTGTCCAGTGCTGATCCCACTGACGCGCAGGCTTCTCCAGTGTTGTCTGAGCTGGTTGAGGATGATGTTGGTCCATCCCCTGCAGCTGTTCATGGGAGACTAAAAAACTCTGAAATATTGCCTGACTTGATAAAAGTTTTCCACATCTGTCTCAGTCTCAGCGTGAGGATGTGGTTGAGTTGATTGAGTCTCACCTGTCTTTGTTCTCTGATGTGCAGACTCGGACCCACGTTTTGATGCACGATATTGATGTGGGGGATTCTCCTCCAATAAAACAACATGCATACCGTGTCTGTTTACAAAATCAGGTGAATTACATGCTACAGAATGACATTGCAGAGCCTAGCTCTAGCTCGTGGAACTCCCCATGTCTCTTGGCGGATAAATCCGATGGCTTAGACCGGTTCTGCATGGATTTTCGCAAAGTCAATGCTGTCACAAAGCCAGATTGTTTCCCTCTTCCCCAAGTTGATGATTGTGTTGATCATGTTGGTGCTGCCAATTGTGTGACGAAGCTTGACCTGCTTAAAGGTTATTGGCAGGTGCCACTGACTCCCCGGCGAAGGAGATCGCTGCCTTCGTGACCCCTAACGCGTTCCTGCAGTACACGGTGATGCCATTCGGTGTGTGTAATGATCCTGCCACATTTCAGCATCTGGTTAATACAGTCTTTTCTGGTCTGTCAGGCTGTGAAGCCTGTTTAGAATATATATGTAGTCTATTCATCATCTTGGGCTGATCACATGCACCAGCTGCATGCAATGTTTGGGAGGCTGCATGACACCAACCTCACGCTCAACCTTGCCAAGTGTGAGTTTGGTCAGGCTACAGTTACCTATTTAGGCAAGGTTGTTGGCCGGGGCCAAGTCAGGCCGGTGCACTCAAAGATTGAAGCCATCTTGTCATTCCCTGTTCCAGCTTCTCGGTGCGAGCTGCGCCGCTTTTTGGGGATGGCGGGGTACTACAGTAGTTTTTGTAAAAACTTCTCTACTGTTGTTGCACCGCTCACTGACTTGTTGAGTCCAAAAGTCCATCTTCATTGGTCTCTGGACTGTGAACATGCATTTGACTGTGTGAAAGCCTTATTGACAAATGCTCCCATACTTGCTGCACCAGTCTTTGATCGGCCGTTTAAACGTTTTGTAGACACAAGTGATGCAGGAGCAGGCGCTGTGCTTCTTCAGGAGGGAGATGATGGGGTGGAGCATCACGTTTCATACTTGTCCAAGAAGTTTAACCGCCATCGACGGGTGTACTCCACCATTGAGAAGGAGGCTCTTGCCCTCGTCTTGGCTCTTAAACACTTTGAAGTTTATGTTGGCTCCGCTAGTATGCCTACCGTTGTGTACACTGACCACAACCCTCTAGTGTTCATTAACCAGATGCGCAATACTAACCAGAGACTCATGCGCTGGTCTTTGTTTCTTCAGGCTTTTAATGTGGAAGTCAGGCATGTGAGAGGAAGAGACAATGTCCTGGCTGACACGTTGTCGAGGTGTTTGTGTAAATAACATCCGTGACCTCCTGTTATTTACCATCTTAGGGTGGAGGTGTTACGTGTGGGCCTGTAGGGGCGCTGTTGCGCCCAGCTGGTTGCTTTCTCTCTCCCTCTGCCTTTTCTCTCTCTCTCTCTCTATCTCTCTCCCTCTGTTGCTCTCTGGTGCCCTCTCTTCCTTTCTTTGTGTTTTTACCTTCCAGGAAGACACACCTGTCCAGGTGTGTTGCAATGACCTGATGACAGCATTTGAGGGGGATTGAGTGGAAGTCGCACTCTCCCTGGAGCCACTGCCTAGTTCACATCAGAAGGGGGATATTTTTTCCCCTTTTTCTCTTTGTTGTCTTTTTCCCCCGCATGTTTATCAGTGCTGGTTGTGTTTCGTCAGTTTGTTTTTAGTTTGGGTTGGAGATCACCGGTAGCCCAGTTTTCGGTTTTCTTTGGTTCATTTAGGGTTAGATTACTTTGTTCTTTCCGTTTTTGATGGTTAGGGTTCAGGCTCGCCTATATAGGTATGCACCGGTGATTGGATTGGAAAGGCACAGGTGTTGCGTTGAAGGGAACCAGGTGGTTTTGGTTAGAAGGCTCAGGTGGCAAATTAGCAAGGGAGAGAGCCGTGGTTTAGTTCCTGAACCTTAGTTATAATAACTTCATTTATTTGAACTATGTACATTTTTTACTTTTTAAGATATGCTCATTTTTATGAGCAGGGAGCAAAGGTATTTTGATCTTTACCTCTGCTGAGGGGGTTATGTTTTCACTCGTGTCCATTTGTTGGTTGGTTTGTCAGCAGAATGACACAAAAACAACTGAATGGATACCCACAAAACTTGGATGGAGGATGGATCTTGGCCCAGAATAGACCCCATTACATTTTGGTGCAGATATTGATAAAGTGACGGATCCAGGGATTTTTTGACACGTTCTTTAACATTGTGAGATAGGGCGTATTTCAAGTGATGTGGATCGAAAGACAAATCTGGATCTAGTTAATTTAAATATGCTTTATCTGATACTGGATGAGGCTTGAAGGGGACTGTTGGGCATTGCACTACATGATCTACTGAGTGCCATTCTAGTTTCATCTGCAATTTTTCCAGTGCCTACATCGGTCTTTTTTATTTACTAATATGTCATTTCCTACATTGTCTTCAAATGCTTCATATCCCCAAAATTTGGACAGTTCATCATTTTGATGCAGACTAAAATATCCCAACAACTGATTGATGAATTGGTGTGTCATGTAATACATACATACATGGTGCCCAGAAGATGAATCATAAAAACTTTGATCTCCTGACCAAATTTCATTTTGTACAACACTTTACTATCTGACCACATACCTGCAAAACTATTGACATTCTCTCCAGCCTCAGCTGTAATATGTGTTAAGCAGAGCGTAAGCGTAAAGGAAGCATGCCAGTTAGCATGTGCTTTGCCTGTGTGATATTTTGCTGCTCAGTGCAGAGCACTTTGTCCTCAGGTGGGATGAGAGGAACTAATCTGACTCACAGGAAGCAGGCTGTGGGTATAAGCTTTTTTCAATCAAAGTCTCCTCTCCTTTCATTCGTGTATTACTGTTGAAAGTCTCCATTGCTACATGAAACAACAACCTCCAAGTGAGCAACATACAGCCTGAAAAAGGCAAGTGTTGAAGACGATTTGCATTGCAAAATAAGGCAGGCCTGCTCAGTTCTTCTGTGGGGATTGAGCCATTTTAAATCCAGGGCTCGCCTCCTACATTCAAATGTTATACCAAAAGAAGTTCCTCCACACACTATTTTGCTGTGGCACCATCACTGCATCCTTAGCACCGTCCAAGAGGACTGTGATTGGTTTAAAGAAATACAAACAAGCCAGAGTGTTTTTTGCTCTAGTGGAACGATAATTGGTGCACACAAATGTTTCTCCAGAGCTGACAGCACTAAAACAAAGTGTGGGGATAGGGCTATACAAGACTCAAGAGGAACCTACATGATGGATGTTTATTCACATGAAAAGAGTTGTTAGTATTTTGGTGGAAGCTGGGTTCTATACATTCCACTGAGAATAATGTATTCGAAGCACATCTGTATCTGGTGTCAGTTGTCGACATTCTGCTGCCAATCTGGTGATTTCTTCTATCAACAAAAGCAAATAATCAGAGGAAATGTGTCACAATAATATGTAAAAAAAAAAAATATGAACCAAATTAATAATAATAATAGTGTATTAAACACAACAGCCAGTAGTCATATTTAAATTTGCATCATACATGACTTTTAATGTGGTAAAAGCAGGAATGTTGGTACATTAGCTTACATTGATCTATTAATGAATATGAGTGATTATTGCATCTTATCTGTTATTCACAGCCGCTTGATAGTAAATTAAAAGTTTCTCCTTCAAAATGGCTGGCATTGTGAGTGCACTGCCATTATACACATACATTGTTTATGTGGGAGATGTCAGGTTACCAGACCTCAACATCCATATCATCTGCCTCTGGCTGCAGACTTATGGTACTGTTCTCTGAGCTCCATCCAGACTATTTCCTCAAGAAGCTGACTCTTCATTTGACCCAATCCATGTGCCCAAGACCTCTGCACTTGTCTATGTGCTTGCATTATTGAAACAGGGCCCTTGTTAAACCATATTTATGGTCATAAGCTAAAGTTTATGTGCATTAACCACAGTCTTCCTCTATGTTTAAACATGCCCACCTTGCCCTGGACAGATCCTGTAGAAAGAAGCAAACATTGGCACTGACTAATATAAGGCTTCAGTACTAAATAACGTCTGGGATCCCAGACCAGTTTATAAAACTAGACTGGGAGATTTAAAATGTGCCTTCACACCATTATGCGTTAAAAAACGCTCCTAACAGTACGAAAAAAGCTGTGAGAACAAAACTGTGTGTGGAGCGAACAGACACTCTGGCTAAATTCCGCCTCAGACTATTTCAGGCCCTAAAATCAGATTTCACAGGTTGTGTTCCTGGGGTTTCCAAACGCTACTGTCTATTTTGGGTTGGGGATGAATCACTGTAATTCACTGACAGATGATGGAGGAAGCCTGTCACACACCATCAGCTCGTTAATGGCCTGGGAATTAGGTTTTGTGTGTGCACTTATACAGCAGCCATGTAAACACACAAACACACACACCCTCACTTAGAAACACATTTGTTTTACTACACTTTCTTCCTAATCCTTTTTCCAACTTTAAAAATCTTTTTTAATAATAACAAAAATAATAATAATAAAAGAAGAAGAAGAAGAAAAATGAAAAAATTAAACTGGTTACACTGGTTACACTGGTTAAACATGTTAAACATGGCAGTTTAACATGGCTGGCTCTGTGGAAAAGGACCTGCTCCCTCTGTAGATATAAAAGGCTCATTCTAAGGTAACAAAAACACTTCTTATTTTCAGATGATTGCACTCATGAGAATATATCTATATCGTGAAATTCAATTTCTGCCTCTAAATCCTACACACAGGACTTTATCACCCAAACAACACAAATATTACATTGGTTTTATATTTTTTTGCATATGGAATCATTTGTCCAAGGCCACCATACAGATGCCACTCATTCAAATAAGATTTTCTAGAAAAGAGAGCACAAAATGGAGGAAATATACGTAGGGCATGTGTATATGGTACTCAGTCAACAGGATAAAAAACACTGGGAAAATTTGGGTAGCAGTCTGATGGCTTGTGCTGTCTGTTGTAATGTTGTAAATCTGTGTCTACAGTGTCACCACCTCCACTGGTCTCCTCAAAGTATTCAGTGTGTGAAATATTATCACAGCTGATAAAATGATGGCCAAAACCAAAAATATAAGAAAAGATTAAAAAAACAACAACATTCTCATAGAGTCGTACTAGTTTGACATATAAGCTTGACCTTTACTAGTCCCTATAGTATGGATCAAAATTAAAAAATTCTGGATCCTACACTTTCGATGCAACTTAAGAGCATCTTTTTATGAGACCCTCCTTGCTTTGTAAATGCCAAACTCCCTGTTTGTTTGTGCTTTCTGTCATAAATTAGTCATCTCCAAGCCAAAGCTAAGATAACCCTGATAATGTCTAATATCATTATTTTCTCAAAATGACAACGCTTACCCAGAACCACAGAGGCTGTCAAACACCTGTTTCCCTGGCTGAGCAGTACTCTGGTCACAGGTAAACTGATCTTATTGGCCCTTTTATACAAACCAAAAAGTGTTATCTGTGATACAAATGTGTGAAGCCCAAGTTCAGACACTAGATCGGACCTGCACATCACTCTCAATTAACGATCAGGTCTGTGGATGAACATGAGTGAAGCAAAAATATATTTTTAGTTGAAAACACAAAACGGCGATTGTTCATTTTTAACTGAAACTTTAACTGGAAATTATGCAACACACCTTCAGAATTGGTGAATAGAAAGTTAGTAAAAGTTAAGTAAGCCCTCCGACAACACCAAATTTGTAATCTTGTCCCTAAAAATTTTATTAGTAGCTGACTTATATGACCTATGTGAAGTGGATCTATTTCACTGTTGTGCACCATAAATGAATGCAGCAAAGAATCTCTCTCTGTGTGTGCGTGCGTGTGTGCGTGTGTGCGTGCGTGCATGCGTGCGTGCGTTTTAGACAGGAACAACATTAACCTGTTCTGTTCGAGCACAGTGATAAGGACTCTGAATCCAGGCTATTGCTGTAAGACCAAACACAGAAAACCAAGCAAACAAGGAGTGTGTGTAGTGGCGCTTTAGAAAAGAGCTCCATTGATCATCAATGATGTGGTGCTGAGACTCTTAACACATGACAAAGTCTGCTTCTCAGGTTAAAACCAGACTCCTATAGCTCAGGAAAAACAATCTAAAGGAACAAAGACAAAAACACGTACATTGAACTACAACTTTAACACTGGGCAAAAAGGAAAACAAGAATGGTAAAGTTGCTTAAATTTAGCTATTTTCTTTGTCAACACAGTTGAAACAGCACCATGATCAGCACTTGTCTTGAAAACATGCAATCTGCACTGAGTAAAGGTATCCATTGTTATCAGTATATGTTGCACAAGACACTCCTATACTTATACTTGCACAGAATCAGTATGTTCAACCCAAAATACTAGTATTAGTGTTCTGCACTCCAGGTTAGAGAGGGCAACACACAGAAGATATTGCCATTGATTGTTGGAGTAAAGACTGCACTGTGTTTTTGGTAATCATTGTAACTGCTTATTGCAAACATCAGCACATCCTCAAACCTAAATGACTGAATAGGTTGATTGCTAGTGACTCCCGAAACGACATATATCACCGTTCCCAAAACAATTTGTTCAACACAATTCAACCAAAACATGATGACAGCTACATAAAATTTGGTTTTATCGCTACTTGGGATGCAAATGCTCCAAATCCCTTGCGTGTGGTGTGCGGTTAGAAGCTAGCTCAAAAGGCAATGAAGGCATTAAAGTTACTTTGGCGCTTGGAAACAAAACATTTTGCTCTTAAGGACAAACCTGTGGAATATTTTGTTTTTTCTACAGTAGTTTGGGTTACATTATGCTTTTACTATGCTTCATATACACCGATCAGGCATAACATTAGAACCACCTGCCTAACATTGTGAAGGTTCCCCTTGTGTAGCCACAACAGCTCTGACCTGTCTAGACATGGACTTAAGACCTCTGAGGGTGTCTTGTGGTGTCTGGCACCAGGGCGTTTTATAGTGGATCCTCTGGGTCCTGTATGTTGGGGGGTGGGGCCTCCATGGATCAGGCCTGCTCCAGCACATCTTACAGATGCTCGATCAGATTGGGATCTGGAGAATTTGGAGGCCTGGTCAACACCTTGGGCCCTTTATTGTGTTCCTCGAGCTGTTCCTGAGCAGTGTTTGCAGTGTGTCAGGGCACATTGTCCTGCTGGGGGGCCCCTGCCATCGGTTAGTGTTGTTGTGATGAGGGGGTGTACTTGGTCCACAACAGTGTTTGGATGGGTGGTGCGTGTCAAGTGGCATTCACATGAATGCCAGCACCCAAGGTTTCCCAGCAGAACATTGCATTGTGATGAGATGATCAATGTTATTCACGTCACCTGTCAGTGGTTTTAATGTTGTGGCTGATCGGTGTATCTCAACATCACAATTGCAATCACATTGCCCTGATCTCCAATAATGTGCACAACCAACAAGCTGTATCTTTTCAGCACTGCAGACGTTTTGATGAAGATGTACAGTGAGTGTTGCTTATGTGAAAAACTGCATCAGAACTTTTATTGGACATTTGATTTAATACATTGTTTGCAAAGACACTCATAGACAGCTATTTAGTACTAGTTTTCACTTCAGCTTTAGTGTTCCACAGGAAATCAATCACTGGCAGAAAAAAAACGTGAATTAAAGCTACTCAACGTCATTGTGTTTGAAGGAGGATCAATGCTTATTTTTGTTAACAGTGCCACTGTTGCCTTGTTGTATGTGTGTATACTCTTTAACCCTTATCTGAAAGCGTATTCTGTTACATTTAGCTCTGCCTAATGAATCACATAATTTTAAAAAATAAGATGTTGAGAAGGTAGGTTGAGAATCACTGACAAACTCATGCTGTTTTTTACTACGTTTTTTTCCATTGCATGAAGTTTAATTCCTGGTGTACTAAGATTTTACCTGCTTGGTTGGGTATGTAAATTCAGACTTGTAAAACCACTTAAAGTACTTGTGTATTTCAGGCTCAGAAATTAAAACTGAGTTGAAAGTCAGTTGCATGGTAGCCCTCACATCAGAAGGTCCTGGTTTTGAATCCTGCTGGGGCAGGGCCTTTCTGTGCAGAGCTGGCATATTCTGTTCTTGCGTGGGTTACCTCTGGGTACTTCGGCTTCCCCCACCATCAAAATGTGTACATTAGGTTGCCCACCGGTGTTAAATGCAGAGTACCAGCTGAAGTTCTGTGCTATACTATACATTTCATTCCTATGATATGTGATCAAATAAAGATTCTTGTTAAACTATTTCCATGGTTTTAGATGTTTGATAAGGAGAAGCCGTTGAGTCTGACTCTGGGAATAAAGACAAGAGCCAGAGAGCAGTACAGACCTGCACTGTCCTGTGGTCGTCACTCAGCTGGTATGTGTGTGACTGTGTGTGTGGAGGTTTCCCAGGGTTGAAGGGCTCCATTGAGACAGGCTCTCCTCCTTTCCTCTCATTGCCATGCAAAGGGGACCAGCTGCCTACACTCGGCCGTGACGGCTGAAATATTTACCACTCTGTTTACCGGGGAGGTCCTGACTGACAGGCCCGGCCCCCTGAGCGCCTCCTTTTCTTTACCTAAAACTTCATCCCTCCTTTCTCCTTCTCCTCCTCTGTCTGCACTTTCTATCAGCACTGGCTCTGAGCGTCTTACACTGGTTTTGTTGATAATAGATTCTTTGAGTGACAGATTTTAATACTGTCCCATTCTAATGATATTTGCTCTCCCCCTAGTGTGTCTCCCGCTATCAAAATGTCACAGAGAGATTTACAAGTGCATGAGCTGCCAAACAAAGCTTATTTTAGTCCAGGGCTTTAGGGTGGGGGAAAAATCCATATATACTACAAATCAATGGGGGAAATTTATGTCTGGCACCTGTGGACCCAAGATTGTGAATGGCTCGCATACGCACAAAAGAATAAACGACTTGGATGGATTTGATCTGTGTGTGTGCATGTGTGTTCCTCTTCTTTCTAGCTTTGTACACACAGTGATGTGTGGAAACAAGGAGCATGATGTCATCTTGTCGCTACAAGTTGAATGTACTGCCGATTAACTGGAATGAAAACAAAGGATAGCAAATAAGGCTTTCCTTCTGTATGTTGATGCAGTGTTTTTAGTTTTGTTTTAAGTGATCATTTATCTCAGCTGAGCAGTTCAGTTTCTTGGACGGCCAACTTCAGTGGATTGGCTGCCATACAGTGAATGGTTGCACAGAACTACAGTGGGATTAACTCTATGCAAATAAAATGTGTATGCTATTGATTCAAACACAATTCTATTAACCTTGCAAATAACACATATTAATGAAATTGGTCTTTTGCCTTTCATTATTTTAACACGAAAATAAAAAAGAAAGTGGCATAAATGCATATATTATTATATTGCACTGGACTTGCAAATTACATTTTGTTAATTTCAAAGAAAACTGTGATGATGATGATAATGCTTTATTTACTTATTTAAAGGATACGTTTTGTGGCCTTATTGTCAATGTTTCATACTAATGTGTATCAAGGCTATAGCTCATCACTATGGGACCAAATGCTTTATGATTAATATCTGATGAAAAATGTACTCTTTGCTATTGTTGTTTTGAGTATTGTTCACTAAAAACTACATGTAAGAATGTAAGATTTTTTAAAGATATATAAATGTCTTTACAAAATGTAAACTGTTACTACTGACACACTGACACATTCTCACAGTTCCCAAAACAACGTGACTGTAGCAGCATACCGGTGACAGGTGTGCCCTTTGTTGTACGCTCGCAGTTAGGTAAGGGTTTAGGCACTAAAACTATTTAGTACATTTTTAGGAACACATTGTGATTTGGATTAAAATGATTACATTACTTCTGTGACTTCAGTTACAAATGTACCTACGTTACATAAGTAACTTATGTTACGTTATGTACGTGACGTAACTTAACTATTTTAGTTAAAAGAGCTCACCTTTTACTTTTACTTTTTTCTTGTAGGGGGGTAACCTATTTGAC